>NW_019154166.1:820208-916341 GCF_002288905.1 Enhydra lutris kenyoni | reverse complement strand
AAAGATTTTATTTATTTATTTGACAGAGAGAGATCACAAGCAGGCAGAGAGGCAGGCAGAGAGAGAGGAGGAAGCAGGCTCCCCGCTGAGCAGAAAGCCCGATACGGGGCTCGATCCCAGGACTCCGAGATCATGACCTGAGCCGAAGGCAGCGGCTCAACCCACTGAGCCGCCCAGGCGCCCCCAAATAAGGAATATTTTAATACAAGTTAAAAAAATCTATATTAATGCAAAAATTCCTTAATGAACAAAATGTCAACATTTTAAGTAAAAACCCCACGTGTCTGGTGTGAACCAGATCTGACGCGCATCGGCCGCCTCTAGGGCTTAGAGGCCAATGGAAACAAAGTAGAGGTTTATATAAAGTCATGCTACTTGTTTGTTGAATTTGCACTTGCTTTACCCTCTGGGACGCCTCAGACTCCAGTGTGGTTGGTCAGGCTCTGCCTGGGCTGGGGGGTCCTGAGGTCCTGGGGGGCCAGCCGTGTGGAGCTGGGCTCCCGCAAGCGAGGGACTGGCTCCCCCCGAGTCCTGTGGTGGTGGGCCAAACAGAGTTTTATTTTTAAAAGATCAGCATGGTTGCTTTTCTTTTCGAAAGTACGTATTTTCTCAGAGGAGGGATTCCAAAGGACTGACTCTAATTCTGTGGGAATCCGAGAGATTTTTTAAAGAGATTTTATTTATTTTATTTAGAGAGAGAGAGAAAGAGCATGGACGGGGTGGGGAGGGGCAGAGGGAGAGGGAGAAACTCCAGGGGACTCAGCGGAGCCCACTCTGGGGCGCCACCTCACGACCCTGAGATCACGACCTGAGCCAAAACCGACAGTGGGATGCTGAAACAGCTGAGCCGTCAGGCGCCCCAAGATTTTGTTGTTGGGAGGAAATGGCCCCCAAACAGTGAGATGTTGAGTGCTGGGGACTGAGCCCCAGGTGGGTGGGGGTGAGGGGCTTGCCTAGAGGGAGGAGGTGGGGTGTCCCTCCCACTGGGCCCTGGGGACTAGAGGATGCGTCCCGGGCCCCCTGGGCTGCCGTACCCCACGGCCAGCAGGGTTTGGAGCAGATTTGGGGTTTCCTGCCTGGGCTGTGTCTCCTGGGCTTTGTCTCCAGGGCTCGTGGGGACTGCGGCTTGGGAGGTTTTAGGTCCTGATTTGGGAAGAAAGCAGGAAAGTGGGGACCTCCCTTCCCTCTAAGTCCTGGGCCCCATGGGGGCATGAAGGGGGGCCGCCTCCTGGTCCCCAGCTTGAATTCTGTCTTCTGGCTCCTTAACGTTAAAATAGTTCACAATTTTGGAGTAATTTTGGATCTATAAGGAAGCTGAGGAAGAGGCAGGTTTCCCTTACACCTGCCGCCAGGGTCCTCACTTGGGGATGTCCCCATGCCCTGGGCGTCAGTATCCAAGCTGGGGAAGGAGCCGTGGCACGGGCGCACCATGGACCGATCCCTGTGCGTGCTTGGACGTTCCAGCCATCCTAGGAAGACCACCCCCACCCCGCCCCGGCTGCTCCAATCTGGGATGGCCCTCAATCACCGGGTGCCACTCGGGCACTTGGGAGGAGCGCTGGCTGGGGGGCTCTGCAGACTGTCCTCCGTTTGGGTCTGTCTGGTGCTTCCTGGGGATGAGAGTGAGATTTTCACTGTTGGCCGTTGGCCTGCCGGACTGGGGCCATCTCTGCGGGGCACGTGGGGCCGCGGACCTGGCCACGGCGGCTTCTCTGCCAGATCCGGGACCCTCGCCCACTGCCCCCGCAAGCCCACGCCGCACTCCGGGAACACCTCTTGCTGGCCTCCCTTTGGGGACGGCCGTACGGGCGGGCACGCGGGTAGGGTGCCGGCGCGGGGACTGCGCGTCCCGGAACGATCAGGGTCTCCCCGCCATCCACAGGTGTTGTCCTTACAGGTGATTTCCATGCTTCATAAAAACGTGATTTATATGATTTATAAAATTTTATGTGATTTATAAGACCCATTAAATAGACGAAGGAACCAGCCGGGCTCACCGGTCCTGCTCTCTGCCGGTTGGTCAGTCGGCTCCTTCCCGTTGTCAAAGGCTGTTCTGCACCCCCCCTGGGGGGGGCTGTGGTCAGCCATGGTGGTCCCCACCCCCTTGCTCATGGGCTGGCCACAGGCCCAGGGCTCTGCTGTGGGGGGAAGACAAAATTGCCCACAGAGACATAAGGTCAGAGTGTGATGAGAGGTGCGTGGAGCATCCCGGCAAGCTTCCTGGAGGCAGTGGCGCTGGAGAAGAGTGTCGAGATTGCAGGCTGTGGAGGTGGAGGGTGGGTCCCCAGAGTGGAGAGGGGGAGGAAAGCTACTGTTCCGGCAGCTGGTGTGTCTCATGGGGCTGGGAACACAGGTGGGGCTGGGGGGGTGGCGCGCTCAGCACAGCCCTGGGAACATGATGTCCGGCCTGGACTGAGAGACTCCCTCACCAGTGCCCGGGCCTCCCTTCCTGCTAGAGGAGGAAGAACAGGGATGGAGAGGGGGCCCCATGACTGTCTCTAGGACCCCGAGCTCTGCGTCCCTCTGCAAATGGAAGGAGGAAGTGGGTTGGATCCCACAGCAGGGGATGGCAGCTCCAGGCAGGAGTATCTCCAGAGCGGAGAATAGGATTCGCTCTCGCTAAGCCACCCTCTGTCCACCATCACCAGAAACCACACCGTTTCTTGCCTTGATAGAACATGAGTAGCTCCCCAAGGGGCCAGGGTCTCTGCTAGTTAGTCCTCCATATTGCCCCCCACACGGCCTTTTCCACTTAAACCCGACCCCGTGTCTCCTGTCTGTGTAAGACTCTTCTGCTGTCCCCCAGTCAGCTGCACCATCAGCCCCGAGCCCCTGGCTTTCCATCCTGGCCGAGCTGGTCACCTTCCAGGTGACCTCTCTGTCCACCCTCCTGCCACCTGCTCTGCACCAATAACCCAGCATTGGATGCACTTGCCGGTGAGCCCGTGCTGGTTCACACCCCCTGGCTTGTCCAAATGTTGCGTCTCTCTAGAAAGGCCGTCTCTGCGGAGAACTAGTCATCCTTCAAAACCAGCTCTCCCTGACTCCCCCTCCCCAACTTGAGCCCTCTGCCCTCGGATCGGTCCTGGGCGCCTGCCCACATGCCAGGATCTGCTCTAGGCTTTGCACATGTGGACAGAGGTGATGTCCCGGACAAGCCCTCTTTTCCGTGGGGCCCACACTCTCCTGGGGGCACAGGGCACTTGTGGGGAGGCCGACGGACTCGGGAGAGACCCCAGCAGAGTCTTGGCATCAAGAGGAATGTGTGGGCCGGTGGTCAGGGAGGACTTTCTGAGAAGGAGTCCCTGAAGCTGGGGCCCGGAGACAGAGGAGTCAGAGAGAGCTGGAGGGAGGGCTCTGGGTGGGGGAAGGGCTCGCCCGGAGGAGGCCCTGGGGTAGGACCAAGCAAGTGCACCAAAGGGGTAAGCAGGCGGCTGAAGAGAGGGGAGGCCGAGGTTCCTTCCTAAATCCAGCCTAAACTTAGTGGGGCTGAATGGATAGAGCAGGGCAGCTGCGAGACGAGCCCTGCGTTGCCCAGCGTCACAGAGCCCTGTCTCCAACCTGTGCCCCGAGGAGCCCCATGCAACTCCAGCACTCCCCCTCCGATGCTGGTGTTCCCTGTCCAGGGCTCCTTCTGGAGCTACTCCATCTGCTGTTCTGGCTTTGGCTCACACATCACCACCTCCAGGAGACCCTGCCGATTGCCCTTTCCAAGGCAGCACTCCCAACGCGCTTCACGTCCTTTCCTTCCCTGGCTTTCCGGCTCAGGTTCACCGGCAGGACCCCCACCAGCAGGCCAACCCCTTGAGGCAGGGACTCGACTCTTCTGTTTACCGCTGCTTTACCTCCAGCAGCCAGCACACTACCTGGCGGGCGGCCGTGCTTGGCAAACATTTGCCAGGTGAACCGTGGTGCTTGGCCGATCTTTTTCCTTCCCAGTGATTAACATGCACGGATCTCTCTTCAAAGAGCGGTTGTGTCAGACTCACAGGGCGTCCGACTCTGGTGCAGCTCAGAACTCATTACCTTCCAGCCGCAAGTGGGGAGAATCTTGGACCAAGGTTTAAACAAATGCTCGAGCTCCCTCTGACCCAGCTAACCTTCCGGCGAGCTCGGAGTCATAAACCATTACCGTCTCCGCAGGCGGGGAGCGCCGCGGGCTCCTCCTGGCACCAGGCACATCCGCCTGAATTAGCAGCAGGGTCTCCAGATCTGACGCTGGGCTGGGAGCGCTCTTGGCACCCGACACTCAGATCCACACCGCAGACCAGAGAAGCAGAAGGTGTGCGTTTGCGTTTGGAGCCGGAAAGAAGTGGTGAGTCGAAAAGGACTTGTCCAGAGCCCGGCACCGGGACTCCTGCCCGGGTGCTTCCCCGTTGTGGCCTCGCTCTGGCCATCGGGACCATTCCCGCTCCGGGAGACCCGGTGCCCACCCCTGCCGCTCAGTGGCTATGGAGGGAGCTTCGTGGAACCCCCTGCTTTCAGGTATCCACGGTGGTCCACCTGCGGCGTATTAAGTAAATAAATCAAATTCTCCCACAGGTGTCTCCCGAAGTTGTTTGGAAGGATGTTGTGTTCAAAGGTCTTTATCACAACAACACATGAAACGAAAGTGGGGGCAGGGGTGGGGGGAGGCGGGGAAGCAGGCATCCGGCTTGCCACACGCCCTAACGAAGCACGCATCCGCTCGCTACCACTTCTCCTTCTTTCGGGGGGGCACGTCTCACTAAATCCACTGTCGCCACCATCTGTAAATGCCCGGGGCTGTGGCATCGAGAACATCTGTCCCCAGCTGTCTCAGGGGCTTTCCCACTCTCCCAAACGGAAACTCAGTCCCCACTAACACGAACCCCCATTCCAGCCCCGGAAGCCACCACCTCCATGCTGCCTCTTTGAAACATCATTCCTTTCCCGGGTGAGTAATATCCCACCACACATGCCCGCTGCCGTCCATTTATCCGCCGTGGACGGACCCTCAGGCTGACCCCCTGTGAATGGTGCGCACATGTGAGTGTCCCACGCGGCAGCCTGGTCAGACCTCAGACACGTCCCATGCACCGAAACAAGCCAGACACAAACAGTCACGTGTTCTATGATCCCGTTTACGAGAAACGTTCAGAATCAATAAATCTGTAGTAGAGACAGAAATGAGCCCAGTGGTTGCCAGGGTCCGAGGGCGGGGAGGTGGGGAGGGACTGGTCACTGTAGGGTCTTTCTTGGGGTGATGGAGATGTTCCAGAACTGGGGAGTCATTGTGTCCAGGACCGCAGAACCGTGTGCTTTAAAATGGTCACTTCCATGTTGTGTCGGTGTCACTCAAAGAGCAGTGAAGGGGGCGGGCAGTCCCTGAGGTGTTGTCACGCTGATGCCCAGCCCCTAGATTGCCCAGGTGACGGCCAGAGTGGGCTGAGGCAGTCAGAAGCTTCGAGATCATCCCTTCAGCTTTGTCCTTGTGTGACTGGGAGGGTTTCCCTCTACCCTGAGTCTGGCGGGGACCACGCAGGGATGTCTGGTGTTTGCTCCCTGGCGGTGGAGCCCAGGGCGCTGGCATCGGGAGGACTGAGACTGAGGGAGGGATGGAGCCCTTGGAGGGAGGACGGGGGCCCGGGGGGCTGGGGCAGCCTGCAGGTGAGATGCACGGGCTTTCGGAGCATCCCTGGTCGTCTGTAGGTTGTGATAATGTGGGAAATACCATTGCCCTCGATATTCACTAACCGGGCGGCTGCGCTGAGTTTCCACCTGGGGCCAGGGTCACGGCTCAGCCTAAAGCAGGGGCCAACTTCACACACAGACTTTTACCAGCAGGAGGATGCGACCTGATGGTTCGGAACTGCCTCGGGCCAAGAAGACGAAGAGCGGGGGGCGGAGAAGGACCTGGTTTACTTCTGCTCATCCCGTGGGAGGAGGGGACACAGACAGAGACCGATGGGACGGATGTAGCCTCACGGGGCCGGGTAGCGGGTGCAGAGGCCCCAGCCCAGGGGCGGGGGTTCCTGCTGGGGGTTAAGTACTTCATTTCCTCTGATAGTGCTCAGGAGCCTCAGTGGCTGCTGGAGGCTTAAGTAGGTGCTAATGAGCAACCAGCTGGCCCACGTCTCTCCACTGGGGGATGTGTCCTGTGCAGACACGCTCGGTCCCGGAGAGGGGAGCTTCTGAGAAAGCTTTGGAGAGAGCCAGCGGCTGACGCAGGAACCGTGGCAAGCGGCCCCCCTTTCCCAGCAGCTGGTGTTGAGTTTGTGGTTGTCGAGAACGCGGAAGGTCCGAGATGTTGCCCTGTTTGCCAGCCGACAGCTTGGTTGGTTACAGCTGCCTGGATTTAGGGGAAGACATGAGCGCCCGGGATCAGAGACAAGAGACCTGTTGCAGCACCTGGTGGCGGGGGGGAGGAAGCACGGTGCCCAGGTGGGTGCTGCACGTGCAGCGGGTTGGGTCACACTTGAAGAATCTGAGTTAGGACCCTCCGATGTTTCTTGGGGGGCTGCCGGCAAATCTGCCAATCTGCGGCGGGACGGGCTCCTGGCTACCTTGGACAGCGACCACACCGCTTCCCACCCAGAGAGAGCCGCTCTATCTTTCAGGGCTGTTTGCTAGACGGACGTCCCAGGGAAGACAGCCCAGGACAAAAGCGGTCATCCTGTATGCAGAAGACACACGGAAACACGTGAGAACGGTCTCCTGACATCACATGGTCATGGTACTAGCGATGAAGGATGCCTTCCCAAACCCACCTGTGCCGGCTGTCCTGGTCACCCGCACCAGCTCAGCTAGCCCTTAGGAGGGTCCGTTATTTCCTGCAGTTTCCTTGCAGGGGAAGACGGAAGGAGCGGAGCATGAACCTGGAAAGGGCAGATGTAGGAGCAGGAGTCTGGGCTGTGCACTGTGCCACACTCTGGTGGGAACTGCTGGCTACTGAGCAGCTGCCTGGTCACTCCCGGGCTGTTTCCCTGTCCGGCCTCCCCAGGAGAGACACCCATGTGCAGGTGGATCTTGTTCCTCGCTCCCTGTCACATGTAGGCCGGCGAGGATTTGCCGAATGGCCTTTACAGCACGTGGCATCTCGCACGGCCCCACTTTCCATTAAAGTCATGTTACTGCAAAACGAACAAAGGACTGATGCCACGAGCATCGCTGGTTTCATGTCGTGCCACAGTCTCAACAGGGAAGTGCCGCTAGGAGCCTTCCAGTGCTCGACGGGGGAATGAGCCCGAGAAACAGTCCTAGTGGGAGAGAAGAGCTTGTACGCTTGCGATCCCGCCTCCCAGGGTGTGGAAGGTGCTTCGTGCCAACGTCCCGTGTGGGTGGGAGGGGCACCCACCAAGGACCCTCCTTCGTGATGTGGCCTCACTGTCCTCACGTCTGCTTAGCGCTTTCGGTAGCTGAGGGAGAAGCTCCGTAAGCTGTGGGCTGTGCCCTATGGTGAAGGTGGAAACAAAGGCATTTCCTTGAATTTCTTTGTTTCCTCGGAAGACAGTTTTCTCTCTCATTACTATGTATAGGATGTGGGGTTGGCAGCTGAATCCACCACAGGGCTCACAGGTGGCAGAAGAGGAGGCAGAAGGCCTGGGATAGAACCTGGGGAAGAAGGGACATTCTCCAGAGACTCTAGACTTTAAATAGAGTGGATTTAGCATCTGCGCACGGCTCCGGGTTAACGCTTTTGGGAAAGATGGAAGGATGGTGTTTTCATGGTGGATTTTTCATGTGACACTCCTCCAGGGTCCTGGCATTAAGAAAAATTGTACAGTAGCGTGCAGGTGTATACGTGTGTACGGACACACATGCATGTATGTATGTGTGAGTGTGTGTATGTGTGGGTGTGCATGGCTGTGTGTGCGTGTGTGTTGATGTGTGTGGGCGTATATATGTGTGCACGTGTGTTCGCGCATGTTGGCGCGTGTTCATTTGTGTGTGCTTGTGTGTATGTGTTATGTGTGTGCACGGGCATATGTGTGGGTGTGTTCATGTGTGTTGGCGTGTGCACACATGCATGTGTACACGTGTGTGCACGGTGGGAGTGCACGTGCTTGTGTGCACACACGCACGCCACCGTCAGCCCGGCACGGAGTGCAGGGAATGTCTGGTTATGGCCGCCCAGCACCCGCCTCCCTTCTGTCAACAACACACCAGGCTTTGGGGGGTGCTGTCCCTCTGCAACTCTGTGCAGCCCCAGGGAAGCCACTAACTGTGGCACCCAAGATGGTAACCCCCTCCCCCCCCTCCTGCTTAGCGCCGTGAAGATCCAGCACTCCTGCCCTGAGGCCTCAAGGCGCCAAGAGGTGTGGCCGTGGCTCTGAGGGCCAGGCAGCCCGTGCAAGGGGAGGGAAAGGGGGCTTCGGAGGCCCCCGTGCAGCTGGAGACCAGCGCCTCCTCCTGCGCTAACGTCTGATGCAGTGTCTAGTCATCTTCTAGAAACGCAGGCAGTAAACCCTTTCTGAATCAGAATAACAGGTGAAAGTCAGTTTCATTCTCTGATTCTTTTATTTTTTAAAGATTTTATTTATTTATTTGAGACAGAGAAAAAGAGTGCGTGCACAAGCAGGGGGAGCAGCAGAGGGAGAGAGAGAAGCAGGCTCCCTGCTGAGCAGGAGCCCAATGCGGGACTCGATCCCAGGACCCCGGGACCATGACCTGAGCCGAAGGCAGACCCTTCACCGAGCAGTCCCCCTTCTGGGTATACACACAGAAGAATTGCAAGCGCGGTCTCAAAGAGGTATTTGCACGCACGTGTTGACAGCAGCGTTGTTCACGGTAGCTGGAAGCTGGGGGCGACCCGAGCGTCGGTGGACAGAGGAGCAGCTAAACGCTGAGGTCTCACTTAGAAGTGGAAGGGCGTTCCGGCACCCATCGCAGCGTGGATGTGGGACACGATGCGTGACAAAGGCCAGTCCCAGAGGCCAAGTTCTGTGTGGCCCCACTCAGAGGAGGAACTTGGAACAGCCAGATGCACAGAGACGGAGAATGGGTGGAGGTGCCGGGGCCTGGGGGTCGGCGTTGAATGGGGACAGAGCATCCATTTGGGAAGATGGAAAATCCTGGAGGATTTTCAGAAAGACAGTTTTTAAAAGGTAGAAGGACCCGTGTTAAAGAACAGGTTTTCTAGAAAACTTCAATTGGCACAAGGTTTTAAAACAGATGAGGGTTCTAAACCCCTCTGGGAATCAGGTGTGAGCTTTGGTCCTGTGCAGGGACGCTGGTCTTTCATTGATGTATTTTTATCTGAGTGTGCTTGACACCCAACGTTAGCTAGTGCTGGCTATCACATTGCGATTTGACAAATCTATGCGTCGTTCTGTCCCTGGCTACCACCCGACGCTGTTGTGATTACCATTGGGTAGAACCCGCATGCTGACCCTTCCGTCCCATGACGTGTTCGCTGCATCTCTAGAAACCAGCACCTCTCCCTGCCCTCTGCTCATTCTGCCTCCCCCTGACCCTTCCCCTCCAGCAATCACCTGTTCTCACTTATGTATCTGCTTCTCATGTGTTTTGTTTTCTTTCCACGTATGAATGAAATCATATGATAATTGTCTTTCTCTGTCTGACTTACCTCACTTAACATCCCCCCCTCCAGCTCCATTCGTGTGGAAAATGGCAAGATCTCATTCCTTTTTCACAGCTGAGTCATATTCCTCTGTGCGCACACACCCATCTCCCTGACACACTCATCAGTTGATGGACATTTGGTTTGCTTCCATACTTTGCCTCTTGAAATAATGTTGCAATAGCTTTGGGGGTGCATGTATTTTTTTCCAAATTAGTATTTTGCATTCTTTGGGTAAATGCCCAGTAATGCAATTGCCGGACCCTAAGACAGTTCTATTTGTAACTTCTTGAGGACCCTCCGTACCGCTCTCCACCGTGGCTGCCTCAGTCTGCGTCCTCACCAACCGTGCAAGAGCGTTCCTTTTTCTTCACAGCCTCACTGACGCCTGATGTTTCTTGTTTTATTGATTCTAGATGTTCTGGGGTACGCACGCTTTTGCCACACCTGGAAACTCCTAGGGTTCAGCCTCATGGAGAGGACCCCCACCCTTGGGGGTCTTGCCACCCCCCATTCTGGGACATGGCCAGCAAATGGGGAACAGCTCCTTCCCCTCTACTCCGGGACCCACAATATTCTTCCTATTTCCAGCCCAGTGGAAATGTCATGCCCTGAGTCTGTTCTTCCTTTCCTCCTGGGGACATCAAGCCTAACCTCATCAAAGAGTTTAGATTTTTAACAAAAGTCTGAAAAATCCTTTGATTTCAAGCGGCGTCTACATTCTGCCCTTCAAAAAATCCCCGAAGCAAGAAACAGTGGAGAACCGGGTTAGGGACTTGCAGTTGGAGGAGGAAGAAACTGAGAAAAAGCGGGACGAATTAATATCCCCAACAAATGTTTTCCCATCTGCATGAGCTCAGAGCAGATCATCATTGGCGTCAGCACAAAACAAAACAATAGTACGGAAAACACTGGAGACCCTTTGGCGACCCTTTGGCAAGCCGGGCGCGTGTGGTTTCCCGCATTCAGGTGTGGTCCTGGGCTGGGATACAATGTATTTCTTCCGATGGGTCCCAGCTAGAAGGACTTTAGACTAGTTGCCTTATTAAAATCCAAGGGAGGGTGCCTGGGTGGCTCAGCGGGTTAAGCCGCTGCTTTCGGCTCAGGTCATGATCTCAGGGTCCTGGGATCGAGTCCCACATCAGGCTCTCTGCTCAGCAGGGAGCCTGCTTCCCTCTCTCTCTCTCTGCCTGCCTCTCTGCTACTTGTGATCTCTCTCTGTCAAATAAATAAATAAAATCTTAAAAGAAAAAATCCAAGGGAGGGGCGCCTGGGTGGCTCAGTGGGTTAAGCCTCTGCTTCAGCTCAGGTCATGGTCTCAGGGTCCTGGGATTGAGCCCCGCATCGGGCTCTCTGCTAAGAGGGGAGCCTGTTTCCCCTTTCTCTCTGCCTGCCTCTCTGCCTGCTTGTGATCTCTCTGTCAAATAAATAAGATCTTAAAAAAAAAAATCCACAGGACACTCGCAGGTGAATCTGACCTGCAGCCAGGGTTAAGAACCAAGGGGCTTGGGGACAGATCAGGTGAGACGGGGAGGAACCAAATGCCGATGGGTGTAGCCTGCCTCAAGCCATTAACTCCGGAGTCGGGGGTGACGGTCTCACTCACATTCAGCCTCAGCTGGAGCTGCTGGATTCCAGCGTCTCCGCCTGGCTTGGAAACCTGCATTTCAGACATCTGCAGCAGCCATGCCTGCTGCACCGGTCCCCACCACGCCCCCGGAAGCTTATCTCTGCTCCCGTATTGATTTCCCTGACTCCCCGAGACGACCTCCGAGCGTGTCTCGTGAAGACGAATGCACCGGGGAGCCAGATGGGGGGGGGGGACACTTGCTGACTTCAGCCCGGAGGCTCCTGGAAGGTCTGCACGTGGTTCAGATAAGATAAGAAGCTTCTGGACTCAGCCCAGGAAGGAAGGCACAGGGAGGGAGTCCGTGCTGCGGTCGGTGGGACAGAGCCCGGGATGGGGGTGGAGGGGGCTGACTTGGAAAATAAACGATTATTTCTTAAGATGCATCCGAATCTGCTGGTGTGTCCGGGGCTGGTGGCGTGGAGACACCAGGGAAGACGGGCTGCTTGCGCTTTTCAGGGGCTCAGTTCTTGGTGACCCCGTGCAAACTCACCTTCTGGGAAGCAGACCAGCAGTACTAACCGGGATCACCACGTCCTCTAGGACTCGTCCATTTCAAGGGACAGAAAACCCAGACTGAACCCATTAACCAAAAATCACGAATGCACAGCCACGTGACTGAGTGGCTGGAGCCAGCGTTGGGCATGGCCGACCCCGCCGCGGGGTCCCGCTCAGGCGTCTGCAAGTCTTCACAGTGGGGCTCTGGGAGCCTGTGCAGAGGCTGTTGCTGTTAGAGGCACAGCCTTGGAGTCCCAGGTTCAAATCCAGCCTTCGCCACTCAGGAGCCCTTTCCTCGTGCTCCCATGCCCCTCTTCCCGGTTCCCAGGCGGCAGCTTCTGGTGTGTTTGTGGACTGTCCCCGCCATTGGTCTCAGCTACGTGTTAGGTGAGGGCATGGCCCCCAGGCTTCAGCCCAGTGGTCTACGACCACCTCCAGACATCGAGGTTTGGCTCACAGCAGCCTCCTGACGGAGCAAGGCAGCTAGAGAAACTCTCATGAACGCAGGACAAAGACGCCTCCACCTCCCCTTGCCCACTGGACTTGAACTTAGAAGCCTTGGGTGGTCGTTTTTCAGCCACAAGGGAAGAAACCAAGTAAGAAGGGGGTCAAGACACAGACAGCAACACCAAGACAGTGAGAGAGGTTCCCGACGATGTCATTTGACCGCTGGATCAGCCCATGCCTGCCACTCACAGTCTTTAGCTCTTTTCATTTTATCTTAATGAGTTTTTTTCTGGACTTTCTGTCACTTGCAAGTGAAAGCGGGGGACTTGACTTGAGATAGGTTTTCTGGAAGCCATAAAAGGAATTCTTCAAAAAGCCTGAGCCTCTTTTCCTGATTCCTGTCTGGCTGCTAAGAAATTAGCTCTCCATTGTTGCATTTGACTAATTCCTTCCTTTGTGCGTGGGGCTTCTTGGACCTTGCGTAGGTTTGCTGAAAGTGAAAGACTTCCAGCCACCCGTCACTTCAAGGAGAGATTAATGGCTTTTGACAGAAAGAGCCGCAGATACAGGAGGAAAATTATACTCCTAAGCCACAGGCAGGGTCCCCGCTATTGGATTAGCGTCGCCAGCTGCTCCGATTCCCGAGCAAACAAAGCTCTCTTTGCTGACCCTGAGGCACAGGCGTCCTAGACTCAGGGGGTAGGTGAGGGGCCCCCGTCCTCCATGTTCATCCTGACTCCGTCTCTTTATGGCTTCTGAGCACAGGAGGCTGCCGCCTGACATGACCTCTTGCTTTTCAGCCATCGTTCAGCCCAACACATGGTCCCGTCGCTCTTCCAAGGGACTAGGGGCAGAGCCCCCAGCCACCTGCCGGACGTAGGGGGAGCACGGAAGGTTGGAAGGGGTCCCTGCCAGGCCGCTCCTCTGACCGGTGTCACACGTGGGATGGAAACGAAGGTTATTTGAGGCTGAGTTTTGAGGATCGTGCAGGGGCATCTGGGGGACTGAGGCCTCTTTCTCCTTTCTGCGAGGCTGCCCCCCTGCACGGTTGGGGCTGGGAAGTGAGGTGTTTTCCGTTGCAGAAACCCACTGCTTGAGACAAAGGGGAGGATGGGAGTGCTCTTCTGCAGGGGCGGGTGCAGGCTGGAGGCAGGTACGACCAGGCATGTGGGTACTCGAGGCTCATGCTGGCAAAGCTTCAGAGATTGGGACTCGGCCTCATTAGAAATCACTATCCAAAACCTCACCGCTCACATAAGAACACCTGGGTTCATGTCCCCATTTGGGGGGCATGTGGAGAGATCCATAGTTCCCTGGGTGCAGCCCAGGTACAGGAGGGCCCCTGGCTGAGGGCGAGGCCCTCACATGAGCCGGGGCGGCGTCCCCGGTCCCCACGGGCTGCGTTGCTGGGCAGGAGCCACAAGTTCTTCAGTTGCCAAGGACGTGCCAGTGGCGTGATGAGGAGGCAGTCACCCATGGGTGTCTATGGGGGGACCCCGGATTCCAGGGAGATGCCAGCTTGGTCCCCAAGGACCAGACAGCATAGCTGGCCCCTCCAAGACAGACTGAGACGAGCCAGAAGACCCCGCTAGGCTCAAAGCTCCCCTTGCTCCACCACGAGGGCACACGAGCCCCAAACACTCAGACACCGTCTCGGAGAGAAGCAGAGGCCGTGGGAAGGAATCAGACGGAACAGTGTTCTGGAAAGCAGCAACCGTCAGCCCGTCAGGGGCCAAGACAGTGTTGATTAGGAAGTTTGACGTCTGCCCAGTTCCTCCTGCTGCCGCCTTCCCTCCCCGAGGGACACCGGGCGGGGAGGAAGACTACATCGGCCGTAAAGAAGGAGATAAGCTGTGGGGATTTTGGTACATTTGAACAGAATTGGGTAAGTCTGTGGCCCTGGCATGTTGGTTTACATGATAAACATGGCTGTAGGGGTACAGCCCTGCCCGTGCCGGGCAGCAGCTTATCCGGAAGCCCCTACGGTGGCCAAGCTGCCCACTAGCCTCGCTGCTGGATCCCTCGTCCTCGGCAAGGCTTGGGGGCTGATGGGTCTACATGGGGGTGTGCTGGGATCTGCCTCAGTTTACCTCCATATCATTTGCATAAAACTCTCGACATGGCTCAACTTGGCATCTGCCATTGGCAGAGAAAATTGGGATAAGTTTGTAGGCAAAGCTGACGGACCAGAGAGGCGAAGGTGCCACTTATGGTGACTTTGTAATGATTCGCCACTGGGGGGGGGGGCTCTTCCAAAGTCTTCACACGTTAGACTGTGATCTCAGGGTTGAAGTCATGGTCACCCGGGAGGGTGGCAGTCAAGACGCTGGATGTGCCCACCTCCTGGTCCCAGCACCCGGGGGTCCATGCTCCCAGGAAGCCACCAGCAGAGGAAACTGGTAGCTGAAGTCCCAAAGGGAGCTCCGCTCACCTGCCTACAGGACACAGGCTGTCACGTGAGGCTGGTCACACCCAAAGGCCGCTGCAGCGGTCCCTCCAAATGTCAACACGGACACTCAGACCTCTGCTTCCCCTGCGTCTCCCCGGGGCCCCAGGGAGCCATCAGCAGCCTGGACGCTGGATGCAGACCCCAGCCGTGGTCCTTTCCATAGTCTGTCTACACGCCCAAAGATGCGTCTGTGTTTTCCGGGCCAACCTGGGGGCCAGAGGTCAGCTGCACTCGGTGTGCCCTCCTGGGCTCATCAGAGTGTTTTACATACACCACCTGGGTTCATCTCACGAAGTCCTCGTGTCAACCCTGGGGTGTGTGTCACATTATTCCCACCTTACATTTGGGAAACTGAGGCCTACAATCACCCCAGGTGTGCGATGGGCTTGATTCTGGGCCCAGAATGTGCTACGTATCTGTTGCCCAAAGTTTGGCCCCTGAAGACAACAAAACACCTGTTGTCTCAGTTGCTGTGGGCCAGGAATGGGGAGTGGCTTAGCTGCCCGTGGCCCAGGGTCCGTCACGGTGTCTCGGTCAGGATGTGGGCTGGGGCTGCTCCATCCGAAGGCTTGACTGGGGTCGGGGGTCGGTTTCCAGGGTGGCTCCTAGCGCGGCTGTTGGCGGGGGCCGCGGCCGCCCCCGGATTCGCGGCAGAGGAGTTCGGCCCGCGTCAGTGGCTGTGGCTTCTGCCGGAGCAGGTGGTTGGAGGAGAGAACACCGTCTTTGAGGACGTGGGATCGGAAGTGACGCACTCTGTTTGTGAGAAGTAAGTCACTGTGTCTGGGCCACACCACATGGGGAGGACATTCAAGCTACTTTGAAGAATCTGTGGCGCCTTCTAAAACCGCCGCACCCACCCCGTGGGTCTGAAGCCTTTTGCTCTTCTCAAAGACGTCCTGTAGCTCGCAGGAGGACGTGTATGCTGTCTCGACCTCCCCGCGCCCATTCTGCTCCCTCCCTGGGATTGGCGACGACTGGCTCTGGGTCTCCTGGCCTTGTGTCCTTCAGAATGTCCCTTCTCTGCCGTGGGCTGATGCCATGCCCAAGGCCACAGAAGTTGCAGAGCCTCCTTCTGTGTGTCCAAACTGTCATCCAGCCCTTGACGTCACTTGTACCATCATATCTGACCCACCTGTTGGAGAAATGGCACGAAAACTCACTCCTGTCTCCCTGAACTTATGACATTTTGGATCCCATTGTGAAACCTGCGAGAAGCCCCCACTGTGGTTTCCTGCGTCTTTCTGCCCATCCTTCCGCCCACCGCGCAGGATTCTCTTTCTAAAACCCACATGCTTCCGTGTGGCCCTGGAGCCTCTCGCCGCCCCCGGTTCCCACCAAGCAGGCTCTGCTCTGACCCTGAGACTCTGCCTGTCTCGCCATTCTTGACAAACTGGACTGTTTGCTTCTGCGGGGACTCCCAGCCCCCCTGCACACTCTTGCTGGAACCAGCCCCTCTCCTCCCGGGCTCCCCCTCCTTCAAAGTCCCCTCCATGCCACCCACCCCTTCCCTGCGTGTCAGCCCGTGACAGGTGCAGGGATGGAGGTGTCCGTCCAAGTCCCGCAGATACCTGCTGGCTTAACCCAGTTCACACTAATTAAAATCACAGAATGGCCGAATTTAATTTTTGACACTTGATAAATGCCAAACATCGATGGATTTTTCATTAACATCCTGGATCGCAGTGTCTTCAAGTCACTGTGGCGAAGACGCTTCCCTAATTTCTTGGAGCAGTTAATCTTCTGTGGAAACATCAGAAGGAATTGGGTTTCCTGCCTCTCTCTCGGCTCTTGTCATGTCTGTGGTGTAAAACGGCTCAAAGTGGAGTAATTGTGCTGGACAGCGATGACCCTGTCGCCTCTCTCCAGGAGAGCCCGAAGGAGACCGTGCGGGCGTCGCCGGCTGGGCTGGGCTGCTGGGGGGCGACCCCCACCCTGTGGTCTCTCCTGAGAGGATCTGAGGGAAAGCGTTTGTGGCTTCGATGCTGGACCCCATTCTGTGAGCGGCTCTGGGTCCTTCCTGAGTCTCCACAGACGTGTCTGTCGAATTTGTCAGGTTGAATTTGTGCATCAATAAGGGGCCATCTTGTTGAGCCCAGCTCAGCCCTAGTGGCCTAAATGAGGGGAACACGGGAACAGAAGCCCACAGAGTAGTAAGAGACCCAGAGACCTGGCCCTGAGGCTGTTGCTGCCTCGTCTCTCGATCCATGCTCAGCCGTCAGGGGCACATCACCCCTTGGCCTCCCCCAGAAGGTGAGAGGGTGAGTGGGTTGCGGGAACGCGCGGTGGGAAAAGCAGTCAAGGCGTTGGCAGCCCCGTTCCGAGCCGGCCAAGCAGGAGGCAGAACCCGAGGGTGGCTTGGGGTCGTGTTGACAGATGGTGGAGAGAAGCGGAACACCTCGCCTCTCGTCAGCCGCCGTCACCGGCTGGGGGACGAACCTGCCCCGTGAAAGGCGGGTGCCGTGCTCTGCTCTCAGTTCAGAGGAAACTGCAGACTGAGCGTGTTGGGGGTGGGGGGAGCCCGGACGGGAGCCTCAGTCTTGGTGTTTGGCTGCACGATCCCGGTGTGGGGCCGTGGGCACCGGTCCCGGAGCGAGAAGCCCGGACCTGCTTACTCAGATCTCTGCTGCACCCGTCGCGGTCCGGGGATGGGTCCCCACCCCTCTGTTGCGGACAAAGGTGCGGCGTTGCCGGAAGCTGAGACTCACTCAGGTGAACTTGGGAGGGCCTGGCCGTGGAGAGGCTCTGAGGACAAGGGGGCAGGTGCGCAGGTGGCCCGGGGTGGGCAGCTGAGGAAGCAGGGCCTCTCTCGGGCCGCAGAACGGAAGGGCCGGTGGGTGGCCCGGAGCCTGGAGCAGCTCTGCGAGGGGCAGGTCCACACGGGCCGCCAGCCCCATCTCTCGCCAGCAAGGGGCCCGGCCCTTCGGTCGGGGATAAGGGATAACTCCACATAGGGAGAGGGACCAAGGGCCGAGGGTCAGGGCCGGGTGCGGGCGTCGGCCCAGCTTGGTGAGGCTGCCCGAGGGGCTTGATGAGCCGGCAGGAGAGGGCGGACCGGCAGCTCGACGGTCCCCGTGTCTGCAGGAGGAACGGCCACTCCCGGAACAGTGGGAACAGCAGGCACTGAGGACGGCACGGCTCCTGGCAGCAGGGGCCTGGGCCGGGCTGGCTTCCCCGGGTTCGCCGCTTGGGGCTTCACGGAGCCTCGGTCCGGTATCGGGCCTCACGGCAGGTGGCCGTCCTCCAGCGGTCGGAGGGATCCCTTCCCTACAGCTGGGGGGCTCAGGGCACGTGCTCCTTCAAGGCTGGCAGGGAAGGCGACTCCAACCGTGGGACCTTCCTTCAAGGGGCTCGCCGAGGAGGCCAGGACCACCTGGTACTAAGTCCTGATGACAGCCCGGACCAGAGCGCGGCGAAGGGCCCCCCCCGAGCAGGGCGGCTCACTCTTGGGACTTGCCTGTGTTGCCAGGAGGAAGCTCACGCCAGGCCCCCAGGGGCAGTGACGGGGACCCCGGCCTGTTGCCTCAGCCAGACTCCCGCCCGCCAGCCGTGCGGGCCGGCCCCTTGGAAGCCGAATCAGTGCACGAGCTGCACTGTTCTGGTTTTAAGCCCATTGGTCTGGACGCGGTCTGGAGGCCGAGAGCGGACCCAGACGTAAACACAACAACCATCGGCCAAGATCACAAACCCGTCGTTCCCAGAGCCACAACCCAGACCCTCGTCTTCTGGCCCCGAATCTGGGCTCTTACTTCTATCCCCGGTTATAAGACTGCATCACAGATGATGAAAAAACTCTCTCCATCCCTCTCCTTTCTCCCCGAGAGGCTCACGGGGAGGGATGCGGCCCCGGGTCCCTGGCAGCGAGGCCAGGATGGCCACCTTCCTGCTGAGACGCCTCCCCCGTAAAGCCCCCTTCATTCCAGGGGAGCCAGTCTTCTCGCTCGTGGGGAGCAGAGAAGCCCGAGTCCAGCTGCTCCTTCTCTCCCATGTCCCGGGACTGGGGAGGCGTCTGCCCGCATGCCGTCAGCCTCCCGCTGCTCCCGAGGGCCTCCCGTGTGTCCACAGCGGTGCTGGGGCAGAAGCCGAGTTCTGGGCCCTGTGGGTGGGTTTAGGTCGTGCAGGAGCCCCTGGGGACCTCAGAGGGCTCTTTCGTCCACATGGGGGTCTCCAGCAAAGGGTCCTGCAGGCTCCCCTGGGTGGGAATGACATCAGGCAGCAGCGGAGAGAACCTCCAGACATGGGGCCAAGTGGGCTGGTGCCAGCGAGCTGGGGTGAGCTCCCGGGCTGCTCTGAGCACCCCATTCTGAGCCCTCGCCATCTGGACCTTTCTCGGGTGCCCTGACTTCGACCTTCAAGGGCTTGGTGAGGACCACATGCCGTCGATGCTCTGGACGGACATGGGGGGCAGACAACCTCCCCTGGCCACCACCACAGGGTCTCTAGCCAGCCCTGGCTGTGGCCCCCGATGCCTCTGCACCTGCCCTCAGCCTGAGCACGCTGGGCAGGAGGCAGTCACGTGCTCACGGTTCTTTCCCTCGTCTGTCCACACTCCTGCGCACCTGCTTCCTTGTCTGTCCATTTACTACAGACAGCATAGAGCCCAAGGGCTGGGCTGCGGGCTCTGGACTGGACTGTCTGGCTTCAGATCCTGTCTTGAGCACCCACTAGCTAGTGGCGTTCACCCGTCTACGCCACAGGCCTTCGCTTGGAAGCTGGAAGGACACGGTCCTAACACCTGCCCGCAGGGTCGCGGTGAGAATCCAGGGGCTGCTGAGCCGCCGTCCCGGCACCTGGGGGGCTCTCCGTGCCCATGAACTGCTCCGTTCTTGTTTGTCGTCTCCCGTGTGTGTCGGGGGAAGCTCGGCAGATGGTCTTGGGGAGTTTTAAACAAAGGTGCTAAGAAATCCAAAGTGGACGTGAATGTTTCCGGAGCGCTTGTGTCCCCCAGGGAGACGAGGTGTTTCCTGCACGGCCGTGTCCTTGTTGGTTAACGACGTGTCATGCCTGACCCGTGCGCTCGTGAACTCTCCAGCGTTTACTCCAACCCCCGAATTCCTGGGAGGTACCCTCGGCGGGTCCTCATCCCGCCGAGGAAGAACCCTGGGCTCAGAGAAGGCAGAGACTTTTTCGAGCCTGCACGGCTGACGCGAGGGTCACACTCGGGGTCCATGCACATCTACACTGTCCCAGGCCCCTCTCCGGAGCGACCCTGGACCACCTGGGAGGCCCCAAAAGCCAGACAGGTCTGAGGATGCCTCCCAAAGCCCAGACAGGACTCCGAGCTTAGAAATCGGCTCAAAGCCTTGGCTGCGCCCCATGCCTTCCGGGACACCTCACAGACGAGGGCCGTTTTCCCGGGAGTCCGAGCAGAGGGGAACACGCTCCATGCCACGTCCTCTCCTCATGTGACCCGTGTTGAGACAGGCTTTCAGGAGGAGCAACGTCAACGTTCTCCTTCGTTCTGTAAGAAAGAAAAGCATTCGGGCAGAAATGGGGTGACTGCGTCCGTAGTGTCCAGTTTCAAATAAGTTCTCAAAAGCGGGTGGCTTCCGTGGGTGGCTGGAGTGCGTGGGGTGCCCAGGAGCTGAAGGGGCGCATCAGGCTCGGGGAGCCCTTGTTTCTGGGGTGCACGGACGGTTTCCTGCCTCCCGAGAGGGGAGGAGGGCGGCTGCTTCGGGCCGGGATGCGGGGGCCTCTCGGGCAGACGAGGGCGCGCACCAGTTTCCGAACCTCCCGCCTTGCTGGGGCGGCCTCCTCGAGGTGGGGCTCCTGTCGCCGGGTCCTGGGATTGTAGGATTGGCAGAAACCCCTCCTGGGAGGCACAGCGGGGTGGGGAGGCCGTCCTCAACAGCAGGCTGAGAGCAGGACACCGTGTGCTCCTGCACACCAAGGCTGTCCCCACTGGAGCCTGAGAGACGAAGGTCGTGGATTCGTTCGACTCCTCGGAGCAGAGCCGCATTGAAGGATCTAAAGCCAGGGTTTGCGAACACTGTCTGGGAAGGGCCGGAGGGTCAGTCTCTCCAGCTCTGCAGGTCGGAGGCGTCTGCCGTGGCTCTTCTCTGGGCAGCTCGGGCTGACTCGGGTGACGTGCAAACCCGCAAGCCATAAAGCTTCGTGGACCGTCGACAGAACCCGACATTTCCATTCCAGATCATTTTCACTCATCAGGACATACTCTTTTGATTTTTTCTTCCCCTTTGGCCAACACTTAAAGATGTGGAAACTATTATCATGGGTCGTACGGATGTAAGTGATGAGCCGGAGGGGACCCCGGGTGCAGACCCCCGATCTAAGCGAGGAAGGGGCTTCCCGGGCACTGGTCCTGGCCACTGGAGCCAGGACAGAGTGGCTTTCAGGAGGGGGGAGAGCAGGAGGGAGGCCCAGAGCACGGGGAGAGGGGTGCGGGCCACCCTTCCTTACCGAGCTGGGGGATTTCTGCTTCAGAAACATTTCCTTGGGTCTGGAGTGGAAGGAAACTTCCAGATGCTGAAATGGGGCTTTTTTTTTTTTTTTAAGGCAAACTGTTATTTTTTTAGGGAAAGATCTAGATGTCGGCTGTCTAATACCCAGTGTCCCACCCTTGCATGTGACACGCAGCGGACCAGCCCCCAGGAGCCCTGCCACGTGGGGTGGACCTGCGGGGATTTCCGAGGGGACCAGGAGTCTCCCCCATTAGGCTTTGGCTCTCTCAGCTGTGACGCTCCTTCTGTCTGTCCCTCAGTGGTGCAGGTGCAACGTTTCTCCGAAAGGCCCTCCACGGGGAAGCGTTCCACGTGTCAGGACCAGCTGACGGTCTGGCCCGCTGCCCACCAACATGCTCTGTGGTCACCGTCCTTCCTCCCCCGAGTCATTACATCCTACGGGGTGGCAGACGGGGTCACAGTACCCTATAAGGCACGTCAGAAGTGAGGGGCACCAGTATGGGGGAACCAAACCTCCAGGTCTACCAGAAGGAGAGGAGTCAGGCAGGCTTCCTGGAGGAGGCGCAGACAGGGCTGTGGACATTTGGGGAGGATTTTTCACGGAGAAGGAAGGGGAAGGGTGTCGGAGGGGGAAGAGGAGAGTTGGAGGCAAGGCTGGCGGGTCCCGGAAGGAGTCTGTCCTCAGGGACAGATTCACCGTCTGTCCACTAAATTCCTCTGTTCCTTCCTTTCCAGAAAGAAAGCTGTAATTAGGTTTCTGATCTTTGCTTCCCGGAACCACAGACGTATTCTGAATCGATGTTCAAGCACTAATTTCTTTCCAGTGCCCGAAACAGCAGAGAGTTCAAGTATTTTACTTAACTGGATTTGTGAGTCAATGGTACACGTTTGCTGAATGAGGCGCGAGAGCTGAATGTTCGTGAACAGTTCCCGGGGTTAAGGCGAGCGAACTCCTGCAGGGACAGTGAATGCCAGTGGCCGTGTGGGGGCTGGTGGGGACAACAGCTCCCTCTTTTTATCTGAAGAGGATGCTGTGGATAGGGACGGCCACCCTATGGCTGAAATAGCCAAGGGACAGCAGTGAAAATGACTCCAGGACCCCGATGACCCCAAGAACATCTGGATCAAGCTGTGCCTGAAGCCTGATTTCTCGGGAAGTTTTGTTTCGATGAGACCGTGAGTCTCTGTTATTGTTGAAGCCGGTCTGCATTAGCTTTTCTAGCCTGAGCCGGGACAAGTCTCAGGCCTGGACCAGATTCACATCGGCCCTTTTGCAGAGACCGGAGTACTGAGTTCAGAGTTTGAGGACCCAGCTGGCGGTGCCTCTAGCCGTCCCAACCTTGGGCTGCATCAGGAACAGCCGGCATCCATTAGAGTATATTTAGTATCTATGTGCAAAGGGAGACTGGCAGCTCGGGAGAATCAGAGGCTTGGGGGACGGGTTCTCTGCCGCGGAGATGAGAACTCAGAGAAGCAGCTGTGGGTTTCGTTGGGATTGGAATTAGAGCCAAACACACATTTCTCCTGGGCGTGCCAGGCAAAGACTGATGGGGAGCATGTGGCTCCAGAAATCCCAGCAGGGCTTCTGAGGGACCCAGGCTTGGGGACACCAGCACCCTCAGGGCCCAAAGAAAGTGGCCATTCTCCCTCTCCTCCTGGTTCTACAAGAAGCATGTGATCGTGGGGGGAAATACAGAAATTGAGAAAAATGCAACAAAGAAAGTAGCCAAACTCCCCGACTTGGGCAATCTTTCTTTCGTGAAGGCAATTTTATATCGTGGGTATTTTTGTCCCTGCAAAACACCTTTGCCGTCCCTTTCAGCAGCTGCGAAATATTTCACTGCGGGGATTGTCCCCTAAAAGGCGTTTTTCCTTTGTTGAACATCTAAGTGGTTTGCTGGTGGCTTTCTCCTCGAAATTGTACCGTGAGGAACTTCTTTGAGCAAAGTCTTTGTGCACATCCCCGGCGACGCCCTGAGGCCGGGTTCCCACAGGGACATTCACCGAGTCAGGAGATCTGAATATATTTGAGATTCTTAATGCATTTGCCACATCGTTCCCACCGGGCCGTGCCCTGGTGCCGGGAACGGCAAACTTTCAAAGTGGGTCAGCTCTGCCGTCAGAGGCGGTCGAGCCAGTCAGTTCCATTCAAGCCACAGACGGAGCCTCAGCTCCACACAGGTGCCGTGATGGGGGTCCCCGGGGCAGGGGGGGTGTCTGCAGAGGGGCTGGGGTCGCAGACAGACACCTGCAAATACTCAGGGGAGGGGACTCCCTCTCCCAACAAAGGCTTAGCAGGACCAGTCTGTCCAAGCTTCTCCTCCCTCACTCCATGGTGCCCCCCCAGCCCCCCGATGTCCTCAGGACCTGCCGACAGCCCGTTCCCTTGCATGTGGCCCCAGTGATCTCTGGGACACGGTTCACAGCTCTGCCTGCCACTGGCTGCCCAAAGTGCCCACCTGCCCAGCCCGGGAATGAGCCAGGATCCCTCCACCTCACCTGCCCTGCTTCCTTGGAGTGCAAAGGACACGTTGCAAACCATCGTGAGTCCAAGGGACCCAGCCCCAGAGCACTCTGTGCACAGCCCCAGCTGGTACGGGATGGGCGAG
Organism: Enhydra lutris kenyoni; assembly: GCF_002288905.1. NCBI lineage: Eukaryota > Metazoa > Chordata > Mammalia > Carnivora > Mustelidae > Enhydra > Enhydra lutris. The sequence continues at coordinate 892,751 of NW_019154166.1, read as the reverse complement.
GCATCAGTAATGGGCACCAGCAGGATGGGAGGAGTGAGCAGCCCTCGGTCCGTGCTACAGACCGCTCCTGGGGCAATGGCACATGACAAGGACTGCAGCTCCCCAACCCCCGTCTTCAAAGCCAGGATGGGGGCTCGTGTCCTTCCCACACGGCCATGTCTCTGGTTCTCTCCTCCAGGTCCCCGTCTGCCTTCCGGGACCCCACAATCATGTTGGATCCACGCAGAACGTGCAGAAGAGCCTTCCTCCCGCACGACGAGCCGCGTAGCATCCGTGACTCCCTTCTGCTGTGCATCCAGAGAGCGGGACGTGGGCATCTCTGGGGGCTGCGATTCTGCACCACAGGGGCGGCTCTGGGGGCACAGGAAGAACGAGGGTTTCGGGGCTGAAGTCAGGAGAAAATCGTGGTCAGCCTGACCAGAGGGCGGGACCTTACAGAGCTGGGGGTGGGCGGCTGGTGTCACCGAGACGGTGCCCCTCAGAGGACCATGTGAGTGACTGACACGCCCTGGCTTCCAGGACTTCAGGGGCCTCCCCACACCCTGGACAGGTCTCCGGGAGGAATCGGCCACACGGAGGGGGAACCTCTCAGCTCTTCTGGAAACCTTAACGTCGCTTCTTGGAGGAGCTCCTGGGAGTCCATCGCTAGGGACGGGGGTCGTGGCTCGTTCCCCCATCCCTGTGTCTCTGGGGGGTCAGGCAGCAGTCACGTGGTAGAAGTCGCAAATCGCAAGGGGGTCTCAGCCCCAGAATGTTCCAGCACAAACCGCTGTAGGGCATCTCGTCTGAGCCATGGGGCCGTGCGTCTGACGGAGAGGACAGTGGCCTCCTGGCCCCAGAGAGCTCACGGTTGGGGGCTGGGTCATGACGTGCCTGTGTGACGGGTGCACCGTCAGGCATGCGAGGGCCCAGGGGACCCGAGGTGCATCGGGAGCTAAATCAACGGGGCATCCGTGTCCTGGAAACGGGCTCCGAGTCAAGGGTCAGGGCCTGCCGCCTCCAGTCCCGGCTGCGGTCCTCTCCGAGGGGCGCACTGGAGGCCGCTTATGTTATTTTGACACCGGCCCCTCCGCAAGGGCAGAAAGGCTGACCTGGGCCACAGGCGGGTTTTGTAAACAGAAGCAGGTCCTCGGAGGGGAGCTCATGCTGCCGGTGGGCCCCGTGGATGGCACAGAGAGCCACGCGGAAACCCGCATCCCGGGGAATCGACCGCAGCAGCGGGATCCCTGCTGGGGTTTCTGCGGAGGGCAGATCTGTGCCAGGGCCACGCGTAACTGTCAAGTCCCCAGCAAACATCCACTCCCGGCCTCTGATGGCCCCGGCCTCACGGGTCCCTGCAGCTGAAGCCCCTTGACGGTGTGGGGGGCGTGGGCCGGGAAGGCTGAGGTCCCCCCGAGGCCCAGAGCCACTGGACTTGACCCGATCGGCTTCCCTGGCCACTCTCGGGGACGAGCATTCAGGCCGGGGCAGAAGGAGCCAGAACAGGACGCAGGGGACAAGCCGTCCACCGTGGCGTCCTCGCCCCGGGGAAGGCCCCGACCCTTCGGAGGAGCGCGCGCCCGGCCTACCATGGGGACCTCACAGGGCGCCCCCACATGGCTGTCGTTCGGGATTCTCGCTTGCCTCCGGGGACGGCTGGAGGGTTCTGACGTCCTCCTACGGCGTCCAGCGCGCGTCCCTTCTCGCCAACCGAAGATTGGGTTCACTGCACGTGGTGGCCGAGAGGGAGCGGCGGGTGCGGCCACACCGTGTTCCTCTGCAGTTGCTGTGTAGGGGAAACGCTCACAAGTGCGGGAGTTAATCACTCCATATCGTTAGACCAGGACGAACTGCTTCCTAATTCTTTTTTTTTTTTTAAGATTTTATTTATTTATTTGTCAGAGTGAGCACAGGCAGACAGAGTGGCAGGCAGAGGCAGAGAGAGAAGCAGGCTCCCGCTGAGCAAGGAGCCCGATGTGGAACTCGATCCCAGGATGCTGGGATCATGACCTGAGCCGAAGGCAGCGGCTTAACCCACTGAGCCACCCAGGCGTCCCTGCTTCCTAATTCTAACTGCGGCTTTTACACAGGGACTGTTGCTCAACACCTTATTAACTTGAGTAAATATTAACACACAGTTCTCACACCTCTGCTGCCTTCCTCTGTCCCCCGCCGCCTGACCCCCTGCCCCCTGCCCCCTGCTCCTGCCCCGCTGCCCCTGCCCCTGCGGTACTCTCTCTCCAGAGGGGAGTTTCTTCCCCTCGCCTTTGCCAGGGTCCGAGTGTCACAAAGCTTTCTAACTTCAAGGTGGCTTTCTCCCCCGCAGACGGCTGGGCAGGTGCCCATGGCTCACGCAGAAATGCAGGGAAATGCTTTTCTGCTGTTTACGCCTCTTCCCGTGCCCGGCGTGGCCAGCAGCCTCCTTGTGCCTGGTCTGTCCTGGGTGGAAGGCACCGGAGTGGCCGCCGACCCCCGGGCCGATGAGCCGATGAGACCCCCGGGTTGGCCGTGGGTGCAGGCTCCGGGCTCAGGGAACAGCGGTTCTGCAGGGGAGTCATGGAGCCCGGAGGCGGAGGAGGGGAGACGCTGGGGGGCTGCCCTCCACACCTGGAGGGGCCGAGCCTCTGCCAGCCCATCGGAGCTGCGGGGAGAGGAGGCAGAGCTCCCAGGGGCCTCCCGGCCACAGCTCTGGAAGCTCGCGCTCAGGCCAATGACGGCGGCGTCATCCTCACACAGTGTCTGATGTGTGGTGGCCGCAGGCAATGCAAGGCAGTGAGCGGCCCCGTCGGCACTATCGCATGGGCCCGGGGCTGGGGCTGGGCTCAGCTGCACCATATTGGCTCCTCGCCGGGGGCCTGGTGTGGTTCGGGCCCTGGGATTCCTCCCCGAGGATGCGGACGGCTGCACCCGCCGGGGCCCCATGGGCTCACATGGGCCTCTGTGCAGTGCCCCACGGTGGTGCTCTCCCTCCTGAGCTGGGAGCTCCTGATGCACCCCGAGCCACACCTCCATCCCACTCTGCTGTTGGCCGAGAAGACCACACGGACGGACAGGGAGGGACAGACAGCATCTGGGACCTGAGGGGCTGTGAGTCCTGGTGCCCGCCCAAGGTCCTGTCCAGTGCACGGCGGCCGGGGTCCCAGCTGGTGTCGCAGGGGCTGGGCGTCGTGGCAGGCATCGGGGCTTGTCTCCTGATGGCCTGGGCTCACTGTGGCCACTGCACTCAGTATATGGCTGGCGTCTGCGCTCAGCCACGGACCTTGGCCTCGTCTGAGTGTCTGAGCAGTAACTCAGGTCTTACGGGATTCATGGGAGGGTTAGATCGGGTCACACACGGGGAGCCTGGGCCAGGGCCTGGCGTCCAGCAGGCACCCCCACGGGGCTCCCAGCATCCATGACGGTGCTGCCCACCTGCACTGGCCAGTCACAGCTCTTTCCTGGGACATCTTGGGGTTTTTTTCAGTTTGGGCCCAGAGAGACCTTCTATCGATCCCTTTCCAAGAGTGGCAGCCCCAAGAAGTAAACCCGAGAACAGTCATGTCCAAATTTCCCGCTGATGGGGAAGCCTGTCTGCGAGAGGACAAAGCCACACGCCCGGGAGCCACGGCCAGAAAGCGGAGGCCATGGGTCACGTCTGTGCCCCCGGATGACTGCATCTGAATCTGCCGTGAACAGAGCTGCCCTGAACCTCTCTTCCTGCCCAGGCGTCTGCAGGGCGCGCACCCCTGGGACTAGGGCAGTCTGGAGAGGGAAGCACCCGCCCGTGAACAGGGTCCCCTGACCCCAACAGCCCAGGGCAGCTGACCAGCCCCTGGGGGTCCCCAGCCCCCTGCACAGTTAGACGCTGTGATCTCCTCTCTGCCCGGGCGGCCGCATCGGGAGCCGTGGAGGAAGCGATCTGTCTCCGGCGCGGCTGCTCCCCAGATCCCATCTGACAAATGCAGTTCATTAGGGCTGACGCAGACGGATGTCCTTGTTTATGGGAGTCCGCTAAGTGCTGCCCTCCGGGGCCAGCGGGTCTGCTCTGGAGCAGGGCGTGCGTGCATGGGGCTGGCTCGCCACGGTCCCTGGCAGACACTGGCTGCGGGGGGGAGCATGAAGGCCAAGCAGGTGCCACCTGCCACGGGCCGGTCCCACGGGAGATTCACGGTAGGGGTAGGGGTACCATATGCCTCTGTCCCCAGCCTCCAGACTCACTGGTGTCTCTAGTGGCTGTCCTGCGATGTTCCTGCAGACACACGTCCGGCCACTAACACCCGTGACACAAGTCTTCCCGTGTGGGTGAGGGCAGGGCTGGGAACGTGGCGGCTGTCGCAGTCCGCGGGGCGTCTCTCACACAAATACCCTGGACGACAAACGTTGCTGATTCCTCGCGGTGCCTAAGGCCGTGGGTCTGAGATCCAGGGTCCGGCACGTCTGCACTGTGGTTCGAACACGGCAAACTTCTCGTGGTGCCTCACCGGGCAGAGAGCGCCGGCCCTGGTGTCCCTTTCTCTTCCTACAGGGACGCTCGTCTCATCATGGGGGCTCCACCAGCCCGACCTCCTTTCACCTCGTCTCCTGTTTCCAGCCCGTCTGGGCTTAGCGTCGCAACATGTCAGTTCTGGGAGGACATGGCAGGGCCGCGCAGGGAGGAAGGAGACTGAGACACACAATCTGGGCATGGCAGGACCACTTCAACTCCACGGGGACCCGAAGCATGTCACTCTGCTTCCCTTCCTGTCCTTTGACCCTTTATCCCAGTCACCGGTCCCGTGGCTCCAGGAGCCCTGAAAAGACACGGCGGTGACCTTCAGCCTGGCTGCGCAGTGGAGTCACCTACTGCCGTGACTTTCAATGTCTGGACCGTTGTCAAGTTAGGAAGCCGATTGTGCACCACACCCCAGGCACACACGCGTGTGCATCCAAGGCATACACGTGCGCACACACACACACACGCACACACACACACGCATACACACAGGATTTCAACAGTTTCACCAAACGACTTTGACTTTACCGGCAGAGCGGAATTCCCTCAGACTGTTTCCTCCTCTGTGCAACTTTGTATCTTTATAAAAATGCTGGTTACGCCCTGATCAACTCCGCGGTTGCCCGCGGGGCATAGCCTTGGTTAAACCACCAGCCCCGACCAAGGTGCTTCCTGTAGCTCCCCTGACGCTTGCTGGGCAAGACCTCCAAGGAGGGGACACTTGAGCCGACGGAGGGGAGGACCGTCGCTGGCCAGGGAGAAGCAGCCCTCTGCAGGCTCCAGGGAGGAGGGAGAGACGGACATGCCCGCCTGGCTGGGGCCCCAGGGTGGGAGAGCGGGTGAGGGGCCGAGGGTCAGGTACTTACACGGCGGCATGCAGGGAGGTCTGAAGGGGGAGGCCACGGTACCGCGTGGGGAGTGGGTTTGGGGTGCCGAAGTCATGGTAGGGGTGTAGATGCGAGGCTGAATGCGGGGGACCCCAGTGCAGGGTGGCACCAGCACATGGATTACGGATCCCAAAGACACGGCTCCCGTAGGAGCACAGAGGAGGACAGAAGCCTCCCCAGTGCACTCAGGGCTCATCTGGGCCAGCCCTCCCGCCTCCGTCCTCGAGTGTGACAGCCCAGCTGTGGTGACCCGAAGCTCCGGAGGACGGGAAAGGAGAGGGGGTCTCGCCCCGGAAGCGCCTGTCGGGCAGGGGTGCGAGGGTTCCTCTGGCTGCCGGGCTCTGCAGTTCTGCCCACACGCCCTCTGGGCTCTTCCCTGGCCTCCTGTGTCAGCCTCGCATGTGCCTGTCCAGGGCTGGGCTGACCTGGAGAAGGGGTGCGAGGGGGCCCAGGCATGGGGTCTGAGGGCCTGAGCCCGAGACCGGAGTAGAGGTCCTAGGGGGAACCTGCCTCCCCTCCCTCCTCAGGCTCCCCCAGTTCCTGAGAGTGAATTACTCATCGGGGCCACCACGTGTGACCCCAGAAACGGCCCATCCATTCCCCTAGACGGCATTCCCCTCCCGGGTTCTGGCTTCCTGTGCGTAAACCTCCCACCTTCCTCATCCCGGGCTGCATATTTTCTGCCTTTTTTTTTTTTTTTTTTTTGCTTCTGTTTAAAATTAATCCGCAGCACTGAATAACCTTCCCCCACAAGGTTGGAGTTAATCAGGCTGAATTTATTAGGATCTTTATGATTAGATGAGCTCATAGCAGGAGGAGGAAAGTTACCTTATTATCCTGTTTTAAAAGCTTGCATCATTTTCGCCCTCAACTTACTGTCGACCCCCAGCGACGTCCGCCGTGGTCACCAGTGACTCTAGGGAGCACTGGACTGCGGTCCAGTCCGTGATTCCCATCCCTGATGTGGGGTGAAGCCTGTCCAGACCGGTGAGTGTGCAGAGCGCCGGGGGGATGAGGGCATACGGCGGAAACCTGTCTCCAGTCCGCGGGCAAAACTTGGACTCGAGAGGGGGCTTATAAGGGTATAATTTCCTCCCAAGGTTTCCTCACTGGAGTGGGGGGCACTCAGCTTCGCCCGGATCCCTGCCCCTCCTGCCCGCTTCGGCTCTTCTGTCCCCAAGCAGGGACCTTGAACTGCCTCCTGCGGGAGCACACAGACTAGACAGGCGGGGCTTCCAGAGCCTGGCGGAGGGGCTTGCTCAGAAGCCGCCCCGCTCTTGGTCCCCTCACTGTTCCCGGGCGTCCGACCTGGGTAATTCATCCCATTCTCTGGCTTATTAAGGTCTGGGGGTTGTCTGCTTTGGTCTTGCCCACCTTGCTCAGCAGAACCTATGGCCCTGGGGTCACCGGTGGGGCTGACACCTGCTTGGATGACTGAGCTCTGCTGTTACTCGGTTGCCTTGTGGATGGGCCCTTTCTGCATCTGGACTCACCACGCTCTGTGGCCGAGGCCTTTTACGGGGTGAATTATGTCCCCCAAAGGATACATTCATGCTCTAACCTCGAGTACCTGTGAGTATGACCTTACTTGGAAACAAGATCTTCACAGGTGTAACCAAATTAAGAAGAGGTCAAGGTTTGGCGGGGGGCGGGGGGGCCTCTAACGCAGCATGACTGGTGGTCGGGGATAAGGGGACGGGTCTCCACTCCAAGGATCTCCCTCAGCAGCAGGAGCTGACAGAAGGGCCTTGGGCAGACTCTCCAGGAGCAGCCAGCCCTGCCGACACCTTGATCTTGAACCTCTAACCCTGGGTCCCCTGACACCAAAGTCAACCAGACGGCATCTGCTGTTGATGTCATCTGTGAATCCCTGCCCAACCCCGTCATTAGAGCACGATGACCCCAGGGAGGGCCCCCACACCCAGCCACTCTGGGAGTAGTAAGAAACCAGTGCCTTGCTCTGTGAAACCCCAGCCCTACTCCATTAAACTCCGAGCTCTGGACTCATTTTGTGGTTTCAGTCCGAAGAATGTAGAAATCCTACAATTTCTACCTCCTGATTTTGTCTGTCTATAGGGCTTTAGAGATCTGTCCACGTTCCTGAGAAGTAACTGGTTTCATCTGCTCTGCTTCTGCTAACCACCCTGAAGAGCTTTCCTACTGGTCAGTTCTGCCCACCGAGGAGGACCGTTTTGCCCCTTGGAGGTCAGCTCCAGCCCTGGCCGTGGAGGGGGTGGACGAGGTGAGGACACAGGTAGGGGACAGTTGAAGCAGGGTCTTGAGAGAAGGATGCAGTTTTCAGACACGGAGGAGGACAGGTGGGCATTTCAGGAAGACCTACGGGCCAAATTTCAGATTCTAGAATTCAGACAAACAAATTTCAAAATATGCTCCAGGGCTCTTGGGAATCTCTGAGACCGTCAGGAGATCCATAGGGTCAACACAACGTCCCTAAAAATGGTGACACCTGATTTGCCTTTTTCACAGTCAGATACTTGCGATGATGTTGTCAAAGCGATGGTGGGCAAAATCGGTTGGCGTGAATTAAAGCCAGAGCACCAAACTGCGCTAGCGGTCCCTGTTTCTTCACCAAACACATGTTGAAATAAAGCCTCTGTTGCAGTTACAAATGTCCTTCAAAAAACAGCAAAAAGCATCTATCTGATGAACTTCTGGACCTCTCAGCATTCTGTGTGATGAAGTGGGAAGAACAGACAGCACATCTGCTGTGCGCCCAAGTACAATGGTCTTTGGAGGGGCCGTCCGTGTACAGTTGTTTGGGTCATGCACTGAACCAACCCCTTTACTCACGAAACTCAAGTTTTCCTTGAAAGAATAACGGAGAGTTGAGTGGTGAGTATTCAAACTTGAGTGTTTTGCAGATACTTGTGGAATGTGAATTTGTAAACAACTGGCAGTGTACATTTTCGGTAATAACACTCAAGTTTTCAGAATAAGAATTAGAATGTTGGAGGTCTTATGTTTCTGTTGGGTTTGAACTTGCATTCATGATTAATGATATTGGGCATCTTCTTCTGTGCCTATCTGCTACTTGTAATATGTCTTCTTTGTGTGATGGAGCATTTTGTCCATTTTTTGTCAATATCGTTTGTTTTCTTCTTATTGAATTATTGGAGTTCTTTATATATTCTGGACACAAGCCCTTTGTGAGACAGATGTTTGCAAATATTTTCCACCAGTCTCTGCAACTTGTCTTTTAATTTTCTTTATGAGATCTTTCAAAGGCCAGAAGCTTTACATTTTTATGAAATCCCATTTATCAATTTTGTTTTCTTTTTTGGGTTTTCCTTTTTCTGTCCTAAGTGATCTTTGGCTAACTCAAAATCACAAAGATTTTTTCTCTGCCTTTTCCACAAGTTTTAAAGGGTTAGATTTTCACTTTAGCTCTTTGATCCATTTTTTAAAAATTTTATTTATTTATTTGACAGCAAGAGATCACAAGTAGGCAGAGAGGCAGGCAGAGGGAGAGGAGGAAGGAGGCTCCCTGCTGAGCAGAGAGCCAGATGCGGGGCTCGATCCCAGGACCCTGAGATCATGACCTGAGCCGAAGGCAGAGGCCTAACCCACTGAGCCACCCAGGCACCACTCTCTGATCCATTTTGAATAATTTTTGCATATGGTGTGTTAGGGATTGAGGTAAGTTTGTCTGTCTATTATCTATCTGTCTGTCTGTCTATGTATTTTTGCATACAGATGCCCAATATTTCCAACATGATTTGTGGAAAAGGGTATTCTATTGAATTTTCTTTGACACTTTTTGGAAATCAATGAGCTATATGTGTGTATGCTTATTTCTAAATTTCCTAGTCTTATGTTCCATTGTTCTACACAACTCTCCTTGTGCTGATGTCCACTGTCTTGATGACTATGATTTTGTAGGTTTGAAATCAGATTGTGTGCTCTCCATCATTGTTTTTTTTTCCTCAAATTTACTTTGGCTATTTTAGTTCTTCCCATATAAATTTTATAACCAATTTGCTAATCTGTCACCAGAATGTTTCCTGATTTCTTGATTAAGGTTGTGATGAATTTTAGGAAAGCCGAAGTCTTAATGATACAGTCTTTGGTTCATGAACATAGTATATCTCCCCATTCATTTAGTTTCTCTTCCCCTTTCATCAACAAACATTTGGCTGGCTTCAGAGTATTCTGCCAGCAGTATTGTTGAATTCATTTATGAATATCTTGGGAAAAAAAAAGAACATTTTTCAGATTTTTAAAAAAGATTTTATTTATTTGACAGACAGAGATCACAAGTAGGCAGAGAGACAGGCAGAGAGAGAGGGGGAAGTAGGCTCCCTGTTGAGCAGAGAAGACTCTATCCCAGGACCCTGGGGTCATGACCTGAGCCTAAGGCAGAGGCTTTAACCCACTGAGCCACCCAGGCACCCCAGTTTTCAGATTTTTGAGATTTATCTATGTTGACAATAATGCATCTACTAATATAGAGTTATAGTTATTCCTTTCTATATGCCTTTTATTTCTGCTTCTTGCCTTTTACACTGATGGAACTTCCAGAACAATATTGACAAAGGAGGTGGTTGAAAGAAGACATCCTTGTTTATTCCCAGTCTTGGAAGGAAAGCATGTAGTCTTTCTTCACTGGGCATGAGTTAGCCATTAGCTATATGTTTGTTTACCGATGTCTCTGGTTGGGTTGTGGAAGTTTCTTCTATTTCCTAGATTGTGGAGGGTATTTCAAAATTATATATTTATATTACATATATCTATATATAATTATATATATGTATTACTTCCAAGTTTCCTCCCCAACATTTATTGAGATGATCATATAATTTTTATTTCTCACTTTGCTGTTACCATATTCCATTGGCTGGGTTTTGAATCAATCTTGAATTCATGGGGTACTCCTCATTCAATCATACCATATTATCCCTTTAATAGATTTTTGGATTCAATGTAGTGATATTTTCTTTAAGGATTTTTGGTCTATAGTTTCCATTTCTTATAATATCTTTAATTGGCTTAGGTACTGGGGTAACTGTGGTCTCATAAAGTCTTCTCTTCAATCTTTTGAAAGAGAGGGGAGGCTCATGTCCTCTGATTGTAATGTTCTGGTCATTAATATTCTCACTGATGTTCTGTGTACATGTTCTATTGATTACTGAGAGAGTGGTGAGGATTTGACCATTTCTTCTTATAGTTCTATCAATTTTTGTTTTATTTTGAAATTCTGTTGCTAAGTGCATACACATTAAAGATTTTTTAATTGTGTCATCTCTCTCTTGATCATTGGTAATATGACTTGTTCTAAAGTGTACTTGGTTTGGTATTAATATGGCTGGCCCATCTTTCTTTTGATTCTTTTTCATATCTTTTCCCCATTCTTTCCCTTTAAATCTATTAATGATTTTATATTTCAAGTGTAGTTTTTTTTTTGTTGATAGCATAGAGTTAGTTCTTCCTTTTTGTTACTCAAATCTCTTATTTTTAATTGAGTTTCTGAGACTGTTTGTATTTAAATCAATTATTGATCTAGTTGTATTCAATATTGAAATATGCGACTTTCTCATTTTCTACTTCTTTTGCTTTTTCAGAACACCTGATTTTATCCTGAAAACATCTATATTTGAAATTCCATTTCAGCCTGAAAACAAACACGTGGGGGTTGCAGGATGAAGGGCAGGAGCCAAGCTTGATGGATGAAAGAGGGCATGAGGTCTTCATCTCCCAGGCAGCTCACCTGCTAAGCAGCTCTGAACAGGCCTATCTTCATTAACGGGCTTGACTCCCATCCACCCTTAACTGATAACCTTTCCTAAAGACTCTGTAGAGCTTGTCCTTCTCTGTTGCTGTGAGCTAATGGTTGAAAGAGAAGAGAAGTACTCCCCCCACCACCCCGCTGTGGCCTTGGCACCTTCAGAAATAATCCACGGAATATGGGGTGCTGATTGAAGACCCCCTCAATACTGCATCAGGCTAAGGGGAAAATGTGTTCTTATTAATCCTGCTGGTGGTTTGCTACTTGTTTTTCCGTTTTTGTTCACCCTGTTCTCTTTTTCTGCCTTCTTTTGGATCAGTTGGATAGTTTTCATGATTCATTTTTGTCTCCACTACTGGTTTACTTGTTCTATCTGTTCTTTACTTTTAAGTGATTGCTCTAGGGTTTATAGTACACAGTGTTGGCTCACCACAGGCTTCCCTCATGTTATGTCACTTTACATGTAGTGTGTGAACCTGACAACGTGTATCTCCACGTCCTCATTCCCATCGTTGGTGCTACGGTCGACATACTTCTACGTGTGCTACAGACCCCAGATACATTTCGACTCTTTTTTTTTTTTTTTTTTTTTTTGCTTCAGTCAATTACACTTTAAAGCAATTTAAAAGTCAGTTTTGAAATGTCTTTAATATCCACATTTTTACACTTTTGGTTTATACTTCATTCCTTTGTGTAGATCCAAATTTCCATCTGGTATCTCCATCCTTCTGCCTGAAGAATTTCCTTTAACGCTGCTTATAGTGCAGGTTTGCCAGCAACATATTCTTCGAGCTTTCATTTTTCTGAAAAATCTCTATTTCACTTTCATTTCTCAAAAACATTTATCTTGATACAGAATTTTAGATTGATGGTGGTTTTTTTTTTAGTACTTTAGAGGGGTCACTCCATTTTCTTCTGAGAAATCTGCTGCTTATATACATTTTTTCTCTCTGTAATACTTCTTTTTTTCTCTATCTTCACTATTTTATTCTTCTCTATGTCTAGGTGTGTGTGTGTTGTCATTTATTCTGCTTGATGTTCTCTGAACTACTCAGATCTCTGGTTCACTGTATTTTATTAATTTGTAAAGTTCTCAACCATTATCCCTTCAAGTATTTCTTCCATGTTTTTCCTTTTCTCCTCCTTCTTGGACTCCAATTACGGATATCATCTCACATCTCTTGGATGCTCTCCTCTGTTTTCCACCTCGTGTTTTCGTCTGGATGGTTTCTGCTGTCCACCAGTTGGCCCCCAGCTGCATTTACTCACTAATAAGCCCCTCGAAGGAATTCTTCATTTCCGACAACCTCTTTTTGTATTTATATCACTTTAATTTCCTATTTTTTAAAGACTTTCCATTTCTCTACCAAAATTCTCCAGCAGGTTCTGTACCCTCTCCACCTTTCCCCACAGATGTTTTACCGTTTGAGTCACAGTGATAAGTTCCAGGTGAATATATCCAAGTCGGCATCGTCTCAGAGTCTGGTTCAATTGATTGTTTTATCTCTTGATAATGGGTCGTTTGTTTTGTGTGTGTGACTCATCTTTATCGATGGCCAGGAGTTGCATGTAGAAGCGCCGTGGAGACTGCAGTGATCTGACTCCTGGAAGTGGCCATGCTCTCTCCTCTGTTGGAGTCTTGGCTTAGGAGCTGAGTCCATCTCGGGAGGGACCGAGCTGGGCTGGGGTCTGTGCTGCCAGCCCTCCTCACAGAGCACTGCAAGCTTCAACTCCCCCAGAGAAGGCCTGCGGCTGCTGTCTCGTGCTCAACATCAGGCCGGGAGCACCAGGGAGGCACTTTCAGTCTTCCTGCTTCCCCCTCAGCTTTCAGCAGTTCCCACACACCTGCACCGTGGGAGGCGTCTCCCCCGTGCTCTCACGCCCACTCCAGCACTTGGCGCTGCTATCCTCAGTGACGCTTCAGATGGCACATGAGCTTTTCCCACCTGCCATCCATTTCCGTCTTAGGCAGACCTTCTTCACCCCAGCCTCAGAGGTTTGCATTTAATTAACAGTCCTGCTTCTCCCCTCTTGGGCAACCCAATGCTGCCTGGTGTCTATGGCCAGCATGGGCCCCTTCCTCCCTCAGGAGCAGTAGCAGACCCATGCTTAGTGTCAGAGCAAGATCTGGGGCCCGGAGTGTGTCCTGCCCCTGCCCCTGCCCCTGCCCCTGTCCCAAGGGCGGAAAGCTGTGGCATCAGGTGCCAAGCCCCCATGGTCAGGTGGCTTGGCTTCCACTTCTCCAGTAGCGCAGTGTTTTTGCTCAAGCCTGAGGAGCTCCTGCTTTCACTTCTTCACTTCCTCCAGTAGTTTGTGGACTTTGCTTTGGGAAAGAAAGGGCTGTGGGAGTGGGAGGGTTTGGGCTATGCCCCAGCTGTGGCTGTGCCTCACCTGCTTTCCTGCACCGCTGCTCAGAGCCTTGTCACACTTCCTGCCCCCTCCCCGCTTTTCTGGTGAGCACACTGCAGGCATCTGCGGAAAAGAGCCTGCCCGTGGATGCAAGCGTCCCTGTGGCTCTCGACTCCCCGTGCCACCGTGTCCTGCCTCAGCCCAGCCTTGCAAGATCTGTCACAAGTTTAGCTGCCTTGTTCTTGCCTACTTTATGGTGGCCACGTCTGCTCCCCACGCTTTCTGAAGGTGACACCTTCCCTGAGATGAAGCGTCTCACTGCCTCTCACAGGGTTTGCCGCTCATCAGGACTCAGTCCGCGTGGCTGCCTTGCGAGCTCAGCTTTCTGAAGGGCTCCAGAAAAGTCACGATTCTGTAGATCATCAGGCTTTCTCACGTAATGATGCTGGGAGGGACGTGTCTGGGGGGATTTCTAGATGCAAAGTGGAAGCAGAACTCCCCACAAGTAGTTGGGGGCAGGCAGGTGAGTGTGTGTTCGGGGGCCTTTGACTATTTGGGTCTGGAAAGCAAAACAAGGCTGGAACTCGTTCCAATTGTCCACGGCTGCATAACAAGCCATCCCAAACTCTGCTTATTTAGCTCAAGGGTCTGCAGTGTAGACAGAGTTTGGGGAGGAGGCTTGCCTACACTCGTGCAGCATCAGCTGTCGGCTCAGACTGAAGCTGGAGGTATTCACACGCCCAGCTGGCGGGGGCGGGGATGGGGGCATTGCCGCTGGCTGGGTTTCAGGTAAGCCTGGGAGGGGTCTCTTTATTTTTTTATTTTTTTAAAAGATTTTATTTATTTGACAGAGATCACAAGTAGGCAGGGGTGGGGAGCAGGCTCCCCGCCAGGCAGAGAGCCCCATGCAGGGCTCGATCCTAGGACCCTGAGACCATGACCTGAGCCAAAGGCAGAGGCTTAACCCACTGAGCCACCCAGGCGTGAGGGGTCTCTTTAAAGGGCGTGTGTGCTTCCTCACGGAACGGCAACGGGGTCCAAGAGCAAGATCCTGGGAGAATCATGTAGAAATGTCTATGACCCACTCTTGGAATTCACATAGCAACGAACTCCACCAGGTTTAAGGAGCGGGAACGCAGACCCCACCGCTGAGCAGGGAGAGGTCACAATCGGACTGCAGGGAGAGCATGCGGGATGGGATAGATCGACGGACTATTTTTAGAAAATACAATCTGCCCTAGATCTCGAGACTTAGATGCAGGCTGGTGAGAACAGGACCCTGCCTGGACGGGGATCTTCCCTGGGGGTAGGACATTGTGGATTCCAAGACCATCAGTTCTCTCTCCTGTGAAGGTTGCTTGGAGCCCATAAGACTGAAATACGGGTGAGAAGGGCTAGCGCACACTGGTGAGGGAGGCCCACGGGTTTGAATCCCAGCTCTGCTCCATACCCCCTGAGTGGCTTGGACAGATGAAGCAGCCTCTCTGATCTCGTTTCCCCAACCGTAAGCCGGGGATGATAGATGGTTTCTGCTTCCCGGAACCACCACGGCTTCAGATGAGATCATTCACAAGAAAGGTCTTAGCGCAGCGTCTGGCCCTTAGAAAGAGCAGGGCGCGTGTTAATCACACGTAACGAGGGACAACGGCACAGAGAACTCCTGACTCCAACGGCTGCTGTGAACTCATGTTGGCGCGCCCAGGAGCCTCCAAATATGGCTTCGCGGTGGTGAGTTTCGAGTAGAAACACCAGAGTCCATATTTCTTGGCTGATAATAATAAACCCTGGTGTTTTGGGAGCGTTCTCTGTTTCAGCCTTGAAATTCAGCCCCTCGTGAATCGATAAAACAGCCCAGATGAGAGAGTGGGCACTTGGGGAGGAAATGCGTCCACAGAGTCAACGCCAGGAGGGGGTGGGCGGGAGTGGGGGGCTGGTCAGACCCACGGTCAGACAGACGGTCTGACTCCAGGTGGCCAACCGCTCCCCTGGCTTGGAGGGGGGGGCGACCTCCGGAGAAGAAGGAAGACAAGACACCCCCGGTGTTTCTGCCTGGAGATTTCCAGTCGTCGTTAATTCTCTGTTGCATTGCTTCAAGTCGGCAGCCTTGGCGGAGGAATGCCAAGACTATTCCAAGTTATCACTTTTACTAATAATGATCAAAAGTATCCAGCGATGTTTAATGAGGTTCTTGAGAGAGACAATTACCAAGGCGCGGAAACCTGAAAATAATTCATTACATGCTGATGAGAAAAGCAGAATCCGCTGTAATGAAAAAAGTTGATAACTTCCAGCCTGAACAGGTGGGACTCTGCCCCGTCCCGTTTCTTGCTGGGAGCCTCCTTTAGGAGCAGGAGAGGAAGATGGTGCTGGGGTATGTGTGAGAACTGGGACGTACTTTACTCAGAAGTCATCCTAGGAAGGGGGTCTTCTGGGGCGGGGAGGGACTGGGGATCAGGAAGACGCCAATCGCTGTCCCCTCTGACTACCCAGCCACTCCGTGTGTGCTTGCCGTGTGTGACTATCATGGGACTGAGTGTCCGACCCCCCCAGCCGCAGGCCTGCAAGGTGGCCGGGGCTGGGGTCCTGGAGCACAGCGCTCGCCGTATTCATGGGTGGACGGGTTTGCAGTCTGCCCGGTGAGCCTCCCGGCCAGAGGAAGAGGGAGCGACGTGTGCTCACGATGCTGACCTTTCGTGTCCGGCTCCCTTGGTTTTAGTGTGTTATTGTTTCAGGGAAAATTCCACGACACAGCACAGACCAAGAGGTCTGTAAAGGTTGTTGCCAACTTGAGATGGACCACACCGGCTCCTTCCCTGGCTGACAGGCACTGGGGTGGTTTCAGTGTCCGGCGAGCGCAATGCCCTCTGTGGACACATGGACACGTGCCTCATTTCTCTCGGATGAATCCCAACAGTGAGAGGTCAGGTCCCATGGTCGGTTTTCCAGAGGGGCTCCTGGTCCTGTCCCGTCGGGGATGTCTCTGTGCTTCTCACATATCTGGACACACACACACTTCAAAAAGCAGCATTCCCACGTTTTCCAGGCCCTTCTGGAAGCCTGGGCAACGTGCTGGATACGCAGTGCAGACAGACGGGCCCCCGCGGGCTTGCCGCAGACCTTCACTGTGCAGAAAACGCGGGGTCCGCAGAGCACGGTAAAGCCACGTCTGCCCACGTGCATGTCCCGGGACCGCGCAGAGACAGACCGGTGTCTGCAACCACGGGTGGACAGGTGGCAAGTGGAGGAGATGGAGCAAAGGTGCGCAGGTTGTGCGTGCACCCACGTTCGCTGCTCTCCCCGGATCCCGGTTCTAGAAACAGCTCTGTGCTGGAGGGTCTCATGGTCAGACCCTAACCCGACAGGCTGTTCCTCTCCAGCGGTGGCTGCGTTGGGATGACACGGTGGTGAGACACACAGTCAAGGAAGCCGGAAACAAGAAGCCACCCTCCCAACGCTCGAGACGATGAGCTCATCCTTAATTCACTGGAGCGCCCATGTTTATTCCCACAGAGGAACGCGCGACCGAGGGTCTGCCGTGAGTCCCAGCGGCGTAAGAGCCTGACCGGTGATTGCGTCTCCTGGAATGTGGAGGAGAAGCTGGGGGACACACCAGCCTCTTCCCCCAACTTTCCCTCCCTGCGTGACCCGAGCTCCCAGCACCGGCACCAGCCCCGGGACCAGCTGGGACCTTCCCGTGACCACGCCTTGCTCATTTGCCTCCTGTCCAGATCAGTTCAGTATTTTCTTTAATTCATACGTCCCGCGTGTCTTCAGAAAGGCACAACGCAGAGAGTTTGTGCTCGATTCCTCGTGGAGAGCATGTCCACAGCAGCTCCACCGCCGGCCCCCAGAAACCCTCCTGTGTGCTCATGTGAGCCCCAGAGCACGTGTTTCTCGTCCAGCGCTCTGCCCGGCTTCTGGATGTCTCCAGCGTTTCCGCGAACGGCCGCGGCGTGTCTCTTTCCTTATGAGTTACTGCCTCGCGCTGTGCATACGCTGCAGTTTCCTTACCTGGCGGGACGCGCAGAACAGTACGTATCTGTTTTAGTGGGCTTCGGTGCTGTGTCTGACGTTTGCCCCCACGGGTATCATATCTGCTAGCGTGGTAGGGGGACACGTTCGCCGGCCGGGTGCCCACAGGGGCAAGTTGTGCTAAGTACGTTCGCACCTTCTCAACTCGGAAGGCCCTCCAAATGCTCCCCTTGGCTGGTTGCACAAACCTACACTCCTGCAAGCGGCACAAGCTCACCCCGCCCCTCCGCGTCTTCGTCAGGATCTCACGCCTCCTTCTCTCGGACCTGGAGTGGACCGTGGTGTTAATGGGCTTCCCCGGTGACCAAGGCCCTTGAGTGATTTTCAGTTTATTGGTCATTTAACATCCTCAGTTTTTAAAGGCAGCGTCCATGCCCAGTGTGGAGCCCGTCACGAGGCTCGATCTCCCAGCCCTGAGATCAAGACCTGATAGGAAGTGAAGAGTCGGACATTCAACCCACTGAGCCACCCAGGGACCCCTAGATATCCTTGTTGTGAAGCTCCTGCTCGAATAGTTTGCCTGGTTTCCTAGTCTCCATCTCTCATGGGTTTGCAGGAGCTCCCAGAATGCCCTGGGTCAGTCCCGCGTCGATTAGTGTCAAAAATCTCTTTCCCACCCCGGCTTGCCCGCGCTCTCTCTACTTGCTTACCCTCGCACCTATACCGCCCTGTCTTAATGACTGCACTTTTGTTTTAAAAATCTTGAGGCCTGGGGCGCCTGGGTGGCTCAGAGGGTTAAGCCTCTGCCTTCTGCTCAGGTCATGATCCCAGGGTCCTGGGATCGAGCCCCACGTCGGGCTCTCTGCTCAGCGGGGAGCCTGCTTCCTCCTCTCTCTGCCTGCTTCTCTGCCTACGTGTGATCTCTGTCTGTCAAATAAATAAATAAAATATTAAAAAAAAAAATCTTGAGGCCTAAGAGCATAAAGAGCATCTCGTATGTTCTCGGCCCTCTTAATTCTGTATGAATTTTAGAGTAGACTTTTTCCATACACTGGCAGTACCTCGTGGGAATTTGTTGGTGTTATGTTGAATCTGCAAATCGATTTGGGGGAAAATCGGTGTCTTCATAGTTTTAGGTCTTCTGGCCCATACATGCGGTACGTCCCCTCATTTATTTAGGTCTTGGTGAATTTATGTCGATCGTGTTTTATAGTTTGTAGTTGTGGTTTTAGAGCTCAGGTCTCTCAGGCTTTCTGTTGGGTTTTTATATATATGTATTTGGTTTTTACGCCATTACAAATGGTAGATGTAAACACTTTCCTCATCTCCTACTTGTGGCATATGCAAGCGTGATTGATTTCTCTATATTGACCTTGTGCCTAACGATCTGGTACATTCACGTGTTTGCTCTAATAATTTTTCTGTGGATTCTCTCTGTTTTCCTAAGTATGCAATCACGTCATTGGTGGGAAACGATGGGCTGGTATTTTTCTTTCTAATCCCAACATTTAGGAACATTTTCCTTCCTCGCCCTCGTGAGGACCTCCTCACAGAATAGCATTGTTGACAGCAAGTTGTTCCCAAACTCCGGGGAAAAGCATGTACTGTGTCGTTATTAAGTGTAATATTTGCCATCAATTTATCAGGCCCAGGAATGTCCTTGGATCCTTTCTTTAGTCAGTGTGGATGTGGAATTCCGTACACATTTTCTCATTTACCGGGATGACTATGGACCCTCCTCCCGTCTTCTGCCCACGTGGCCGTTTGAACCTGCTCAAGCGGTTAGAAGCTGGGTCTCTTCTGGTGACCCGTTCGACCTTCGATGCGGCCTGGACTGAAACCTAGGGTGCTTGTGACGTCGGTGTAGCCCGAACTCCGGTTTTGTGCCCCCAACTCCTGAGGCCCCTGGAAGTTCTCGATGTCTCATTTGCTATTATTGATGACGTTTGACGAGCTTACTTTTTTGCTGTTAACCATATACACATACATCCTTTTTCAGGGCAGTCTTGGGTTCACAGCAAAACTGGGAGGAGGTTCAGGGTTTCCTGCACACACAGAGCCTCCCTCCCTCCCCCTCACTGGAGGTCGTGAGCCTGCAATGACGCGTCGCAATCGCTTGCAGGAGGTAATAGGACTGTTGGGGCTCACTTGGGCGTTGTACATCACCTGGTTTGGGTGAACACGGGAGGACACATGCCATACAGAGTGTTTTCACTGCCCTTGAACCCCTCCTCCCTCTGATCGCCCCTCCCCACGCCACTATGTCGTTTTGCACGACCCTTATGTCCTCAGGGCCAGCTCCCAAGTGTGAGGTTTGCTGGTTCAGAGCGTGACCCTCTGGGAAGTCTCGTGTTCTGTCCCCCGCAGTCCCTGGGGACGGGGGCCACGTGCAGGATTCCAGCAACTTCCAGCAAGGGGGCTCCTGAGGGCCGGGTGCCTGGGGCTGAAGGCAGGGAGTCAGGAGACGTCAACGTGGGATCTACAAGAGCGTGCGTACATGTGTGTGTTCTGCTGTCACGAGGCTTCCAGACCCTAACCCTCGTCCCGACCCCCTAGCACTCTGGCTCTGGCGACTCCGTGTCCCCTCGCACTGCTCTTTGCCATAGCCTTCCTCACGCAGCATGAGCGTATTTGTTGTGACATTTTCTGGAGCTTATATACTACGGACATGTCATCTGTGTTAGGGAGATGTTGGAAGGATAAGGAAGACCGTCAGACTCTCCTGAAAACCAGTCACCCGGAGGTAATCCCTCCAGGAATTGTGCTCCATTTGTCCTTGATGACGCGCTCTGGATATCCAGTGCCCGGAGCCCAGGCCAGAGCTGGGGAGCGTCAGGCCCCAGACGGGACACGGAGCCGCTGCCTGTGTCTCCTGTGGGCATCGAGGACCGCACGTCACCTGCCCTGAGCGAGAGTCACTGCAGGGAGGTGGACGGATCTCTGGGCCCCGAGAATCAGACCAATTTGGAGAGCAGAGTGCAGGGTGGTTAGCGTTGAGAACTGGGCAGGGACGGGCTCCCAAGGCCTGTGTCTGTCCCGGGCAGGCCAGCGCCGCTGCTGCGTGACCCCAGGCCTGCCAATCCTTGCCCCGCGGGGCTCACGGCCTGGTGTGTTGCCTGACTCGGGCTGTGGGCAAGGCTGGGCACCCCCGCCCTGTTCAGGGTGAGCCCTGGCGGGCCCAGCGTCCATGGACTGGTGCCCCGTCTCCTGCCAGGTTCCTCCGCGTGCATCTGGTTTCCTGACAAACGCATCAGGAGGGGTCCCCTCACGGGCGGGACCCCCAAGCCAAGGAGTCGGAGCAGCAACAAGACTCCTCGTAGAGGGCTCCGGCCCCCTTCCTTCCCTCCCGCCTCTCACGCCCGCCGGCTCCGGAGACGCAGCGAAGTCCTTGACCATCATCCAAGTTCTTCCCGGGCTCAGGGAGGAGAGAGAGGCACGTAGGAACAAGCCCGGGCATCTGGCAAGTGTCCACGGCAGAGACGCGGGAGTTCCGGAGCAGGTCTCTGTCAGAAAGGCCAGGGAACGGCTTTAGAGACGAGGCAACACAGAGGCTGGGTTTTGAAGGGAGAGTAGGAGTTTTCCAAGGGCAAAGGAGGGCGGGGTGTTTCAGGTGCGTATTCCAGAACGATCCCGGGACAACCAGCGGAGGGCCAGAGGCTGCCTGGGGAGCAGGGAGACGGTACCAGGCCGGGGATGCAGGGCCTGGGAGGTGGGCGGAGAGGGGCTGGTGGGACACGCCCGTGACCTGGGGTCCCTGGGCAGCGAGGGGAATGGCCGGGCGAAGGCCCCACGGGAGACCGTGAGGGGCTGGGGCTTCGTGCCAGCCGGGCACGGCAGTTGGGGGAGCCTTGGCGGGCAGGAGGGCACCTCGTAAGGGATCTGACGAGACCTCGCACATCTTTATCAAGCATGATGGCGACACTCCGCCGGCTGGCTGTGAGTCTGTCCAGAGGCCCCTTCCTCCCCAGACGGGACATAACCCAAAGCTGCATTTATTTCTAAGGTTCTGAACTGGCTTCTTTTCTCTGGGCATATGGCCCTCGTTTCCATCACCTTCCACCCGGAGAAGCAGGGAGGCATCTGGTCCGGGAGGAGCTGAGGGCTGGGGCTGCTCGCCCTGATGCTTGGACGGGATCCATTTCAGCCAATGCTGACAGAGCACCTGCATGGGCAGGGAGGGGTGGGGAGCGGCAGCCCCCCACCGCGGGGCCATCCCCCTGCACCCCGGGGCTCACAGACCAAGTAGTTCTGGGGTAACAGACTGAGCGCGTGCGGAGGGAGGGGCAGGAAGGGCTGGCGGTCAGGCCAGCGAACGCGGTCAGAGGCTGCGGGCACGATGGGTCGGGAACCCTCGGGCGACACTGGGAGGTGGAACAGAGTCCCCGTCCTCCTGCCGACGTGTGATCCTTGCGAGAAGCCCCGAGCATTGGCGGCGGCCCAGGTACGCGGACGGGGGAGCTAGGGTGCGGAGAGCCGGGCGGTCGGTGAGCCCGGGGGCTGCTGTTGGCAGAGAGCCAGCACGCGGAAGCCCATTTAATTCAATTCTTACTGGTACCTTGCGAGGTAGACATCTTTATGCCCATTTTGCTGATGAGGAGACGGAGGCTCCCAGCGGGGAGCCTGTGAGCCGGGGGACAGCGCGGCCGGTGGGGAGAACCACGCAGGGAGGGCGGGGCAGCGATGCGGCCCTCTTTGTCCTTCACTCGGACCCGCACGGGGTGGCCACGGGAGGGTTTGAGCAGAACAGTGACGGGTCCCCCCTCATGTTTTGAAAGGGTCACTCTGGGCACTGCAGCTGTGACTGTGACTGTGAGGACAAGGACACGTCCAGCCCGATGGCGATGATCCGGGGGCAAGATAAGGGTCGCTTCATTGGTCTGGGCGCCGGAGCAGAGTGGGCGGCCAGCGGCCAGTTTCCAGACACCACGTAGGGGACACAAGATGGAACAGGCTGCCAGGTGTCGGGTGCCGGGCTTGCGCTGCTGGGCGGTGAGCGAATGTGACTTAACGAGAGAGTCGCGTGCCCTTTGAGCAGCCACATCCAGGGGCCACGACGTGGGGAAGGGAGGACTGACTGAGCCCCCGGGGATCCAGCATGGTGCACCCCTGCCAGCTCCCCAGGGTCAAACAGCTGTGTCTGCTCATGTGGCCGGAGTCGCTGGGCGCCAATTTCCCCGCCGCAGGCGCGAGAATTCTGACCTTTCAGGAGCGTTTACAGTACCGACTGGCTGATTGTAGACACGGCGTCCGCAGATAACACCGTGAGGGCGGCCTTCCCCGCCAGCCCCAGAGCACACTCCCGGCCGCGTCGCTCGCACGCGGAGTGTGGCCTTACTGGACGCATGCTCGGGGCTGGGCCTGGGCGTCCACGCTGTCCTCGTGGAGTGGGCCGGGAGAAGGGGTCCCTCTCAAGGCGGCAGCCGCGGGATCCAGGTCCAGGCTCTCGTCTGGCTAGACCTTGGCGCCCAGGCACCCGGCCCCTCCCCGGGGCTCACAGACGCGGCAGCCCCCCTCCCAGGCTCGGGCTCCAGGCCATGCCCCAGGGAGGGAGCCGCCCGCCAGGCCCAGGGACAGGACCCGCCTGCGGCCTTCTCTGGGCTTCAGCCCAACAGTCCACCAGGCGGAGTCTGCACCAGGGAGACGGCCCAAAGAGCCCACCCTGCACCGTGATGCGCTGGGCACAGGGCAGCTCCCGCCTGCCTTGTCCAGCCACACCAGCCCGCTCTCCCCCACTGCCCTGTGGCGGCACCCTGGGCGGGCGACCCGGAGCCCCATGGGGCCCCAGATGGAGGCTGGAGAGGAACTGGGCTCTGGCCAGGCCACACTCTTGCTCCCTGACCCTGGGCCTTGTGGGGCGCTCCAGCAGCCCCTGCCCCCTGCTCCCACCACGAGGCAGCCGTGCCTTCAGCTCTGAGTCATGTCCTTTCCTGCGCGGCTGGCCTGTGGTGGCCAGCAGGTGCTAACTGGATCGAGGGCCTCTGTCCCAGCATCATGTTGGATGCCGCAGGCCTGCCGGGGGGCCTGCCCGCTGCACACAGGATCCCCTCTGTGCTGCCAGAGCCAGCAGGAACCAGCCTCCCCCCACATCCCCTGAACCTCTGTTTTCTCCCTGGCCAGCCAAGGACATGGCCCCCCGAGCCCTTGGAGAAGCAGATGGCCTCCGTGCAGTCTCCAAGCCTGAGGGGTGAAGGGCCGTTTGCTGGGGCAGGTTAACTCATGGACGAAACCCCAGGATTTTATCCCCCTGATGGCAACCGGTGGAGTGAGCTCTGACCCCGTGGTTGACGTGTGCTTCCCGCCTCACTGGTCCCTGGAGGAGGAGGCTTTCCTGTCTGAGCCCTGCCTGGAGGAGGAGGCTTTCCAGTCTGAGCCCTGCAGGTCCAGGACAGAAAGGTGCAGGTCAGAGCCAGGGAGCAGGCCCCCCTCTGGAAGCTGGGGTGGGGTCTCCCTGCGACGACGGGAGGTCTCTGAGGCAGGGCTCGGGAAGTGTGGACTGAGCTGCTTTCCTTATTAAACCCGTCAGCAGTGACTCTTAATCTCACAAAACAAACTGAGGGTTGATGGGAGGAGGGGGTTTGGGAGGGGGGGGTGGGATTATGGACATTGGGGAGGGTATGTGCTATGGTGAGTGCTGTGAAGTGTGTAAACCTGGCAATTCACAGACCTGTACCCCTGGGGATAAAAATATATTATATGTTTATAAAAAATAAAATTAAAAAAAAAAAAAAACCGTCAGCAGCCCCGTGAGCTTGTCATTAACTTCCAAAGTCATCCTTTTATTTGAGCTTCGAGAGAGACACAGCGAGGCATTAGTTCATTGACTCATTCGTCCTGGAGCACGTCTTCGTGCAGACGCTGTGCGGGGCGGATGGCCTCATACCCCTGACGCCCTCCACACGGGGAATCAGAGGTCTCCCGTGAGGCTTAGCAGCGGACCCGAGCCCCTGATCCCTGTGGCCCCGGCCGACGTGGATGCAGCAGCTGAAGGGGACCCAGGACACGGACCGGCCCAGACCTCCTTGCCCCACGGGGGAGAGCTGCGGGGGGAGCCGACCTCTCACTGCGGGAGTGAGCGGAGGAAGCATTCCTACTGGGAAACACTCAGCTCCAATGGGTCACAAACCACATGTCCGCATTTGGTGGACTCTGGGGCACCCAGAAGCGGAGGGAGAGAGAACTTTTGGATAAAGTCGCAGTCATCCTGCTCCGGAGGCCGTTGCCATGGTTACCCAAAGTCTCCGGGGCTGTGTCTCACGTGGGTGGGAGCCAGCAGGTGTTTGCCGCAGGGAGCCCGAATGACCGAAACAGCGTGGGGGGGTGGCAAGTGATGGGGCCCCCCAAAACCCTCAAGGGAGTGGGGAGACCCAGTCCCAGTCACACGCAGTCACACCCCTGAGCTCTCCGGGCACCGGGCACGTGCTGTGTCAGGCGTTTTGCACACCAATTCCACTGACCCTCGGTGTCCGCGGGAAGGAGGGGATGGTCCCGTGTCACCGGGGTGGCCCTCAGGCCCTTGTGCATCGCACACAGATGATCCAGCCGGTGCCAGCCCAGGCCCTTGGACTCCGAGCCCCGGGGGCAGGCATGGAATCCATTTTGCGCCTGCAGGGACAGGGTCCTGGGGCCCGAAGGCAGTGCCTCCCTCTGCCCCCCTTCTCCCTGGTGGCCTCTCACCCATGGGACCTCCTGCCTCCCAAAGGGACCCAGAGCCTAGTTCTCTAAACCTTCCCTGGCCCCCACGCTGCTTTGCCAAATGCCCGATGGGGCGCTTACTGCCCCAGTCCTGGTGCTGCCACCGCCCCCGTGGGGAGGGGAGCCTTGATCCTGGGGGACCGCAGAGGAAGTGGGACGCGCCATGGCTCAGGGAGCCATTGGCTGTCTTGGTGGCCAGGGTGGCCGGAGCTCCTGTCTGGCCGTGCTCACCTGCCCAGGCCGGGCCCCGTCGTCTGTCTGTCTCTCCCGCACCCTCGGTTCCTCGTGCATTCCTGTTTTCCTGTCGCTGGCTTATTGGGGAAACACGCTTTAGTCCCCGACGGGCACCAGGCCCCATGCTGGCCTCAGAGACAGCGAGATGAAATGCCAGTCCCTGCCCTCGCGGTGCCCACGGTCTGGAGGGGGGCACACAGGCGTCCAAGGCCCTCCCGGTTTCTTCTGCGATGCAAGCAGTGGGGAAGAAGCCACAGACACCCGGAGGCCCAGGCCAGCTTTCCCGGGAGGTGAGAGGGTTTACGGAGCGTGGCCTCTGATGTGGGGAAGGAGCCAGCAGAGTGGGCTCGACACTGGTTCCTGAGGGGAGCCCTCGAGCCAGCTCGGGCCCAGTGGCAGTCGGGCCCTGGGCTTCCAGAGCGTTCTCTGACAGATGGGCCCGGCTTGTCCTAAGTGGACCGAACCCACCACACGCTTGACATGGACGTATGCCACTCAGAATCGGGCTGGGTGGTGCTGTGAGGCCGCCGTGCCCATGCGAGCAGCCTCTGTCACACAGCCAAACTCAGTCTCACACAGGCAGGGCGGGTGTCACCGCGGAAGAACCCACGCAGCCACGGTGCCACGCAGAGGCCACAGTTCCTGCGAGGGGCCTCCTCAGACTGGCTGCTGTACGCATGTGGGGCCCCTCTGTGTCATCTCACGCCTGAGAGCATGTCCTCGTCCGTGCAGCTGCCCAGCCCCTGAAGGACACATCGGTGGCTTCCGAGCTCAGGCGATGCCAGGGAAGCCACTGTGCGTAGACCCCAGAGGAGGAAGTGCACCTTGATGCTCCCGCCTGTCCTCATTCCCGGGAAGGTGAGTGTCTGCTGAGAGACATAGGACTGTCCGTGAAACCCACGGTACGGCCGCAACCCAGGGCAGCCCTGTAACCAACAGCTAATTAACCAAAGCCTCAGCTCACGAGGTCACGGCCACAGCACAGGGGCTGCTCCTCCCTTTGGTGGTGGGACCCAAGTCAATAATTCAGGAGTGTCTCCGTGCCTCTGGCAAGTTTGACGGTGGCAGTTAAGCTAAGGTTCTGCTGGGAATGCCGTGTTTCCAGTGCTCCTGGACCTCCGACCCCCGAGAATTTAATTCTGCTCCTTTAATAATTCCCGGGCATGTGGGTTCTGTTGAGCGAGCAGCTTCCCTCTCGCAGAAACCAACTCAGACCCTGGAGCTGCTCGCTGCATGTTCGGGAAGTCGGAGCCCTGCTTAGCTTGGGTGCCAGCAGGAGTGGGAGGCAGCGCGTTCTGGAGGCAGCGCGTTCTGGAGGCAGCTGAGGGCCAGGCGACCCTGCCCGGGTGTGCGGGACCGGGGGCCAGGTGGGCCTCCTAGCGCCCCTCCGAGGAACTGCCTGCCGGAGGTTGCATGGTGATCCGGGCTGGAAATGCAAGCCACTCCTCCATCATTCGCGCCTTCCTTTTTGCAACAAAATTTATGTCCCAGTCACTGGACTGGGTACCAGAGAAGGTGAAGATGGGAAATGTGTGGTCCTCGAGAAGTCCTTGTTGCCTTTGAGGGAAACACAGACCATGTGGAAGACAGGTATAGTGGGATCAAGGTGCTGGGAACATAAGGTCATCTTGTAGTCTGGGCTCCACTGACCAGCACCTGACCCTGGAGGGCCTGGTCAGACCCCCATCTGCAGAGCCTTGGAACTGAATCGGGAGGCTTGCCATGGCTAGAACCATCAGGTAAAGCTAAAGGGGAGGAAATACTTTTTTACTCTGTGGCTGAGTTGAAGAAGATGCTGGTCTGCAGATAGAAAAAGAAACCGAGGGCCCAAGAAGGAGAAAAGGGAAGGAGGCCTTTTCTTGGATAAAAGCAGGAGTCAAGTAGGATCTTCCGGGTTTGATTCCGGGCCCCACTGAGGCTGTGCTACTGTCTTAATCTTGGGGTTCTGCAGGATGCCCCCACGTTCACACAACCAGACCCTCTTTTCAGCCTGAGCTAGCCCGAGCGGGCTTCTGATGCTCGCAGAGAGGGGTCGACCGCGATTCTACTGAGCTGGCTCGAGTGTGTGTTGGACAAGAGGGGCGGCCTGGGAGCCAGGGTCAGGGGACACCATGCCTCTGGGGAGGGCAAGCTTAGCAGAGGATCATGTTAAATTCCCATCTCAGAGGAGGACTGGCAGCAAAAAACATCGGCAAAGAATACCAGACATTCTCCCAAGTGCTCCTGGAGAGTCTGCAGGTTAGCCCCAGGGTGCAGGGGGTTGCTAGGAAACAGGCACGGTGTCATCTCATTTCTCAGATGGAAAATGGAGCCCACCAGGGGCCACGTGGTTTGCCCACAGCCCAGAGTCTCAGAAGGCAGGCAGTCTGGAGCCTGGGTCGCCGCACCACCCTTTCCGGCCAGGGGTTCATTGGGGAGTGTGGGGGGCATTGTGGCCCCACTGAGGGCAGGCTGGGCCTTTTGTGCCAACCTGCAGGGCTTGGCTTGGATTCCGAGGGACGGGCGATTCCCTCTGAGTTTGTGCGGATGGCCGAGAGCGCGACGGCGGGGAGGCCGTCATTTCCACAGCGAACTCTGTGGGCTTGTTGTGTCGCGGGCTGCTTGCGACCTCCTGACTGTGTACTCGATCCAGCCAAGGAAGTTCAGAGGCCGAGCTGGGGAAGCACCCATTTAGGGGATGTTGAATCCATTAACACAGTATTTTTGAAAAAGTCTCAGCTGGAGGAAAATATTTAAATAGAAGTCATTAGTGAGCATATTTCTGAAGCCGGCAGTGCCTAATAAGCCAAAATTGCTTTCCCTAAAAACGAAACCCATTGAAGGTTTTCAGCCCCCTTTCTGAAGTGCTCAATAAGGGAGAAAAAAAACCCGCAGCTCTCCCTGGATGGAAACTGCGGAGAGGTGGGAGTGCTTTCTGGTCAGGTATTGTCCAACCACAGCGACACAAATCAGCCCTTTAGGATAATTTATATCTTGGAGAGGAGTTCGGAAATGGGTCTGCTTGAAGCTAAAAGCATCGTAAATAAGCCACACCAGCTGCAGTGGGGGCTCCAGACTGGCCTCCCGGCCTTCCACCTGACACTCCGGGCCTGGCCCACCCACGCCCGGCCACGGCCACCACCCCCTGGCTGCAGGGTCCCCCTCTGGGACCCCAAAGAGGGTCTGGGCAGAGCCAGGACCTCCCCACTCCTATGTGGGCTCGTTAGGCCCTTGTTGGGGGCCGGGACCATTGGAGGAGCCTGACACTGATAAGAACGCAACCCCAGTTATAGGATCACAGCACACACACAGACAAAACTGTGCGAATGTGTGTTCACGCTAGTGGGGGCATGCCTGCGTGTGTCCGTGTAGGCACTTGACCCAGCTTGGAGGAGTCGGAGAATTTAACCTAGGGGGTTGATGCTTGGTCACATTCTTGATGGGGCTGGAACAAGGTGGGTAGCAGGTCTGGCTGGATCAAGCCGGCTGTGGCTCCTGAGTCCCCACCTTGTAGGACCTCGCGGGATCCCGAGGAAGGGGGACTTGGCCAGAGCTACATTTTAGAGAATGTAAATGTCCACATTTTAAGATGAGATTATTTTTCTCCACCTTTTCCCTCAGAAAATATTCCCCTGGAAGTCCGTTGTGCAACAAACAGGACACTGTCTGGGCTGTTGGGAAGACGTGGTGATCGGAGAACCCCCAATCTGTGGGCAAAAAAACAAAACAAACAAACAAAAAACCAGAAGGAAACAAAGAAACTGAACACAGACGGAGTAATTCATTATTCCCTGGAGGCCGTCCCCAGGACTGTTGGGAGCTATTAGGAGCGGAACTCGGAGAGGTTATCTCTACGACGCCAGAGAGAGGTAGATTCTTCCAAGGAGACAGCCCCAGTGATGGGGGAGAGCGAGGGCGTGGGGGCGACTGCGGCTGTACCCCTCTGGGGTCCTGCCCCTTGGGGAGGGAGTGGGGGAGGCAGGCTGGTGAGGGGCCCAGGCCTCCCTGTCCGCCTGGAAATCGAGGTGGCACGGCTCTAGTGGCTCCGGGCACTCGCTGTCACTCTCCTTCTCCCTGCTCCCTAGAGCTCGGGGGGAGCTGGACGGAGATGGGTGGGGACCCCGACACACACCCGAGCCGGGCCATTGCTCCCTCCATGGCAGGCAGGGGTCAGACTGGGATCTGGGTGGGGATGCACGTGGGGCTCTCCTAGGGAGTCCAAGGGGAGTCGGAGGCTGGGGAAAACCATCTTAATCTTGGCCTGAGATTCTGTGGGTCAAACTCATACACACAAAACCATGGCAAGAGGGCCCCGCGCTCCCATGGCAGCAGCCATGACCAGAGGCCGGTCTGGGGACTGTGGTCTGGTGGGGCAGGACTCCTGCCCCCTTCCCTGCCCACATCCCATTTCCAGCCCCTGGAGGAGAGCTTCCAGCGGCCCCAGACAGAGATCAGACGGCCGTGGGCATCCCATCCCTGCTCACCTGCCAGCCCAGGGACTTCTCAGCCTCCCTGAGCCATCCAGGGGCATGTGCGTCCAGAACCAGCTGCCAGCACTGTCCGTGACCCCAGACCGCCTCTCTCCCATTCCTGCACCAGCACCCTCCATCCCCACTCCCGCTCCTCTGAGCCAGTGCAGGGGGTCGGCCCCCGTGTGTGAGCTATGCAGGTATCCTCCCTCCCCGTAGTGGACACACTCCTTCTGGTACCCCATGCACGGAGGATGGTGGGCACCTCCCAGTTTCCGGGGAATGGCACCCTGACCCTCAGCCCTGTCCGGGAGTCAGGGTCTACTGTTAGAAGCAGACATGGACCCAACAGCCACCCAGATGAGGACATAACTGCAAAGGTTCCTAACATGTTGGGAGGAAGTCACACACAGGGTCGGGGCACGGGCCCATCTCCCTTCCTCCTCCTCATCCCCACTCTCCAGATGGGAAGACTGAGGCTGGGGGTGGGGGTGAGCAGAGCCACCAGGCCAGAGCCTCGGCCCTGCATTTCTTCTCCTCCTTAGCAGAAGGTCCTGCCTCGGATCCCCTGGGGGACCACAGAGGAAGGGAACGGAAGGAACTAGAACACGGGGAGCTCTTCACCCGGTGAGCCTGCCCTGCCCTGCCCTGCCCTGCGTGGAACAGCTCTCCCCTCTCCCTGTCCCCAGGTCCCTTCGTGCAGCCACAGATCCCTCGGAGAGGCGGCCCTCCTCCCCTGTCCTTTCCAGGTCCCCTGGGCACTGCCGGTGACATCAGCCACATCCTCTGTGACTCAACAGTGTCCTTCCCATGAAAGTCCCATGAAAGTCCCTCAACAGCCTCCCTTCCCATGGGGGATGGCACGTGCGTGTGGCTGTGAGGCAGCCACCAGGGAAGGAAGCCAGAAGCTTCTCTGGACGGAGGAGGGGCCACTGTCCCTGCGCGCCCCTCAGGAAGGGTCGGAGAGGACAGGAATGTGGCCGATACGCATTGCAGGTTTGCGGGGACGATGGCCTAGTGAGGTGCCCAGCACCTGGGCGTCCTCTTCTCCAGGGGCTGGCGGGGGGCAGTAGCCCCACGGTGCTGTCTGGGCAGTGAGCAGGGGACAGGTCACAGGCACAGCCCTGGCCCTCCTGCTCTGGCCCCTGTGTCTCCCCATCCGGACTTCTATTCAACCACAGTCTGGGGGGCCCCAGTGGGCCAGGGGCATGCCCTCGAGAGCTCCACTTACGTGGGAGTGACATTCCTCAGAACCTGGTGGGCCCCATGCAGGATATCGGGCCTCCCACACTTCTATGATTCAGAAATGCCACCTGTGGGTGCTTTCTGGACACCCTCTGCCCAGCAAGGCCGCCCTGATGTCCCGGCACCCACCTCGCCAGCCAGCTCCCTGGGCTGCAGAGAACGCATCACCCCATCATGACCCCTTCTAACAGACATGTCTCCAGAGGGTCCCCCATGGGAACACGAAGCAGCCTTCCCCAGCCACTCCGGGTGGGGAGCAGGGAAACCTGTTGGCCAGCGGCCGAGGGCTCTGTGGTCAGAGCAGGAGGTTGCCTAGAAGCAGGTGGCTGGGCGCTGGTGCCCCATCATCTCGCTGAGGCCGGTGGCAGGGGACCAGCTCCGTGAACCCTTCATACTCTCCCCAACGCGGGGTGTCACTGGCTGCCAGCTGAGTCCCCCAGATGACCGCGGGGGGGCTGGACGCAGAAGCCTGTGGCCTGAGGGGGCGGGAGCAGTCTCTGAATTCCTGGGAAGCTCTGTAGCCAACCACTGGGGACCCGCTCGGATTCATTAAAAATATGTCACGCTAGACTTATTGCATTTTTAAAAATCAATCAATTATTTATTTAATAAATATTTAGTGAGTGTGTCTATGTGCCAGGAATTAAGCTGGAGCCCAAGGATAGAGCTGTGAATGAGACGGAAAGTCCCCTGGCTGTGCGGTGGCTGACACCCCAGCTGTGGGGGCCTGTGACGGTCTGGAAGGAGACGAGAGACAAAAACACGCGTGCCCTGGGGCACGATGGGGTGATACATTTTCGGCAGCCCGGGAGCTGGTCGGCGAGCCACGTCAGGGCGGCCCCGCTGGTCGGGGGTGGGGGGAGGCGGTCCAGAAAGGACCCAGGGTGGCGTTTCTGGATCATAGGAGTTAGGGAGAAAGCGCTGTACATAATATTTGCTGGGACGTGTTGTGTGATTTTTCCGTGGCAGGCCGTGCACTGCACCCGCCACACGCGTCTTATCGAGCCTCGTGACAGCCCGCGTTGTCTCTGTTTTGTAGGCAAAGACGGTGAGACTCAGAGAGATGGTGACTTTCCCCAGGTGGGAAGGGAGGTGCGGAGCTGGGACCCGAGCCCCTGCCCGGGCTGCTCACCCTGCAGCCCGTGACCACCAGGCTATCCCCATCAATGAAGGGCAGAAACGGGGCCTGACAGCTCACACTTTACTGGGTATTTCCCGAAGTGGAGGGCCAGGTGGCCGCCTGTGGAGGAGCAGGGCCGTGGTGAGGGCGCAGGCTGGGTCTGCAGCCCTGCGTGCCTGTGGGATTCAGCGATCTGAATGAGGCTGGCCAGTCTCCTCTGTAGCCACTGCCAACCTTACCCCAGCCACATCGAGTTACCGGGAACAACTCCAACATACCGTGTGTTTCTCACCTCCCTACCCTCACGCAGGACAATTCACTTGCTTGGAGTGGCCCCTGCTCCCGAGAACCCAGGTCATGCCAACTTCCCCTTTAAGAGTCCGCTGAAATGTCACCTCCTCCATGAAGCCTTCCCTGAATTCCTCTAAACTTTCAGTGTCACACCCATATATGCATACCCAGCTGCTTGCCTTCCTAGCAGCCAGCACCCTGCTTGTGCTCCGCTACCAGCAGAGGAACAGTTTTGGCCAAGTGGTGACGGGCTTGAAGCTACAAGCCCCTCAGCGGGTGCAGTAGGGCTCCTTGTTTGTGGTACATTCTCACTTCAGGCGTGTTTCCTCACCCAGGGCTCAACACTGGACACTCCCTGGGGGGACTGCCTTTTCTGATCAAAGAGTCTTCCGAGTTCAACACAAAATCTAATGCAATGGGTGCTTTGCTCAGTGATTAAGTGAAAGGATGCATGGAAGGAAGGAAGGAGGAAGGATGGGTGGTGGGCGGGTAAACCAGTGACCGATGTGCAGCTAGGAGACAATGTACCTACTTGGAATCCAATCGTGGATCCAGAAAGAGAGAAGCAGATGGAGTCAAAAGACAGACACAGAGGCAGGACTGGAGTGGGAGCAGAGGGTCTGGTCTCTAACTCCAGACCTGCAGGGGAGTGGGAGGCGGCGACTCGATGGTCAGTGGTAACTGGACATGTCAGTCCCACTGTGGGACCGCCAAGGTATTAGGGAACCTTCTGGGATATGGATGAAGATGACGTGGGGACAGTGGTCCAGCAGTCCCAGCTGTGC
This sequence comes from Enhydra lutris kenyoni, assembly GCF_002288905.1. NCBI lineage: Eukaryota > Metazoa > Chordata > Mammalia > Carnivora > Mustelidae > Enhydra > Enhydra lutris. The sequence goes on along the minus strand of NW_019154166.1, from coordinate 859,535 downwards.
CGACGGGACAGCTGTGAGGCAGAGCTCGATGGGGGCTGGGAGTGGCTCCGCTGTCAGGCCTAGTCCAGGAGGCCTCCTTGGGTCCTCTTACGGGTCACCACCACCACAGAGGAGGGCTTCGTCCCAACCCTGACCCTCTGGATACCTTACCGGCGGCCCGCGCCCGTCTCCAAGCCCTTCTCCAGCACTTCCTGGATTCTGCCGTCCTCCCTCCTCCTGCATGTCTCTCCCGGAGACTGCAGCTGCTCCTACCTATCTCCCATGCCCCTGGACGGCTTTTCACAGCAGGTGTCGTGTGGCATCGGGCACAAAAAAGGCACAGATGCCCGGCCGACCTTTCTCTTTCCTGAGACGACTCTCCACCGTTGTAGGAGCACACGGCCTTCCCAGCTTGAGTGCTGTCCCCCAAGTGCTCTCCTGGAGGGGCTCCTGGGCTCTACGCGCTGTGCCCGTCGGGCATTCGTCCACTTGGGGCGTCAGGAGCTTCCTCTGGAAGGTGGCACAGGAAGGCAGCCCCTGACTTACTGTGAGTCTCCAGTGAGATAAAAGGCAGGAGGCAGCTAGGCCAGCGTCACCCGCGCGAGCCCCGTGCAAACATTCACAGTCTGTAAGGAACACGCGCGTGCGGGGGCTCTTCTGCCAAGCCAGGGACACCGGGGTAGCACTGGGCGTGTCTCTCACCCCTGGTACCCTCTCACCCAGCACGCCCACAGCTCCAGAGGGGACCGAACTGTTCTAAGTATGGGGCTTGGATGTGTGCACTCAAGCCAGCCCCTTCCCCTCCGGTGCCACCAGGCTGACCTTCACACAGCGGGGCTCCGACAGGTCCCAGTCGAATCCCTTCCTTGCCCACCCTGCACCTGTTGAAAACCGGTTCCTCTGAGTCTCGCCAAGCAGTTCTGCCCCTAGCGGTCGTGAGACGCATGAAACTCCCTTTCAGGAAGCCGGGGTCAGAGCCGCACCACAGCCACCTGCTCCCGCAGCCTCTGCTGCTGCTCAGCCTCGGGGAGCATCTCAGCAGCCAGCCCTGGGTGAGGATAGCCCCCCCATGCACCCGCAGGGGTGCTGCTGTGGCTTGAGGATTTCTGAGAAGCAGGGGCAGGGGAGACACTTGGAGGGGAAATCCTTGGTGTTGGATCCAGCCCTTATGCAAAGGGGGGGATTGTGGATAGCCGTGTGGTTGTATACCCGAGTGTCTGTATCGGTGCCTGCTGCCACGTGTGTGTGTGTGTGTGTGTGTGTGTATGCACGCGCGTGCACGTATGCCTGTGGGTCCCTGCCCCGTGTGACTCTCTGCAGGAGTGTGGCACTGCTTCCATGGGCGACTATCTAGGCGTGGGTCAGTCCCCGAGGGTCGGTGTGGGGCAGTGTAGTAGCTGCCCTGAGCCTGCCGGTGGGGGACAAGGGTCTGGGATGTGTCCCTGCGGTGGTGCCTCTGTGTGTGGCTGTGCCCGTGTGTCTGTGTGCGTGAGGACGTGGGTGTCCGTGTCCAGCCGCGGATGGGACGGTGAGTCAGTGTGTGTCTGACTGTGTTGGCACCGGAGTACCACCAAGTGTGTGACACTGTGTGTGCCTGTCGCCGTGTCCCATGCGGTCTGTGAGTGGGACAGAGCTGTGTGTGTGTGTGGGTGTGAGCACGAGTGGGTGTCCGCGGGGCTGGGAAGCAGTGACTCGGTGTGTGTCTCCATCACCCGGTGCCCCGGCCCCGTGCGTCTCGGTGATGTGGCAGTGTGGACACACGTGCGAGGGTGTGAGCGCCAATGCACCCGCCGGCTGCGTGCACCACACCAGCGGGGCCGTGCGTGTGCGCATGAGGGTGCCGTGTGCGCGCGTGGGCAGCGCACGCGTGTCCCTCGCTCCGCCCTGGCGCGCCGGCCTCACCGGCCAGCCCAGGAGCGGCCCCGGCCCCCAGCGCGCCCCCTCCCACGTGGCGGGCGGCGGCGGGCGCGGGCGCCTCTAGGACCCGGGGCGGCCGGCCGCTGTCCCCGGGCCGCGCGAGTGAGCATGTGCAGAGCCCGCCGCCCCCCGCCGCCCGCGCCTCCCGCCCGGGCGCCCGCCCGCGCCGCCCGCTCCGCCCGGACGCCCGCAGCCCCGGGAGCCTGGCGGCGGCGCCCTTCCCCCGGGGCGCGTCGGGCCGCTCGCGGGGGCGCCGGGGTCCGGGCGCTGCGGGGCTGCGGGCTTGGCGCCCGCGAGCGGGCGCGTGGCCGCCGGAGCGGGCGCCCCAGCCGGCCGCGATCGCGGGGTGAGTGCTGTCTCCGGGGCGCCCCGCCGGGACCCCCGCCGGGACCCCCGCGCGAGGGGCGGGCGGGCTCCTTCCCAGGCGCCCGCGAACAAGTTTGTGTAGACGCGGCCGGAGCGCGGCGGGGCTGCACCTGCCGGGGCTTGGGGCGGCTGGCGGTGGGCGCCTCTGGGCCGGGGCGGCTGACCCGGGAGGTGTGAGTGCGCGCGTGGGGGCGGCGCTGGAGGGGGCCCGGGGCGAGCGGGGGGTGCACCTGCTCCTCTCGGGGCGGCCGGCCGGGGAGGTGTGGGTGCGCGCGTGGGGGCGGCGCTGGAGGGGGCCCGGGCGGGGTGGCCGAGGGCGTGCAGGGCAGCCTTGGACGCGCTGTCCCCACCCTCCGGAATTCTCGGCGACCGTCCCTTTCCGCGGAGGGAGCGGCGGATCCGGCGAGGCGGGGAACGAGCGCTGTGTTTGGGGCGCGCGCTGCCTAGCTCAGGAGGAGACGTGTGCCCGAGCAGCTCCCCCTTGCTCCGCTGCCAAGAGAGGCTTCCGGTCAGCAGAGGCTCGCTCTGTCTCTCCGTGAACTTGAACAGAGGCAGAGGCAAAGGCGGAACGTATGTATTTATGTATTTTGTCAGCAAAATTACCCAGAGTGAGCTCTGCATCTCTCTAGGTGGGGATGGAGACAGGACCTGAGGCTGCTCATTGCGTTTTTCTTGTATGTCCGGAGCCTCAGGGTGGCCCTGCGGGGGTCTGTTTTCTGAGCATCCCCACCAGCGGGCAGTGGCTGCTGGTTCTCGCCAGGGAGGCAGGGGTGCAGAGGGGCGCCTGTCCTTGTTGGAGTCGGCGGAGGCTGGACACCAAGGTTCAGCTCCCACAGCCCTGACCTGGCATCTGGGATCCTGTGGCTGCCCAGGCGCCCTTCCCTGGCTGCTCCGAGCCGGACAGACTGGGAACTCCACTGTACTTCTCTGACCCGCAGCGTCTGATGCCATCACCCCCTCCTGTCCTGGAAAGGCCTGCTTCAGTTTAGGGAGCTACGGCGTTGTCCCAGGTTGGGACGCCTCGGCTGGGACCCACAGATGGGGCCTTTTGTTTTTCCTCCAAATTGCCTGGGCTAGCAAGCGGGTTAGGGAAGGGAGGGCTGGTGGGGAGAGAGAGAGGAGGGAAAAGCTGGCGGGCCCTTCTGTCTGCAGCAGTCCCTTCCTGCCCCTTGCAAGTGCTGGAGACGGGGCAAGGGGAGGTTGCCCCCCACTGCCCCCCAACCACATTCCCTTGGTTCGGGTCTCAGAAGCCCCTTGGAGAAGGTGTACCAGTGGGCCGCCAGAGACCCGGGGGTCTGTGAGGAGCAGCAGCTGGGTTGGTCCGAGAGCACATGTGTCCGTGTCCCACGCACACTCGCGATCACGGCTGCGTGGCTGGGCTGGGGACTGCTCCTGGCAGCCCCGCCCTCCCCAGGGGGAGCCCCGTGACCCTCATCCTCAGCTGCACTCTCCCAAGTCTGGACAGGAGCACTTCCAGACTCCTCTGGAGGAACGCTTGCTGTGGGGTGAGGGGACCCCTCTTTGCAGCGGGGGAAGGAGCCCTGTGGGGTGTGGCCGGTGGCCTGCAGCATATCCGGCGGGAAGTGAAGGGCAGCCTGGATTACGCAGGAGGCCAGACCCCATCCTTTCCCTCCAATCTGTCTAATCAGGCAGAAGTGGATATTCTGGGCACCAGTGGGTCGGCCTGAGTCCCTGGCCAGGTCGGGTAAGGCCCGGTGCTGATGAGTGAGTATGGGGCCGGCTCCCTGGGGGTTGGCCTGCAAGGGCTCCCCATGCCTGGAGGCTGGGACTGAATCTTGCCGAACGGACGATCTTGCAAGGGCCGGGTCTCCCGCAGACACACCCGGTTTCCGCTCCTGCCTGGCTCAGACTGGGGGTGAGACCAGTCCCGGGAGCTCACGGTCAGGGCCCAGGCAGTGGGGACAGCACGGTGTTTCGACCGTCAGGGCCTTTATCCGAGAGAGGCCCGTGATCCTCACCCCCACCGGTGGGGCAGGCCGGCTCATGGGGGACACGAATGCATGAATCTGGCTGCGCCTACCCCCTCCTCGGGCCTCAAAGTCTTGTTTTCACACTGTTTCTCCCGATCTCTCCTTGCCGTGCCTGTCCTAATCACCGTGTTGACCCGCCGCCAGCACAATTACCGGAAGTGGGACGCTTTGGAGAACGTGGTTGGGGAGGAGCCGCCTGCCAGCGTGGATGTGAGAAGGGGATGGAGAACAGGCTGGGCTAATTTAGGGAGCCGTGAACAGGGCGCACCTGTGGCTGCCGAGGCCCCTTCCTTCTGAGGGGCTTCTTTTCTCTTGCCGCTGGAGCCCCTTGGCGATGTGAGTCCCTCCCAGAGGGCGACCGTCTTGGCCCGAGGGAGCCAGGAGGGTTTGGAGGGCGGGAGCGCCTGAGGCACCCCCTCCCATAGGGTGAGTCCCCTGTCCCAGCAGCTGCGGGAGCCAGAGGGGGCCGAGGCTGAGTCTGCGTGCTCCGCTCACTCGCCCGGGTTTATCCGAATCACTGAGGGCCTTGGATGACCCTCCAGGGGTGGCCCCCAAGTGGAAGAAGCACACGAACCAATGAACAAGTCGGGGTTCTGGAGGAGCTGTCTCTGCAGCCCGGGGCTCGAGCGGAGGGAGGTGTATGACGCGGCACCTCGGAAAGCATGGGTCTCGTGTCTCGTCTGTGACCCGGCTCTGTGGCCCCGACTCTGTCAGCAGCCAGGTCCCTATGACGGCCCGCAGTGACCCTGCCTCTAGGGTTTACGGGGAGCCTCCGCGTTCGCTGCCCGCTCTGCTCCTTTTGCACACGTGGTGCCGCGTGAGAGCATCTTTTGGTGTCTGTTGCGGCTCAGGAGGCCCCATTTGTACGAACCTCGGCGGTGGGTGGGAGGGACCGTCCTCTCTGGGCTCCGCGGTGAATGGAGTTTTGACCTTCCTCTTACGCTTTATACCTTCTTAATGACATTACTTATTTTGGACTTTCTCATGTAAGTCCTGCATCCAGAAGATCAAAGCATCTGCCTTTTCAAAGTCAGAGGGATCCCCACCCCATTCCCATTCCCGGACCTCGTCCCGCCCGAGGGCCCGGGGATTTGAATTCAGGGGGGTCCTTTCTCTCTTGGCTCTGAGCCTCCAAGGTGCAGAGGCACGGGGCCCCAGGACGTGGATGGCCACGGGCACGGATCTCCGGCAGGTCTGCCCTGTGCTCACCCCAGAGCTGGACAGGGGCCCTGAGTGTGTGTGGCCTTAGCGGGCTCCCAGGCTGGGAGGAGGAGTGGGCTGAGTAGCTCGCGACCCTGACCTGGGGCAGGACAAATCACCCGGACGCCGTTCACGGAGCATCCCATTCCAGCATCGACTCTGGGGGATCAGGAAGGCTTCATGGAAGAGGTGGCATGGAAGCTGAGCCTTGATGGTCACAGAGCATTTCAGAGTCACGCGAGGGGCCCCAGGGCTCCTGGCCAACGGAAGAGCGTGCATGAGGGGGCGTGGTGCGGCTCCCACGGGCCTGCGGACATGGTGCCTGGGATGTGGCCTTCTGCAAGGGGCCAGGAGACAGAGCGTCAGGCTGGGGAGCTTGGGCCTGGCCGCCAGGTCCTCGGGAGCCCCTGCAAACGGCAGTTATGATTGCGTGTTAGGAAGGTCACTTTCTTAGGTCCAGCCTTTTGGAGGGGGCAAGGTATCCAATGACGGGCCCTGAGCAGGGCAGAGGCAAGCCTGCTGGGGAGGTAGAAAGCAGAGGGAGCTAATTCAGAGCCCCGAGCCCCACTGGAGGCTCCCCAGTGCGGCCTCCTGGAGGTCCTGAGGCTGAGGACTCCCCTGTCCCCCCGTCGTGGAAGCTGGAGCTCAGGGCTGCGGGGACCCCACTGCCCATCTCCTGCAGGGCAAGCAGCATGCTGGGCCCCGTGCCTCTGTCTGCAAGCTTCTTGCCCCACTAAGAGAGTGCGGCTCTGAACCCCAAGGGTCCCTGTCCTCAGGCCGTGGTCACAGGGCTGAGATGCTTCTGGGCACACCTGGAGTCTTTCTCCCCTCACGTGTCACTGCCTATCCTTTCTGGGGGGGGGGAGGTGAGGGAGGCAGAGTCACCTGACCAAACCTCAGTGGCCCGGGGTTGGGCTTGGAACCCTCAGAGCTCTTTCTCCAGGCCCCAGGGGCTGCCGGCTCTCCTCTCCCTGCTGCCGCCCCCCCCACCTGCTCAGTCCCTGGGAGTCCCCCTCCCCCCCCCGCCCCCCCCTCGCCGAGCAGCAGGCGGCATCTGCCCGACATCCCTCACCTGCAGGCTCGGCACCTGCTGCCCCCTGGGACCTGGGCGGCAACACAGTACCAGGAGAGGACCCAGGTTTCCTGAGCCCCTGCCCTTGAGAGGGTCCTGCTTCCTCCTGGGACCCCCAGAAGACCCTGGGCCCCGTTACTCTCTCCTTCCTGGGAGGGGACGTGGGATCCCTCGTTCCTCCAGCCCCTGCTCTTCTCTGGGGTGCTGAGCCCCGCCCCCCCGGCTGACAAGGCCCCGGCCTCAGGCAGCAGCGTGTCCCCTCGTTCTTCTCTCCCTGGAGCACGTTGTTTGATGACAAGACGGGAGGTGCCATGTGGGGGAGAGCAGCCTGGGGGAGAATGGCCCAGACTCCCAGTGGACGGGGCACCCCAGGAGGCTGGAGCTCGCTCACAGGGCTGCATCAGGGTCACTAAGCTGGGGGCACGTGCCAGCCCAGTGGTCTGACCACAGGCCAGGACGGGGCAGGGCCAGGGGGCGGCCGCGGCCCAGCCTGGCTCCTCCTTCGTGCCGGGAGTGCTTTGTGGAGGGGGCACAACAGGGAAGCGGTTGCTAACAGCCCAGGGGCGGCTTCGAGCAAGGACAGGGTGCCAGGCCCACCCCAGGGATCCGGGGCTACGGGGAGGCGAGGGATTCCGGGAAACTGAATTCACCCGTGGGTCAGCTGCCAGGGACCCCTCCTCGGTGTTCATGACGGCGAGCACCAAGCTTTGTAGGGAACAGTTTTCCCTGTGGTTGGATCCACGGCCTTGCTGTTGGTCCCATTTCGCAGGTGAGGAGCCTGAGGCTCCATTCTGAGCCATGCCTTGCCCCATGGAGGTTTGGGGTGCCACGGGCACCACCGATGGTCTCTGGCCCGCACAGACAGGCTGTGGCTGGATGACCCCTAGGCATTGGCAGCTTGTGCCATGGGGCTGACCCTGGCTGGGCCGGGAGCTTCCGTGTAGCTGACCCTCCCCTGGCTACCCCCAGGCCTTGGCAAGTGTCCACCACCAGTGCCTGCCAGTAGGTGAGGTGTGCTCGGTGCCCGCCGCAAGGAGAGGTAGGGGTGACCGGGAGGTGTGAGGCTGGCCGCAAGGGTGGCAGGCTGCTTTAGAGGACGCTGAAAACGACCGGCCCTGCCTCAATGCCCAGACCCCTTCCCCAGACCAGGAGGCCCCTCTGGGAGGGGGTGACTCCAGAGGGCACTGTGGGGTCCGTGATCACTGGGATCCTGATCGATGGGCCCTGACGGCACCCGGCCCACCATACATGTTTCCCCACATTTCGGGCTGGGCCCCCAGCTCTGGGTTGGTGTCCCCTGAGGGCTCGGGGCTCCAAGACCCCACAGGAAGGGTGGCTTTCTAATATCAGGGAAGGCTTCTTGGAGGAGGTGACTCCTGGGCTCAGACGTGGAGGATACACAGGAATTCACTGAGCTAAGAAGGTGGGAGAGACAGAAGAGGCGCCAGGAGGGCATGCGCTGGTGGCGCCCTGGGGCGTGGGGCATGCGTGCTTGCACACGCATGTGACGGGAAGCCAAAGGGAAGGGCTGGGCAGTGGAGAATCCCGGGAGGGGCCTCGTGTGTCCCACTGAGGAGCTCAGAGTGTGACCCCAAAGCCACGGAGAGCTTTTGAGAGGGGTTTTGAGCCGGGGAGCACGGTGATCAGATTCGTGTGTTCAGAAGATCGCCCTGGCGGCCTTGTGGAGGACGGATTGGAGGTCCAGAGCTAGAGGCTGGGGGATCAGGCAGGATTTCTTGGGATTTTCTCTGTAGCGTTACAAATCTGACGAGGCTGGCTGGGGCGGCCCTGGCGCGCACCAGCTTAATGAGAAAGTAAGAGCTCAAGACAGGGCGAATGGCTTCCCGGCTCAGAGTTTAAATCCGGCTCCAGCTGCGGACAGAGGGCCTACCCCCGCGATCCCAGACCCAGCCCTCTCCGGGTCCTCGGGAGAGTTGAGCTGGAAAGGGCCGTGCTGGCCAGCGGGCTGCTCTGGATCTCTGCCTTGGGAATGCCAGGCCACAGGGGCCCAAACATTGTCTTTCTGCTCACACCAGGCCGGCTGTGCCCTTCACAGAGCAGCCATTGAGGGGCTGTGGGCCTGGCGGAGGTCCCGGGCCACGTTAGTCATGCTCCTGGGAGCTTTTCTTCCCAGGACAAGACTGTCCTTGTGCCGAGGGCCACCCTCACACCACGGCTTGGCTCCTGGCAGCTGCAGAGCCCCTGCCAGCCCCTAGCAGCCCACTTCAGAGGCACCGCCACCCGGAGACAAAGCCCAGCGTGAGAGCCGGGGGCAGCCCTGGGAGGCCGCGCTGAGCGCCTCCTGCTTTCCCGCTAGGGGCCCCAGTCTCCATGAGCAGGTGCGCGACCCCTCATCCTTTCCCGGGCTAGAGCCCACCAGGCTCTGCGAAGCAGTTCCCAGGACACAACTTCCAGGACCAACGCGCCCTGGGGAGGGCGTTGGCAGACTTTGTGCATGCATGGAGCGCCTGCTGCATACGCATGCCCTGGGCTGGGTACACTTGTGCACGCTGGCGTCCATTGCTGGCTGGGCCAGTTCCTAATTTACAGTTCAGGCCCTGAAACAGACCGTTTCAAGCCTTGGTTCCTCTGTTTGCTGACGGAACGACGTGGGAAAGTTCTTTTGCCTCCTTTTGCCTCATCTGTGAAATGGGGCTGTTCCACCATCTCCCTCTGGGCTGCCTTGAGGGTTGAACGAGATGCTAGGTCAGTGTTCGGCTCCGGGCATGGCCTGAGAGGATTCTCTGCGGAGCCACCTCTGTCCCTGGATGTCCAGGGCTGCTCAGGGGGAGGGGGCGTCATCCCCATTTTACAGATGGGGAAGCTGAGGCCTGAGGGGCTACCCAGGGACACACAGCCAGCTGGTCACGGAGCTGGGACTTGAGTCCTGCTCTCTGGGGCTCCTGCAGCACAGGCGTCCCCTTTGGGAAACAGAGGCCAGAGCAGGGGGCTCCTGACCCCGGCGCGGCGGCACCATGCCCCTCCCCTTGCATCTAAGCGTGCTCTCTCTGCTCTTCCAGATCCCCAGACAGGCGTGGGCATTGGCGGAGCCCAGCGATGGCAGAGTTGGTGACCCTGGGGCAGGAGCCACAGCCGCGGGGCCCCGCGGCCGGAGACGCGTGATGGTGTTCTTGGGGCACCTGCCGGAGACAGGCCAGGTGGACCGGGAGCCCCGAGGAGCAGAGGCCGGCCCCAGCATGCAGAGATGAGGCCTCTGGGGGCCCTGGCCTCCCTCCCGCCCGGGCGCTAGGAGCTGTGCCCAGGCCCCAGCCGGGAGCCCCGCCGCCCGGGGGTATGGCCAGACCCTTCTTCCGACCGCAGACGCTGCTGCGGCGCACGCAGGTCCTGCTGTTCCTCCTCACGGCCGCCTACCTGATGACCGGCAGCCTGCTGCTGCTGCAGCGTGCCCGCGTGGCCCTCCCGCCGGGGCCCCGAGCGCCCGGCCCCCTGCAGGCCTTGCCTGTGGCTGCCGTGGCACTGGGCGTGGGCCTACTGGACAGCAGGGCGCTGCAGGCCCCCCGCGTCAGCCCGGAGCTGCTGCTCGGCGTGGACGTGCTGCGGAGGCCCCCGGCCCGGCCCCGGCCCGGCCCCCGAGGGCTCCGGAGCCGGAACTTGGAGCTGCGGCAGCTGAGACGCCGCTGGTTCCAGCACTTCATGGGGGACCCCCAGGGGCCGCCCGCTCCGGGCCCCGAGGCCCCCAGGCCCATGGCCAGCAGCCGAGGTAGGTGCCTAGCTCTGGACCCCTTGGCGTGTTGGGGGGCCGCTCCCAGGAGCCCTGCCTGGGGCCAGGGGTGGCTTTCCCCTTCTCAGGCCCCACCTGCGGCCTCCAGACCACTGAGTTCTGCCCACTCACTGGCTGGGCAGGTCCCAGAACCCGGCCTCTGGGTTCAGGTGGACATCCGCTTGCGTCCTGATTTAGCAGCGACCTTGGACCCCTGACCTAATGTCCCCAGGTCCCTGGGGCGTAGAGACAGACATACCTAGCCCAGGGCTCGCGTGGGGATGGCATGGGACAGCAGGGAGGGCCCAGGGCAGTAGCCGGTCCCACGTACAGGTCCTCAGCCTCCCCCGATCACGGGCTGGGGGCCGTGTCTGCACAGCACTGTCTGTGGGTAATTCTGGGGCTCGCGCAGGCGGAGACCCCTGGGCCCGGGGGCCTGGTGTGCTTCCCGGCACCAGTCCCTGGTGGCTGTTCTTTTATTGTTAAACAGCTAATCATACGGCATTTGTGCTGCACTTGTAAATGACACGTTGATGGAAATACCCTGATGGTGACGTCCTCATCCTGCGGGGAAACATGGGAATGTGGGGATGCTCTGTCAGTTGCCAGGGTCACTCTCCTGGATTCGGTTCCCCAGAAGCTGTGCTCTGTTTGGGGTGTGACCCCAGGACACTGGCAAGGAGCAAGGAGGGAGCTGGGGAAGAGCAAGTGGCAGGGGAGGGACCGGGAGACATCTTGGAGTATAGCCTGGAGGTGGCGGGTCAGGAGGAGGGCCAGGCCTGGGAGCCTGGCTTCACTGCCAAGATAGTGAGACGATCCAGGGAAGAGGGAGGAGCCCCTGAGGCCCTCACGTTGGGGGAGATGACTGACGGTCAGTGAAGCCCAGAGGACAGTGTCCTTCTGTCTCCACAGAAGGAGGTTTCTCCTGAGGTCACGTAGATCAGAGCCCTTGCTGTGGGGTTCCTCAGCAAGCTCCCACCTAAGAATGAGGGGGACAAGAGGAATGGATTCTGCAGCTCACTGCACAGGCTGCCTTCTGTAAACTTGCCCCAGCTCTCCAGGAAGCTGGGTCTCTATGCAGACTATACCAGCGTGACGCGTTCAGACTAAAGTGTGAATGACTGACAAAGTCAACACAGAATGCTTGAGCAGCAGCCAGGGAAAGAGCACAGGTTTTGAAAACAGACCTTGGTATTGCCAGTCGCTGGCTCTGTGGCCTTGGGCAGATTGGCCAAAGGTCAATTCTTTATTTCTCCCTGTGCACCCTCCTCGGGGGTCCATGCACCAGTCTACCCTTCTCTATGCACTTGAAGAGCTCAGTCTGGGGGTGGACGATTGCCACACAGCAGCACCGAGGCCCAGATGAAGGTCTTTATGACCCGGCCAATGGGAGGAGAAGTATGGAGTGACCCAGTCTGAACGCCGGGGGCACCCCTTGTCTCCACGTCATCTCCCCCTGGCGAAGTGGTGGATGGGATGTTGTAGCCGCTGAAGAGATCAGGACCTCAGGGTCACGGGGCAGCAGTTCTGGGGCGATCGGGATGCTGACCGCCGTGAGCCCCTGGGGCGCCCTCCCCGCCTCCGTGCTGGCCGCGCTCGTCACGGGGCCCAGCGGCCCATGCGGGCCAGCTGCTGGGACTGCAGACAAAGAGGGCGGCTCTTTGCGGCCGGGCAGCCCGCCACGCTCCTGGAAGGGGCTCCTGTGTGGCGCGGAAGCGGCAGGAGGCCATCAATCACCAAGCATTTCATTATACCTTGGACAACATCCATAATGGAATAAAATGTCAGTAAGTTTACTAGGGGAGAAATAGTAACTTCCCCTCGCCAGTTTGTTTTTTATTGATAGTGATTTCCAAAGACATTCCAATATCTCCAAAGCCGTTGTTAGGAGCCGCACGGCGCGTCCGTGTTGACGCGCAAATGAACAGATGCGGAGTCACAGACAATAATGCGTCGCCTCCGTTTTCGCCGAAAGCAATAAATCCGCCTCAGAATGTGTCCCAGTGTGTCCCCCGGACGTCTTCTCTCCGCCGCACACCCTCGCTTCCGTCAGAGCTGGAAGAGCCAGTTGGTGATTTTCCAGCACAAAGGGCTCGCGGCTCTGCTGGGGTCCTGGGCCTTCTGCGCGCCCCGTGGTACGGCCAGCGGAGAGCCCAGCCCCGCGGCTCCAAATACTTCTTCCTCTCCCGCTCGTGGTTCAGGTCTCCCGCTGCTGTTTTCCAGTCCAGCGTCCAGCCGCCTGAGCACAGTGAGGGCACCAGGGGCACCCCGGTGGGCGTCCAGCACGGGTCCCACCCGCTGACTCAGGTCTCAGGGACAAAGGACTGGAGAGTCTGTGTCCTGATCGTTGTCGGGGTCAACGCAGCAGCCCCTCAGCAGCACCGCAGGCCAGGCCTCGCGCCAGACACCACCGCATGTTACCTCCCTCTCTCGACCCTCCCTGAGCCCGCGGGGCCGTCTGTCCCCACTTACAGGTGGGGAGGCCCAGGCCCGGCAGGGAGGGGGTGGCAAGGGCCCAGAGTCACGCCCCCTCCCGCCCGACTTGCATTCCACGCATGCCGTGGGCCCCTCGACACGTTTTTGGCTCGTTTCGCATGAAAATGACCCCTGAGCTTGTGTTTTGGAGCTTAATTGAAAGTTGTAATAGAATTTCTTCTTTGCTGTGCAACACACCGGGAATTTCTCAAAGGTTAGTTTTCCTCCACCAAGTACCTGGTCGAGGGTAACCCTTTATCCTGCTGCAGGGGGAGGGGTCTCAGGGGTCCTCACCTGTCTGTGACCCCAGGGGTGCTGGTGTCCTGAGCAAGAGCCAGTGCCCGTGGCTACGTGGCTAGCTGCCAGGCGTCCTGGGGCCAAGGGGACACGGAGGCTCACGGCCCTGCAGGCAGACAGTGAGGATGGTAAACTTTGCTCCCCGCCGCCCCCGGGTTCTGCCTCGGCAACCTTGGCTCAGTGGCGGAATCCCATCTCCGGGCACCTGCTCACCTCCCGCTGCTTATTCCGGGCCTGGGAGCTGTGTGCGGGGGGCCGGCAGGCCTGCCCCTCCTCGTGTCCAAGCTCCTGCTCACCTGCCCCATCCTTGCGGAGCCTCAGCCTGGTTCTGGGGGCCCCGACCTACTGTGGCACAGGGTGCTGACCGTGTGCGGGGCACAGCGGGACCCCGTGGACACAGGGCACGTGGGTATAAGAGCGTTTTAACACCAGCAGTTACTGAGAAGGGCTTGGGCATTGGCGAGCGTTTCAGATACAGAATGTCCGAATCTGGAGAAAGGAGAGGCCGTTGCAGGCTGGTGGTCCGTGGCAGGCTGGCGTGGTCGGGGATGCCCGATGAGGATGGGCAGGAAGCAGACCGTGGGCATGATCAGGGAACAGGCACAGGTCCATGCCAGGGGCAAGAGGAAGGGGCTTGGGCGGGATGGGGCAGGTGGTGGACCTTAAATCCACTGGACAGTTAGGGAAACTGAGGCACAGAACGTTGTTGTGATGTAGCCAAGGTCAGAGGCAGAGTTAGGTGTAATGTTCACAGACGGGACGATTGCTCCCGGCTTTGTCCCCGGGAATGAAGGTGGGAGACATGCTTCTCCAAACCCCCCAGCGGGCGGCCCTGGGCTCCTGCTCTGGGCCGGGATCCCGGCAGGAACACAGCGAGTGACGTCTGCCCTCAGGGCACCGGGATTGGGGGGTCAGGGTGCCATTCCTCCAGCTGTGGGGCCGCCCTGGGCTTGTTACCCCCCAGTGGCAGCGTGTGCTGCATGGATGCCCTTCCAGACGTCCTCGGGGCGGCGGGCAGTGTCTGTGCCAGGGGCGCCCCGTCCGCGTCTCGGCCCAGCCACCGGCGTAGGACTGGGAGAGCTCCTGCGCCACGTGGCAGTGTGTGCACGTGGCCCGGTGCGCTGGCTCTGTGCTTGTGCTCTCTGGCTTCCCTGCATGTGTCTGGGAGTCCCCTCTGTGTCAGTGACGGGGAGGGCGCTTACCTGTCATGCGGGGTCAACACGTGACCGCTTGGCGGGTCCCATCCCCCAGCGTCCCCGGCACTGTCGAGTCCCATGTGGATGGCTCCCTTACCGCCTGACTCGCTGCGTCCATGCCTCCAGCGACAGCGGCTCCCCTCCCCCCACCCGGGATCGCAGATTTTTCTTGAGATCCTGTTCCCGTTTGCAAGATGCTCCTTATTCTAGTGAAGGTCAGACTTTCCATAACCGATTTCCTCCCTCTGGACCATAGGTTACAGGACCTGCCCCGTCTGCACCTTCGTGGGGGTGGGGGAATGGGCGGGGATGGAGACGAGGGTCCCGGGAGGCGAGGTGGGGCTGGAGGAGGACGGGGCTGCTGTTCAGGCCACTGCCAGCTCCTGGCAGGTGTGTGTGGGGACAGCGGGCTGTCCGGCGTAGGCGTCTGGGAGCGCCGGGGGTAGGTGCGGCCTCACCGGGTGCCCTGGGCCCTCCGAGGGTCCCCCCCGAGGGTGGGTATGTGACAGGACCGTCCCGTCCCCCGCCTGAGCCTCCGCTGTGTTCCCATCCTCAGGCACGTACGTCGGCTGCTTCAGCGACGGCGGCCGGGACAGAACCCTGAAGGGCGCCGTGTTCTTCGACTTGAGAAAGATGACTGTCTCCCACTGCCAGGACGCGTGCGCTGAGCGGTGAGTGAGAGCCCCGGGCCGCAGAGTCTACCTCCGGATGAGGGGGCGTGTGGCTGCGGGGGGCGTCTTGCTCTGACCGGAGCTGGATGGATCAGCAACCCCCGGGGGCACAGAGGACGTGATGCGGGCTCACGACTGTGCCCGGGGAGCAGGCCGCCATGTTAGCGGGTGGTTTTCCTCTCCTGAGCCTCGGTTTACTTGTGTGTTCAGACTCTAGTAGAAGGCTTGGCTTCATTGCCATCTCTTCCGGGAAGACCTCCAGCTTGGTCATGATCCGTTACAGAGAAACTGAGTCTGGAACAGATAGGATGGGTCCCGGCTCAGCCTTGCAGCATAGACCGAGTAGAAAGTGACAGCAACTCAGTCCCCTCTACCTCCCCAGCAGTTCGGGGAACAGACTTGCAGGTAGACAGCGACTGTCGGGCCCCATGGCCAGCCGGTGGGCACAAACGGTGATGAGGGGCACAGGGGTTTTCAGTCCTCGGAGCCGGGGACGTGAATGCGCTGGCCTGTCTCCAGAGCTGGCGTCCGTGTGGCCCGCGCTGGGGCCCGTCTGCCGTCTTTCCTCCCCCATGCTGGGGCCCTGCCTGGTACGTGCAGGTGGGGAGCGGCCCTGGGCGGAGGCCTGGCGGCCGGTGTTCCAGACTCGTGCTGGCCCAGTGGGGACCAACGTGAGCCTGGTGCTGGAACCATCCACGGCGGGAGTGCTGCATCCCAGGAGCTGACCGGTGTCCCGAGTTTGGGCTCCCGTCCTCTGGTCCTGAGAGCCTGTTCACAGCCCGCCACGGCCTCGGGCCCTCTGTTCCCGCGGTGGGGCCTCGGGACAGAGCTCTCAGTCAGGCACGAGTGGGGCTGATCAAACTAGATTATCATGAAGGACGGCCTGCTCCCCGCCAGCCGGGGGGCCTCTAAGTCGGGCTGAAGACCAGCCCCTATGGGCAGCTGTGGGCCGGCCACCGCGGCCCTGGCCTCCCGACCTGACCCTGACCTCAGTCACCGCTGCCGTGGGGCCGGGGCAGCGACTCAGCGGGGCCACTCTCCCTGCAGGTCCTACGCGTACGCGGGCTTGGAGGCCGGGGCCGAGTGCTACTGCGGGAACCGGCTCCCGGTGACCAGTGTCGGGCCCGAGGCGTGTAACCACGAGTGCAAAGGGGAGAAAGGCTCCGTGTGCGGGGGCGTGGGCCGGCTGTCCATCTACCGTGTGGAGGAGCTGCCGCCCGGCTCCAGGAAGCGTGAGTGTGCCCGCCTCTCCCTGTGCTCCGTCTCCCACCTGCAGCCCTGCGTCCTCAACACGGGCAAGAGCTGGCGGCCTCCCTTCCCTGCCAGCCTCACTGGAGGGGCTTGCGTGGTGGGCGCAGGGGCGGCCGAGGGCTGTGTGGGTTCATGGCCTGCAGGACAGACACGCTCACCTGGGGGTCTCGCACGTTCTGTGTGGCCGCAGAGGCCCTGGGCTGTCCCCGGGCATGAGGGGGCCCCGTGCCCTGGACAGCAGCCTCCCCCCATGATGGCACAGACGGAGGCAGCCGGTGCCACTGGGACCACCAGCCCATGGCAAGTCACACCGCTCCTCACGGGTCCATCCCTTCTGGGCACTTGCTGGGCCCACTGGCGCCAGGACTGCAGAGCACTGGCCCACCTGACAGGCTCCCAGACTCCAGGCCTGGTCCTGTTCTATGGTCGTGCATGGAGACGCCACCCGGGGTGCTGGCTGGTGACGGGGTCTCCACACTATTGAGGCGGGAGGGCAGAGTGGGCACAACAGCGAGGCTGCCGCCTAAGCAGCCCTGATGAGTGTGGCCAGAGTGCAGGCTGTCAGAGCCGGAATGTTCCAGAAGGCCCAGCAGCCAGGACCCCACTCGGAGCTGTACTACTCCACCTGGGCTGGAAGACAGCTTGTGGGCTCAGGGAGCCTTCCTGAGGCTGGCGGGAGTTTGGGTCTGACCCTGCAGCACAGCAAGGGGCCGTGGCGGCATTTCACGTTTCTGGATCTACTTTTCTCCTCATGCCTGCACGGCAGGGATGTAGAATTTTCCGGAATATCAGCCTCTTGGGTGGCCTAATGCAGATCTGTGGAAGAAAGGAGGGATGGGGCGAGGACGGACACCATCCCCCAGGAGCTGGCGAGAGAAGGAAGGTGGGATGGAAGGGGGGATGGACACTGTCCCCCAGAGCTAGTGAGAGAAGGAAGGGGGACGGACACTATCCCCAGGGAGCTGGCAGGAGAAGGAAGGAGGGACGGGGGTGGGGGGGGACAGACGATCCTGCGGAGCTAGTGAGAGAAGGAAGGACGGACAGTGGGGGGGAATGGACACCATCCCCCAGGAAGTGGTAGGAGAAGGAAGGTGGGGACAGACACCATCTCCGGGGAGCTGGCAGGACAAGGAAGGATGGATGGAGCGGGGGGATGGACACCATCCCCCAGGAACTGGTAGGAGAAGGAAGGAGGGACAGAGGGGGACAGACACTATGCCCCAGGAGCTGGTGGGAGAAGGAAGTGGGTGATGGATACCATCCCCAGGGAGCTAGCGGAAGGAAGGATGGATGGCGGGGAGGGCAGACACCATCCTGCAGAGCTGGCAGGAGAAGCGGCCTGAGGTCAGCAGCTGCAATGACGTGGTCCCTTGTTGGTGACCGTGGTGGCGAAGTTCGGGTGCCCGGGGTCTCAGGAGCCTGGCCCGCTACACGCCGTCCAGAGCGGTCTGCTGTCTGGCTTGAAACCCGCCCCGCTGACTCTGTTTTCCACTTTCCAGACCCCGAAGCCACCGTTTCCCCCTGACAGGCACCAACAGCCAGGGGCACTGTGTCTCAGCAGACACCCGTTCTGTCCCCACAGGGAGGACTGTCACGTACCGTGGGTGCTTCCGACTGCCAGAGAACGGCACCCACACCTTCCCGGACTCCCTGGCACAGGCCAACGCGACGGTGGACGCGTGCTCGGGGTTTTGTTCCCAGAAGGTGAGGCCAGCTGTGACGTGTGCGTGTCTGTGGTGGGCTGCACGGAGCAGGGGCCCGGGCCAGGCGCAGGTTTGGGATGGCTGCGTGGTCTGTGCTTGCGTGGGCACCCCAGGCTGGCCGGGGTGCTGTCCGCTGGGCCGCGAGGCTGGAAGGATCGTGCCTTCCCCGATGGCAGGTGTCACACTGACTGGGCTTGTTAGTGGGACGTGCTGGCTCGGGCTTGGGGAGAGTGGACGGCTCATTGGTTGTGCCCATGGACAAGGCTGGGTGCTGAACCCGGCATCAGGGCCAGGGTCACACGTGTGTCTTTGGCTCAGCCGGGGCTTGGAGACGATTCTGCAGAGGGCGGGCGGGGCGCCGAGGCCTCCGTCCCATCCTCGTGCGGGAGCTCTAGGTGGGACATGGTGGTCAAGGCCAGGTGGGGCTGGTAAGCGACGGGACCCCCAGAGTGCTGAGGTCTGGGGTGCTGTCCAGTGGCCCACATGTGGGCCCCAGGGCATGGCAGTAGGCTGAGGTCAGGGCTGCTCCCCTGTGCTGGGGACTGTGACAAGAGGCCATGTAACGGGATGGGGCTAAGACGGGAGTGTCCTTGTGATGGTGGCGCATATGTCCTTGTTCCTCCGGCAGTGGCCACACCCCTCGCCACGTAGGAAGTCACTCTGCCCTCCTGACGGCCATGCCTGGTGGGTGCTGAGACATGCTGTGATTGTAGGTGAGGAAACAGAGGTGGAGAAGGTCATGCATGCTGCCCAAGGTCACCCATCCCCTATGTGGGGGAGCTGGGATTTGGACCCAAGCAGGCCCTCTGGTTCTGACCTAGCTGGTGGCTCAGAGCTGCAGGAAGTGGGCTTCTGGGGACGCGGGGAGCCTGCCCTCCCTGGTGTCTCTTGAGATGCGCCCATCAGAGCTGAGACAGAGCCTTTCCTGCACTTTCCAGCCCAAGCCGCAGCCTTTGGAGTGGGTCTCTGTGGCTCTAGCATTTCAGGGTGTCTGGGGTGTCCGTGGGGCGTCCGGCTAGGGCCCGTGTTCCCATGCTCCCCACGTGGGAGCAGAGCTGTGGGTGGAGGGCCATGTGCACCTGCTCAACATGGCCCTCCCAGGGCTTCCGCACACCTGCCGGAGGTCCGCAGCCCCGGGAGCACCTACTGCCATCGCCAGTCCAAGGAGCTCGACGGCACCCGACCTGGCCGCCTCCATCTGCAAACGTGGAGGTGCCCCACATGCCGGGTGACCCTCTTTACTCTCCTGGTGCTCCGAGGGGGACACGCTGCCCCCCCACATGCTGCCTGAGCCAGCGGGGGTTGTGGCTGTGGGAGCAGGGGCCCGTGCCATCGGGACGATGCCTTGGTTCCTGCTGAGCAGTGCTGGGGGAGGGGACGGGTAGCTCCTGTTCCTCATCCGGTCAGTCTCGGTCGGGCTCAGGGACCGCTCTGTCCTGGCACGGGCAGCACTTTCCCCATCTTGGGCTCCATCGCGCAGATGTCCTGTTGCTTACGCAGCCCTTCCCCCACTGGGGAGCACTTCCGTGGTTTTCTGTGTCCCGCTTCCACGAGCCCCCACGCGGAGCCAAGGCTGGGGTCGGGCTGGGCTTCTCGAGTGCCGGTCTGGGCCAAGCACCGTCGGGGGCGTTTGTGGCCCCAGAGGGGACGTCTCCACCGTGGTTTGTGGGTTGGTCGTGATGGTTCAGGAACACCATGATGTGGCCAGACAGAAGGACACGAGAGGCACCGTCAGTGCCATGACCGTCTGACCACCGGTGCGGGGCTCGGCCAATGTCATGTGTGTCTGAGCACAGAGAAGCCATTTGGTCTGATATTCTGCGGCCGTAGGGACAGACCTGCCCTGTGTCCATGCCTGGACCTGGGATGGCAGACGTGGGGCCGGCGAGGGGCTCCAGCACTGTGGGCAGACGGGCTGCTGGCCCCTGACGCTTCCACAGGGATCCCGCATGTGGCCAGAGGTCCCCTCTCCCTGCTCCTAGTCTGTCGGAGGGCGAAAACGAAGGGAGACAGTGTGAGCTCTTCCTGTAGACGGCTGATGGCTTGGGCCGGTCTTCTCGGGCTTTCCCGTGGCACTGACCCGGCTTGTTCCCTGCACCACGGCTGTTCTGCCGGACCCACCTGGATCCTGCCAGGTGCAGGCTGTCCCTGGGTGGGGGAGGGGTGCTGCCTCTGCAGCCGGCCAGCGGCAGGGCAGTGAGCGTCTGGGTTTTGTGAATTAAGCCCCTGGACGTGGGCTTAAGGAGGGAGGTTTTTCCCTTTGCTAAAATGCTCGCTGGTCCTGTCGGCCGGTGACAACCTGGCATAGCCTTGGGGTTCTCTCACGATTTTGGCCGTAAACCTGTCAACGTTGCACCATGTGTGTCTTCAGAGAAAGTTTATTCTTCTGGGGGTGGGTGTCTCTAAAGGTAACACATAACTATTTTAGAAAATTTGGAAAACGTGAAATTAAATGAGAACTCATCAGTGACGGTACCGCATCAGAGGACACCACCAACGGCATCTCACATCTTCAGGTCCTCTGTTTGACGGGCATGTTGGTGGGATTCGCATCTTTAAAACTGAATCGTTCAGGGTACGTGGGTGCTCCGCCAGTAGAGCGTCCGACTCTCAGCTCAGCTCAGCTCATGGTCTCGGGGTCGCGAGATCGAGTCTCGCCTCGGGCTCCGTGCTGGGCACGGCGGCTGCTTAAAGAAAAAAAAGGGATCTCTCCTTCCATTTTCCTTTGTTCCACGTGTCCCTCGTGGCATGAGCCCCCATCCCGCCCACTCTGGGCTCTTTCTTCGTGGCTATGAGCCACGCTGCCGTGAACATTCCCGAAGGTCAGCCTTTCAGCGGCCCGTAATGCTCTTCTTGCGTCATCACACGTGGAGTCACTGGTGTGAGGGACTCGTGTGTCTCCTGCATCACTCGTGAGACTTCAGGTGTGTTTCCAGAAGCGAGTCACGTGGCTTCATCCCGAAGATGGTGGAAGGTGGCTTCAGAGTCCGTGACCTGGGTTTGTGTCTCTTTGCAGACACATCCTTGCCTTGTGGTCCTGGCCAGTCTCGTGGCCCTGAGCTGTGGCATTCTCACTGATTCTCACGGATGCTGTTCAAAGCCGTGGGTTTCCGTGGCAGGGGGAGCGTGAGCTGGTCCCGGCTCCGGGGCTGCCTCCCCGACCACACAGCTCCTACTTTGCAGCCCGACGGCAGGGGCGTTGTGTCAGCAGAAGACACGCGCTTGGTGATGCGCTCTGCGGACGGGCTCTGGTTGACCATGATGCCCACCGTCCATGCCCATCCCAGCAGCCACCACCCCCGGGCACCTTCTTTCATTCTGGGTGTGCATGTCCAGAGCGGCCTCGGAGTGAAGGGAGGCAGGAGATCGGTGAAGGCAAGCTCCGTGCTGGTTTGCAGATTTCACCAAAAACCCCCATTTCTGTGAGTGTGTCCATGGAGTTGAGTGTGGTCTTGGGCAGCCCTGGGCTGCTTCTGCCCCCGATCAGTCTCACGGTCTGAAGTCTGGGCTGCTCGGCACCTGCTTCCTCACCTCAGTTTGCCCTCCTAAAGCCCGAAGTTCTGATCTCTGACGTTTTTGTGATTCTCTATAATCCTGGGGACTGACCGCAAGAAAGGCGCTCAAGGAGGACAGAGACAGACGGGTCTGCTGGGACGTCCACTCCCTGACCTGTGGCCATGAACGTGCCTTTGCAGGGGGACTCCCGGGACGGGAGGGCCCAGCCACTGCTACCGTCAGGACCCAGCACCAGACTGAATCACTGTGCCTGCGGCAGCCACCAGGCCCAGGCTCTGGATGCAGTTCCGGTTGGAGACCTGTCTCCCTACCCCGTCCCCTTGTATCCCTCCGATAGAAACGGTCTCACATCTGTGTCCCCCTCCCACCTCCCCTTCTCCAACCGTTGAGAAGATGGTGGGGGTGGGGGGAGCAGGGAAGCTGGCAGAGAAAGTTTCATCAATATTTAATTTTTATGGAAATCATGTCCTAGAAATCCCCGAGGGGTTGGAAATTGTCCTGTGTTTTCAGAATCCAGTTCTGTTCTGTTGTAAATAAAACCGCATTACTGTCCGCGCTCCCCCGTGCTCCGCACGCACCCGGAACCTGACGGTTTCATCCACTCAAGGAAGAGGAGGGGCTTGGGTTGCTGGTGGGGTGCGACCCCCACAGAGGTGGCCACTGGTAGAGGGACACTTCCTTTTGGGACCTGGTCCTGCTGGCGCTCGTGAGGGCACAGCAGACAGAGCCCAGACGCGTGGGGTGAACGGACGCTCCATGGTGTCTGCACGTCGACCACAGCTGCTGGTTCCTCCACGGGGATCCAGCGTGGGCACACGGATTTCTGAGGGGAGGGAAAGTCTGCTCCAAGGGACGACCGCGGAGCACGAGTTGGAGCTGCGGCTGACTGCAGGAGCAAACGGGACCCAGTGATTCCCACGGGCTGAACCAGAGGGAGGGCTCAGCAAAGGGATGGGGTCTCGTGGGGGTGCGAAGGGTGTGGTGGTGTGACCCAGGGTGGCTAGTGAAGGCCTCTCAGGGAAAGGGGCTTGAATAAGGGGGAGGTCTGGGGGCAGGACGTTCCAGGCAGAGAGAACAGCAGGTGCAAATGTCCTGAGCTCTGCATGTACCAGTGGTGCATGGCCAAGGACTGTAAGGACCCCAGCGTAGAAGGTCACCACAACTGCCCGAACAAAGTGCCACAGACAGGGGGCTCGCACTTCTCGGGGCTCTGGAAACCAGAAGCCCAAGGTGGGGTGTCATTGGGCTGGTTTCTTCTCAGGTCTCGTGGGCTCACAGACGGACATCCTGTACCTGTGTGTTCATATGGTCGTCTGTGTGTGTATCCGAATCTCTTTTTATGGCCACACCAGTCGGATTGGCTCGCACCTGCCATGGCCCCATTTTAACTGGATTCCTTCCTTAGAGACACTGTCTCCGAATACAGCCGCATCCTGAGGTGGGGGAAGGACGTGGGCTTGGGACAGCGGCCGAGTGGTGCAGAGAGATGGCTGGGGGCTCCGCCGGTGCTGCTTCATGGCCCGGTCCCGGCCCCAGCCCGACATGCCAATGCGGGCCTCGCTGCGGTGCCTGAGGGTGTGGCCAGTGGGGGGCTGGGCTGCTGTGGCCATGGGCAAGTCTGACAGGTGCAGTGGGGGTGGGGCTTCCGACCTTCCGGGCATGGGGACCTTGGAGAGGAGCCTACGGGCAGAGTGTCAAACCCTCAGGTCCCCCAAGCATGGGGGGAGGCAGTGGAATCCTGAGAGATGAGAAGGTGCTCGCAGACAGGGAAACTGAGGCTTGGACGTGTCAGGGTCAGTGTCGGGATCTGATGGGCTACACGCCTGCTGCTTCCTCCCTGGTCCCTATGCCCAGGAAGCCCGGACACCCTGAGCTACTGCCTCCCCCGTCCTCCGAAAATCCTTGCCTCAAGCCTTGTACAGAAAAAGCATGGGGACCGGGGCTCTGGTCCCAGGGGAGAAGACAAGCTGGGGAGGAGGCCAGAGGGAAGCCAGGTCCTCCCCCTCTTCCAAGCCAACAGCTGAAGGACTTGTCTGTTTTATAGAGACTAGCATTCTGGATGGGGCCCCCGGGCTGTTTAAGGGCTTTTCCTGCATGGGGGGGGCTTGGTGCTGTAGCAACGATGGGCATGGGTAGTGGGATGCATGGTGGGGTGCGCAGGGGTGCGTGGTGGGATGCGCGGGGGTGCGTGGTGGGGGCATGCGGGGGTGCGTGGTGGGGCATGCGGGGGTGCATGGTAGGGTGCGTGGTGGGGCACACGGGTGGTGGTGGGGGCACACAGGGGCACGTGGTGGGGGGGCACAGGGGCGTGTGGCGGGGTGCGCAGGGGTGCGTGGTGGGGGCGCGCAGGGGCGCCTGGTGGGGGTGTGCAGTGTCAGAACAGCGCAGGGTCTAGGCTTCTGTCCCCACGCGGCAGCTCAGCTCGCAGAGGGACAGGGCTAGGACCCTGGGAGCTCCCGGCAGGGGTGCAGCAGCCTGTGGGTGTCCAGGAGGAGGAGGGAGGCGGGGAGAGGCTCTGGTAGGGGTGCAGGGCACTGGGGGGCACACGCCTGAGCACAGGAGCCCCCCACAGGCTCTGCATCGCCCCCCCCACCATGGCTGGGACGGGCGACTTTCTGGACGCAGAGATCCTCACTTTGCCAAGCCACACTCGGAAAACGCTATTGATTTTTCTTTTCTTTATTTATTTACGAGATTTTCACTGTGAGCAAAAAATAAAAAGGTCTGTGTGGCGCTGCCTCGGCCTCCCGCCTCCCTCCCTGCCACCTCCCTCCCTGCATTTCCATTTGTAAGAGGCAGGGGCAGGCAGGATGACGGGGCTGGGTATCCTGGAGCACCCGCGTGCCGTGCCCCGTGCTGGGCCGCCCTCATCAGGGACGTGCGAGTCCCCTGATTGCCCATGTTCGGTGGTGAAGCACAGAGAGGCTTGGCAGGTACCTTGCCCGAGGTCGTCCAGCACCCAGCGGTCTCCTCTGTGGGGGCAGAGGGAGCAGGGAACGAACCCCACACAGGAGGCCAGGGGCCGGCCTCACCGCGAGGCGCTGCCCCACCCCTAATCCTGGCAGAGCTGCAGGGACTTCGGGAATGTCCTAGCCTGCACCCCTTGCCCCTGCAGTTGGGTTGGGCTGGTCTCCTCCCCAGGGAGCCCCATCGGAACGCCAGAGCTCCCTTCAGGACGCAGTATGTGCACTCACCTGCCCCATCCTGACCCTCGCACTCACTGGCTCCCACAGACACCCCGCCCCGGGTGCCCGGTCCTCGCTGCACTTCCCGCCGGGCCCCCAAGGTTAGCCCGGGCCTTCCTCACTCTGACTGTTGTCGGGTCCCCGGCCCACTCTGAGCTGCTGGGGGCAGAAGTCACGTCCCGTGCATCCTGCCTCCCTTGGGCTGGCGCGGGAAGGATGGGCACCATCTGTGCTGATGCGAGCCGGGAGGCCTGGCCCCAGCGGGCACCCCACATGCTTCTCCCCCCTTGCTCCCTGGCAGGAGTTCCCCCTGGCCATCCTGCGGGGCTGGGAGTGCTACTGTGCTTACCCCACACCTCAGTTCAGCCTCCGGGACGCCGTGGACAGTGCACTGTGTGGCCAGGAGCCCAAGGCACAGAGGCTGGCCGAGTACTGTGCGGTTTACCAGACGCCCGTGCAGGGTGAGTTCGGTGCTTGGGGCACAAGGCGTGCGGGGCCCTCCCCCATGTCTGTCGCATGTGCTCTCTGGGCATTGGGAGAGACCAGTGCGGCTGCGTGCGTCCTGGGGTGGGGAGGGGAGGCCACCACCGTCCCTGGAGGCTGGGCACGGGATGTACCTGGCCTTTCCCTGAGTGTCGGGACGGAGGTGCTTTGAGGAACAGCAGGAGAGCCGCGAGGTGGGGCCCCACCACCGTCCAGCAGAACCTGGAATGTTCTGCACTGTGTGGGGAGCCAGGGCTCGCTGCCCGGGCTGTGGGAGGCCTCGTCATCCCCGGAATTCTCTTTGGGCACAGGCTTGGGCGGCCACCCCCTACCCCCCCGGGCCTGCCTCAGTTTCCCCATCAGTGAAACAGGAGTCTGCGGGCGGTGGGTCCGGGTGGGGCAGTCGGTGGTCAGCTTCTGGCCTTTCAGACACTCGCTGCACAGACCGGCGGTTCCTGCCCACCAAGGCCAAGGTGTTTGTGGCTCTGTCAAGCTTCCCGGGAGCTGGGAACACGTGGGCGCGGCACCTCATCGAGCACGCCACCGGCTTCTACACAGGGAGCTACTACTTCGACGGGACCCTGTACAACAAGGGTGAGTGAGGGCCGAGGGGCCTGGAGTCCCAGGGCCGGCCCCGGGGGCCGGGGAACCAGCATTGCAAACACGCTCCCAGCCGTGCAGCCGGCCCGGGACTTGGGACATCCATCCCCACAGCTTGCGTGCCCATGCTACGACCACTTTCCGAATTTCTCGTCATTGTCAGAACCCGCGGTAATTCGGTGAGACGTCATCGGCTCATTTGTCGGATGTTCTGTGAGGCCAGAAGGAGCTCCTCAAAACGCTGTGTTTTCAAGATGGTGCAAAGCCCCCCGAGTTGTGTGGCCCCTAGTCTCTCCCTGCAGAAGCAAGGGGCCTTCCTGTCCTGAGTAGGAACGAGAACCCGGCCAAGCGAGGGGCTATTGGTCTGCGGTCAGGTGTCACCCCTGTTGCGTCCAGGTTCCTGACTGGACTGTGGTTTAGGAAGGGAAGCCCAGGCCCACAGCGTCCTCAGCTTGGCAGAGGGCTCTGGTTGGGTGGGAGAAGCCAGGAAAGCTGGTCATTCATCCTTAATTCCTGAGTGCTACCCGCCCCCCCAGTGGGGCGGCCGGATGATCTGTCCCGGGGTCCTGCCTGCTGTGGCTGGCGCCCATGGAGTCCTGCAGCACGGGCTGCTGGTCACCTGCTCGTCTAGAGGGTCTGCACAGCTGGCGGTCTTGTTCTGCAAGTGGCCCAGGGGCTCAGTTGCTGGCGTGGCCATGTGTGATGGCCCCAGAGGTTCCCCCTGTGAGGCTTATGGGACTGGTGCGGGGTGGCCGCTGGCCTCTGCACCAACCCCCCAGTGACACGCATGGGCACCCCGTCTGTCCTGGGCTACTGTGGCCCATGGGACACACAGAGCAGCCGCTATGGGGACAGCCCGATGGACTTGGGGTGCTGGGGACCCAATCCCAATCCTGATCCCATGTTTACAGCCTGTGGTCTGGCTCCTCTTTTCCTCGTCCCAGTGCTGGGCAGTAGGAGCCCCGGCAAAGGCTGGCGGTTGTTAGGCCTGGGGCAGAGATCCGCTTGAACTGTGTTGGGTTCCAGGAGGCAAACCCGCCTCAGAGGAGCCTTGTTCCCAGCATCAAAGAACCCGGCCCCACCTGCTGCGCCTTTGCGTGCCACCCCCTGCCTCTGCTTGTTGCTGTGGTTGTCCCCAAGAGCCCAGGAGACACGCATGCTCGTTTATGGAGCACGGGTCCCTGGCTGGCGGACCCCAGACATGGCGGGACATGGCCGGAGTCTAGGTTCTGGGGCACCCCTCCTGGGGTCCTTCTGTGACATCTGGCTGTACCCCCTGACCGGCCCCAGACTCCTAGTTCCTGGGAGGCTCTGTGCTCCGTGGGACCGCATGTGGAGCCCCTCCATCGCCAGCACAAAGGCCTCCACTGAACGAGCCCACAGTGTCTTACTGACCCACACGTGACTCTGTTACGGGTGGGAAGGGCTGGGACCCCGCCACAGGACCCCGGGGTCCACCGCCGGGCGGGGGCTGGAAGCCCGGCCTCACGGGGACACCTGCACCAGGTGCCCAGAGCCCCGTGCTGCCGTGCGATCCTGGCAGGTATCCTGCCCACTCTGAGCCACGCCTGCGGCCACGACTCACTCATGGGATGTCAGCGACGCTCGCGGGAAATCGCCGTGCAGACGCCCACACGCACGCGCCTGCAGGTTGTAGAGGGGCGTCAGGCCCCGTCCCTAGACTTGTGGGGTCTCCTGGAGGTGCACTCAGCGTTGCTGGCTGCCACGGCGGGGTCCACCACCGTGCTCAGGCCCCCGTCTCCCTGCAGGGTTCAAAGGCGAGAAGGACCACTGGCGCAGCCGGCGCACCATCTGCGTGAAGACCCACGAGAGTGGCCGCAGGGAGATCGAGATGTTCGACTCGGCCATCCTGCTGATCCGGAACCCATACCGGTCCCTGGTGGCCGAGTTCAACCGCAAGTGTGCTGGGCACCTGGGCTACGCGGCCGACCAAAACTGGAAGAGCAAAGGTGGGCAGAAGGGAGGCGGGGGAGGGCAGCTCTTCTGTGCAGACACCCGGCCCGGCCCTGCCCGGACTCGGCCGCTGCCCCCCGCGGTGTGGCCGGGACACGGGTCCAGGTGGCGAGCGTTGGGACGCTGAGCGGTCAGAGGGCAGCAGGTGTGGGGCTGTCAGGCAGGCAGGCCCGTCCCCGCAGACCCTGCCCGGCAGACATCCCCGTCGCCTCCAGCCCACCCTGCCCCTTGCTGGCGCCCCAGGAGCAGGAGGCTGAGCTCTGGTCCCTCCTCGGCTCCCAGGGGCCTCAGTTTACCCACCGGAGACACCAGGGCGGTCCCTGTCTGAGGGTGGTCGTGAAGACCAGGGAAAGCGAAGGGTCCCCACGCCATCCGAGGTGGCGGGATGGTCACAAGCTGTGTTTGTTGATATTGGCACCGTCCCCACCAAGACAAAAGCCCCAGCACATGTCTCAGTTTGCCGGGACAGAGCTCTCACGGATTGATCCTCCCCGAACGTTGCCGGCTGCCTGGAGACGTCACGGGGTGGACTGGCCACCCCCATGGGACGTGGTGGGCATCAGGCAGGGACCTCGCTCACTTAGCTTCACAGGAGGACCTGGGCGGGCGCTCGGGCCTACGCCCGTCCTCGTGGTGCCCCTGCTCGTCCCTGTCACCTGGGGCAAGGTGAGCGTGGATGAGGGTCACCCATCCCCCCCATGATGAACACCGCTGTGCCGCGTGGGCCCCGTGGCTCTCCCTGCCCTGGCATGAGCCCCGAGGTCAGGGCGCTCACTGTCCACGAGAGAGGGAACCAGCTCCCTACACACACGCCGCATCTCTCCTCATGTGGGGCTGCACGGCCACCGACGCAGACGTGGCCCGATGTACCAGGCTGGCCCCGAGGTGCCGCTCTTACTGCCCGTGGGCCGTCAGGAGGGCCTGGTCCGAGGGGCCGCCTGCCCTGGTCGGCCTCCTCCCCGGCTCCCCGCCCGCAGCGCCTGGGAGGCGGGGCCGACCTGCACGTCTCTCCCGCAGAGTGGCCGGACTTCGTGCGCAGCTACGCAGCCTGGTGGTCCTCGCACGTGCTGGACTGGCTGCGGTTCGGCAAGCGGCTGCTGGTGGTGCACTACGAGGAGCTGCGGCACAGCCTGCTGCCCACGCTGCGGGAGATGGTGGCCTTCCTCAACGTGTCCGTGAGCGAGGAGCGGCTGCTGTGCGTGGAGAACAACAAGGAGGGCAGCTTCCGACGGCGTGGCCGGCGCCCGCACGACCCCGAGCCCTTCACCCCCGAGATGCGGGTGCTGATCGACGGCTACATCCGGACGGTGGACAAGGCGCTGCGCGACCACGGCGGGGCCGGGCTGCCCGGCGAGTACGTGCCCAGATGACCGCCCAGCTGCTCCGCCCACACCACCCAGATGCTGCTCCTTGGGCCCGGCTGCCGGAGCCGCCAAGGGGCCCCCGCGCTCACAGACCCGCCGCACGCGCCACTGCACGCTTGCGGGGACCCCCTCGGACTTGGCACGCCGGACCGCGTGCATGCTGGGCTCCCGGTGCGGCTCTCCTGCTTCCCGCTGCGGGCTTGCTGGCCGGGGTACTTGCCCACTGGTGCGGGGCTGGGCGGGCATCAGCACTGTGAGCAGCGAGTACCGTGGCATGGGCGTGAGCTCACGGAGGCTGCTGGACCCTGTGACCCTAAACGGCACATCTGACACCCTGTGAACATCTGTGGTATGGCCACCAGGCCCCCGCGACCACAGCCCTGCATCTCCCTTCTCCATAGACCGGCTGGCAGCTCAGAGTGGAGCCTCCCCCCCATCCCCACGCTGCACACTGATCTCAGGACCTGCCACAGCTCTGTGCACCCCCACTACCCCGTCCAACATCAGCAAGCCGTGGAGGAACCCCCTTGCCTGACTTTTTCCTCCCATGTCCTAGAGGCAGGGTGTGGGGCGAGCGGGCATGGGGCAGGGAAGGGCTGGCCTCTAGAGGGAGCTTGGGGTGCACATGGGGAGACCCAGGAAGGATGGGTCTTGGTGTCACTTGGACCGGTGACCCCACCCACTTGGCCATGTCCCCCATCCACACAACCGTTGGGGGAGGGGCCACGGCCAAACCCTCTGAGTTCACACACACCCCCATCCCCTGCTGCTGGGTCCCTTGGCCACATCGCCACACCCTCTGTCTCTGTGGGAGCCTGCCGTCTTTCCCACTCGTTCACCCCGGAGGGAGGGTCCTCACGAGCGCAGTGGGCTGCTGTGTGCTAGCTGGCCGGTGGCTGGGGGGAGCGGTAGGAAAGCCGCCCACCCCAGCTCACAGCCTCAGGGGGCAGAGGAGGGGTGGTCACAGAGGGGAAGAAACCCAGTAGCAGAGGACTGTGCTTGCCATGCAGGCTCAGGGTCACCGTACGGGCTGGTCTGGAGGGATCTATAGGAATTACCCCAGCAGAGCCGAGGGAAGGACCTCTAGGCAAAGAGAACAGTGTGTGCAAAGCTCAGGGGCTTGGAGAACAGGGGGATGGGCTGTGGGGCGCGTGTGTCTGAGTTTCTGCAGCCGGGGTGGAGTGGGTGGGTGAGGACAGAGGTGGGGACACAGAGAGGGACCATCCTCAGCCACCTGGTGCTCAGCCTGGAGGGACAGAGCTCCCTTCAGGGGTACCTCGGGTTCAGAATGAGGCTGCGCTACCAGGTCTCCAGTGGGGGGGGGGTTGGATCCCTGCCAGGTGGACGATGGTGGATGGGCCCCTCGACAGCTTCTCCAGGTTTGGGGTGACGGTGGCAGGGCCCCTTGGTCTGCCCTCCTGCAGCCTGAGCCAAGCTGCCCCAGGGGAAGAAAACTGGGTGAGAGATTTGGGGAAACCAGGGTTGGAACGTCCCGACCCTGCACTCCCCCCAGCCCCGGGAAGCCGAGAGCCACCATGTGAGAGCCGGTGGGGTGGAGGGCCTGTCGGGCTGCCCTTCCTCGGAGGGAGGCCTCCACACCCGTCCCCGCCGAACCCATCGCGGTGCTGAGCCTGTCCTGGGCCGTCCCACAGCCGCTCTCGGCTTAACGCTGGCAACACTTATCAGCACGGCCCCGGCTCCGCGGTTCCCTCTGGGAAGGCCCCTGACGAAACTGTTTGTCTGGAGTCGTAGAAAGAGGTGAGGCCTGCCAGGGGGCCCCACCTGCCATGGAAGGTGGCCCAACGGTCCCTGCACACACACCCCCAAGCAAGCCTAGAGTCTCGACAGGATGGAGAGCTGGATGCAGGCTGCCTCCTGAGCCAGGCTCCCAGCTCTGGCCCTCACTCTTCCCGGACTTCGGGGAGAAGACCCAGACGCCGGGGAGGCTGGGAAGGGCAGAGGTGTGGCTGAAGGGCCAGGCCCACTGACCCTTGGGCCTCCCACCCTCCTGCCCAACCCAGAATCAAGACAGCATCAGCCAGACTCCCGGTAGCTGGTCCATTTCCTGCTGCAGGTGTGCAGAGAACCTCCTTTCCTTCCCGGGGAAGAGCTGGTCGCTCTGATGGCCTTGTGGTTTACAGGGCACCTCAGCCAGACCTGCAGCTGAGTAGAAAGATGGGGTCAGTGTACACGCAGGTCACGCTGAGTCGGTCCACATGGTCAGGTGCCCTACAGGGGGCTGGTGCTCCTGGGTGTCTGATGAGCAAAGACATGCAAAGGCCCTGTGGCTGGTTCTTCCTGTGGGAGAGCCTGGAGGCACGGGAAGGGCTCTGGCTGTCCGTTTGTGCAAGTGAGGCCTCCTGGAACTCTCAGCTTCTCCATCAAGCAGCCCGGGCGCAAAAGCCAGTGTGAATCTGGGGGAGAGTTGTGAGAAAACCCCACTTCTGCAGATTCCAGTTTTAACGGCGAGGCCACGAAATCACACAGACCTGGGTTAAGACGTGTAATTTCCATGGTTTTCATCTCCCGTTGTGGATCAATTTGGAAACACCAAAATATATAATTTTAAAAAAACGAAAACACATTTCTGATAATCCCAGTGATGTGTGAATGAAACAGAAGAATAGACAGGCTTCCAGACCCCAGGAAGAAAGCTGCTTAATTATGTGAGCATCTTGTAACGAAGTCTCTTGCAGCTAAAATTAGATCCCGAGTGCATGAATGTGTGATAATGTTTGCACACCAGAATTCATTTTCCCCTTAAAACATGGCAGGAGTTCCTTGGTTCCTGGGGGGCCCTCAGGGGGGAGATGGGAGTGCTGGGGAGGTCTTCATGGCTGCAGGAATGCTTGGGGCAGAGGTGTGTCTCCTGCGGTCGGAAGCTCGCCGGGGCTGTGCAGGGTGGTTCGTGGGGGTCTAGCGGGAAACTGACGGGTCTGGGCCCCGCCTGCTCACTGTTCCCACCAGGACGAGTTGGCCTGAATGAGGTTGAAACGGAGTGGAAGCCGGCGCACGCGCTGGGCGGGGCCGTGCCCCCTGTTCCCGCCCCCGTTTCCCTCCCCAGCAGCCCTGGTCTCTGAGGTGGGGCTACTTAAGGTCATTGTCATCTCCGGGGCGAAGATGGCTCTGGGCGAAGCCAGCGGCTCCTTCCATCTTTCTGGCTACAGTGGGTTCAGGGGCGGTAGCATGAGCTAGGGCAGCGTGGCCGGAGGGCATCTCAGGTCATTGGGAAGCACGTGCGCTGCTGGTGGGAGGGGAGGCAGCAGCCCTGGGCCTGCGGAGGGACCCACCCTCAGGTGTCACCGGTTCTACCACGGGGACAGTCGGGGGGCACAGGAGCCAGGAACTTGGCGTCGTTACCTATACTCAAGACTGGCTGCGATCGCCCTGCCTCTGGGCGGGTTTGTTACACGAGCCAATAAACCCCCTTCTTGTTCACCTCAGCTGCAGTTGGGCTTCTCTTCCTCGTCGGCCTCGGGCTTAGCCCCGCGTTCTGTCTCCGTGGCGGCTGCAGGCGGGGGCCGGGCTTCGGCCCAGTTTGAGCTGGGGGGCTGCGGACGGAGCCTTTTTCCTACAACAGAGACCTCGGCCTGCGGGCGCCTCTGTCAGGGGAGAGATCTAGCTTCTGGGCTGAGCGGGTCCAAGCGCCCGCCCTCTGCTTCACGGATGAGGGACCCAGACCCCCCAGAGGTCACGCTGGAGGGACAAGTGCTCAGAGCACGGGCGGGAGCGCGGCTCCTTCCATGAAACCACCCGGCCGCCCTTCTGCTTCGACGGTATAGCTCTCGGACGTCGCTGCTGATGGGGCAGATGTGCCCAGCCGGCTTGTCTGGAAGTGACCCCGTTAATCTCACGGCCAGTTCTCTGCCGGAACACACTTTGGTGGGTGCCCGAGGTTGGCGCCGAGGGCCAGGACTTGAAGACCTGCCTGAGAGGAGCGGGGAGAGGGACTGCACCGCGCCGGGGTGTCTGTGCTCTCTCCCAGGTGTCCCAGGTGGGGGAGGGTCCTGCGCCCCCAGGGGGCTGATGGATAAGCTTGGGACGCTCACCCACAGGACAAGCGGGTGCTCCCTCCCATCGCACGCCAGCCCTCCTGACCATGAGACAGCGGTCACCTGGACGTTGGCATCAGGTCACTCACTGATCTCGTCCCCACTGTCTGAGCCCTGCACCCAGCCGACCCAGTGACCCACGCCCGCCTGGCAGGCAGGACCCCTGTCCCCTGCCGACATGGTGACCCATGCCCACCTGGCAGGGTCCCCTGCACCTGGCCGACAGTGCAACTGGCCACGGTTGAGATCACACCCCACTACTATCAGCTGGGCTGCTTGCCTTTGCCATGTGACAGATTACCATGAACCCAGCAGCTCGAGCCGACCCCCAGGCACCCTCCCCCGGCTCCCGTGGGTCGGACGTCTGGGTGGACCTCCCTGGGCCGCCCGCCGTCAAGGTGGTGTTAGTGGTCTGTGTTCCCACCGTAGGTCTGACGGGCATGTCCACACCCAGGCTCCCCCACAATGTTGGCGGAACTGAGTTTCTCTGGTTGTAGGACAGAGGCCCTCGGTCCCTGGGACCCACACGCGGTCCTGACACGTGGGCCTCTCCCAGGAAGGTCGCCACAGAGCGGCTGCTGGTGGGAGGGTCCCACGTCTCCTACCTAATCCCAGGAAGACCGTCCAGTCACCGTTGCCGCATCCCACGGGACAGACCCCCACTTGGGGGTGGGGGTCCCGCGAAAGCACGAGCCCCAGGAGGTGGGGATCCCTGCGGACCAAGTCGGAGTCTGACGGCCACAACACCAATGTGGGAAAAGACTGGAAATCCGTACTTTCTGCTCCCCTCCCCCGCCGGTCTGCAATGACTATGGAGGGTGTTTGAGGATATCATGGCGGGGCTGGTTACACCCGCGTCCCCACGAGTCAGGGCTGCGTCCCCAGTCCACACTGGCCACTCTGCACTCCTTTTTAATTAAGCTTGCACAGCACACGGTGGGCCTTTCAGTATCTGGACTTCTTTAGTTTTAAGACGCCATTGACGATTTTTGGGTTGAATGCTGCCCCTCCCCCCCAACGTCCTTCTCGAGTTCCTCACTGGCTGGTGCCTGGACTCCAGAGCCCGGCTGCATCCGGGAGACGCAGCGAGCGGTTTCCCACACGTGCTCTCTTGATCCCACCATGTGGGTGCTGCACTTTGTCCTCAAAAACGATCATTTGCTCTCCCCCGCGTACAGTTCCCGTTAACCCATCTGCCCATTTCCATAATTACATTTTTTTTTAATTCCTGGAACTTCTAATTAATTTTTATCACAGTCTGCCCCGGTTTCATGGATGGTGCCCTTTCACGTCTGCTGATGGGCATTAAATGCATTCAGTGCTGTTAACCCTATTTCCTTGGGTGTGAGTTTCTCTCATTGTCGGGTTTGTGGTCTCTTTGGCGGTTCTGGCCTCATCGGAGTGTCGGTGGCTCTGCGTTCGTTCCAGGAGAGGAGGATGGTGCCCAGTCAACCTTCCTGGCGGGCCCGGGTTTGGGACCTCAGCCAACGACCCTGTGAATCACGCCTGGGCCACCTTCTGCTCCCCTATTCCACCGACTCCCGATGGGACACGCCTGCCTTTCTGCGGCAAGAGCCCGGCTGTGTGCTGAGTGCTCACCACCTCTGACCTTCACATCAGTTTGCCGCTTCTCAGTGTTTGTCGTTGCCGTCCCTTCCCCGCCTTCCTGACCACGTCACCGTCTGGGTTCGATTCAGGGAAGGAGAAGTTGAGTGAGTGCTTCCCTAATCAGCCGTGAGAACCAGACGCCTGAGCACGAAGACTGGATCGGATGACCTACGAGCCTCGCCAGGAGATGCTGTGTGACCTTGGGTAGCATCTTCTCCTCTCTGAAGCTCAAGTTCTTTATTAGAAAAAAAAAAAAAACAAATCCAAGAAATTCGAAAGAAGAGCGAAGACCTCACCCGTCTTGGCCTCCTGACAGTTCTGCGGATGCCATCCACACAATCTGGGGGAAAAGCACCACCTTTGTACCTGCTCCAAACCCTGACCTGACCAGGGTCATCGTGACAGCCAGACCTTCACTTGAGAGCCCAGTCTCTGTCAGGTCTTCCCCAGCACAGACAGCGCCATGGAAAAACACAAAAAAACTCTTAAATCGGGTTTTGTGTGTTCCTTCCATTCATGTTTTAAGTTGGATAATCACCGTTTTCAATTCACTCGAAAGCTCTATTTACACTTTTACTTCACTGGATTTTTAAAACCCATGGGGACAGGGACAGTGCTATATTTTGTACGGACCTTCCTACCCTCCGCTCCCAGCACAGGACTCACAGGCCGGAGGTACAGCAACTATCAGCGGAAGGAAGTAGGGATGCACAAAAATCCTAAACCATCTGCTTTTCAAGTTTTCCAGGAAAGCAACCACTGCCTCACGCTTCCTGTTTGTGAGCTGGGAGGGGAAGGAGCTGATAACACCTGTGAACCCCTTCCCCTATGTGCTGAGACGCTGGGGGACGAAAGTGAGCTGTGGGATCCGCACAGCAGGCAGAATGAGGGGGACAAACGGCAGTGCCCCAGCTCTCTGGGGAGTTATCTGAACAGAAGACACACATTCTCGGTTGACCCATGTCCCGTTTGCAAAATTGGAGACAAAACAGTGGGTTTTTGTCCAAAGCTCTGTTGGTGGACGGTTGGGAAGATGGTCTAACGGCATCTCCCGAACTTTGTCCCCTGTTCTGCCGCTCGGTACCTAACACTGAGACCCTTTCCCATCCAGCCCCCACCGTGGCCCCAGGGCTCACGGCCGAGGATCCCCCATCCACGCCATGCTAGGAAAGACACATGCGTGCATCTCTATCTGCCTCTCTGTAGCCGCAAGTCTCTATCCACCGTCTGCAGACCGACATACGAGATTTCTGACCGTCGTGTGTTTTTGCAATAAGATCCTACGAGGCACCCAATTTTCTGTCTTTCAGGTTCCCGCTCGATGACATGCTGTGGGCTGTGGGGACAACGCATAACATTCTCCAGCAAGGACCTCCAACATGCGGCACGTGCACCCTGCTGGCACGAGGGAAACATCAAACCTTTTGCCTCGTCTGTTTGAGTGCTCCTGCTTCAGTCTGTCTATCCCACGCTTGTAGAACTCGTACATACGCGTGAAGGTCTATGCTTGGAGGTGCGCGCTGACACCCCGTGAGCGGTCAGTGGTCCTCTGAGGCCACGGAGCCACAGAAGTGGGAGGCACCATGTCCACGATTCCCCACTGGCCGGAGACGCTGTTTGTGGCTGGGGCCCCTGTTGGCCTCGTGCAACAAGGGCTGCTTGGTACGAACACTTACATACGAGTGCTTTGAGGTCTGTGGGCCCCAAGCGTAAAAGCTGGCTCAGGGGATAGGTGGCATCCTAGTCATGACGGATGTTGGTGGCCTCCTCTCCAAAAAGCCTTAGCATCCACACCTGTCCCCAGAACGTATGAAATTCCAGCATCCCTGCATCTTCCTGGACCTCGTGGCTTCTCCACCTTCTCCAAGTTTTGCCGATGCAGCGGGTGGGTTGGGAAGTGGCCCCCCGTGAAAGGGCACCTTCGTGGGTAAGTCGGGGCGTCCGGCACGATGAGCCCTTGTGCCCCTGATTCTCCAGGCGTCTGTTCTCAGAGCTCACCTGCCACAGGCTCGCCTACAGCACCCCCCCAACCCGAGAGTCGCGGAGGAGCGGCAGAAACCCACACATCGGGGGCCGGGGAGAAAGAAGCCAAACGCCAGCCAGATCATCTCGCCAGCCCTGCTCAGCTTGTAAAACCACACATGCCAGATCCCTGCGATTTCATCCAGAACAAATAACAAGAGGCAGCGTGTAATAGTTCCAAGACGAGCATATTCGTAGTAAATATTTTAAGATCAATGGCTGCACGGAATGCATTTCCCAGGAGTTTCACTAAAATGGCTTTGTATTAAAAGTGCCATTTCAATAAATATTCATGGGGAAATTCACTGATGTGTTTTACCACTTACAGTGAAAACTTCGAAGGGCCTGGAAGAAAAGACGTAGGATGCAAGCGTTCCCTGATTGGGAGAGGGTGGTGAAACCGCGTGAGCCCCTCCCGGGCGGGAGCCGCAGGTCCCACGCCCTGTCCAGCGCGCCTGCAGCAGGGCCCACAGGCAAGAAGGGCTGTGGGAGCAGGGGCGGTGGGAGACGGGAGCAGGCGTGTGAGCCTCTTTGGGCTCCGAAGCCCCCCAACACACCTGCCGTTTGACAGGCACCTGCTGTGCACCCCACGGTGTCTTGGGAGAGTTAAGTGATCTGTCTCAGTGTCACAGAGCAAGTTCATGTGGGCCCCATCGCTCCTTCCTTCCTCCGTTCTCCGCCTGCGTTTCCTCTGGGTCTCCAGGAGCTGCTGAGGCGGCGAGGACAGGAGGAAGCCCGGCACGGGGCCAGAGGCCACCTGTGTCACGTCCCCTTCCTCGCGGTCCCTGGCAAGCCCAGTTGGCTGCCTGCTCTGGACGAGAGGCCTCCAAGCTCCCGTGACACCCCCCTTCCTGGCCCCTTTTCCTGCAGCAGGAAGCGAGCGCACAGGCAGAGCATTGAAAATCTGGCCGCGCATTCCTGCCAACTTCCTTAGTCCCGGGGAACGTATTTATTTTTATAATGGCAACTTGTCCCCTCGGCACCGATCGGATCCCACCACTCCCTTGTTTAAGACACTGGAATCCCTCCCCATGGCCAGCAGAATACAACCCAGATGCCCCACTTGGTTTGGCATTCGAGGCTCTCTAAGGCTCTCTGTAATCTGGCCACACAACCTTCCTCTTCACGGCCGCCATCCTCAATCCACCCAGCCATTCGTGCCCCTCCATCTTCCTGGGATGCCTCCCCTCCGCCCACCCCCACTGACTAGTAACCTTTTAACTATCCTTCAAGGCCCAGCTTGGAAGGACCCGCCTCTTCCCTCAGCCTCTCCTGATCCCCTGGGACGGAACAGACCACAGGGAACCCTCGTCCCTGCCTCTGCTGGACTGTGAGCCTCGGCGGGGTTTAACGGCGAGGACGCCCATGCCAGCGACAGCGGCGGAGAGCTATTTGGCCTTTAACACGGAATTGTACCGCGGAGAGCTATGGGGCCTTTAACACGGAATTGTTCCTCTGATCAGCCTCAGGAGGCCCCCTGGACAGACGAGCAAACGGGCTTCTGAGCGATTGGGTGGGGTGATCGGCTGCGATTTGAACCCGGCTCCTGCACCAACAGCTCATACCCACTGGCTTCATTAGGTGCTCGCTAAATGTTTGTTGAATGACTATTGGAGCACATGGAGGAGCAAATGAGTCATGAGAGGGGAAATCACACAAACACGGAATAAGTACCAGCTTGTTGACTGACACAAGGATTACACAGAGCCCATGTGGTGAGACCAGGCATTTCCTGCCACTTGGGAAAACCCCGCTTACAAGGGAAGCCACACCAGTGTGTGCCGCCCCACACACTACCCCAGGGATACAGACAAGGATGGCCTATCCTTCTGGGTCCAGGCCTGCGACGGTCTCAGGGAGACACAAACTTGGAGGAGGACCCAGGCCCGCGGGATGGGAACTCTGGTGTTGGGAGCCTCCGGGAAAAACAGGTTCAAACACAGCTACGTGTGGCAGAGAAAGTGCGGGCAGGAAATGTCTGCAGAGCCAAAGAGAGCCAAGCAGGCTGCAGGAAGCAAGAGTGAGGGCAGATGGAGAGCCACCACGGCCCAGCAGACGCTGGGCCACAGCTGCGACTCTGCTTGTGGGAACCGCGGGGGCGGGCAGAGCAGCGGGCACAGCGGAAATGCAGGCAGAGTGACCTGTGTGTCGGTCTCAGAGAAGCCCAGGGTGCTGGCGGGCCGTGGCAGACACGCTCAGCTCGGGGAGAGGCCACATGCCCGTGGGGCATGGCCAGGAGCACACACAGACAGGGCCTGGCCCCCTTGCCTGCCGGCCGCTGCCCTGACTCACCTGATGCTGCACGGAGCCCCAGCCCTGCAGCACATCCTGACCTCTCGTCCCCACTCACTCCCCACGGGGGCTTCTGGAGACATGGGAACACATAGTCATGCGTGCTCACACGCACACACACATGCACACCCATACAGTCACTCATTCACACGCATGCACAATCACACAACAAACATACACGATCACATGTACACACATGACCCACATGTGCACACCCACACAGAGACACATGTGCGCGGGTGCATGCATGTTCCCCACACACTAACACGCAGACACAATCACACACATGTACGTGCATGCTCACACTCACCCGCACACATACACGTGCTCACACACACCCACTCATTCACATGCACACACGTGCTCACACACATGCACACACGTGTCCACAC
>NW_019154166.1:616214-820108 GCF_002288905.1 Enhydra lutris kenyoni | reverse complement strand
CACACACACTCATTCACATGCACACACGTGCTCACACACATGCACACACGTGTCCACACGCTCATGCACACGCGTGGTCACACGCAGACACGTGCTCACTCATCTGCACACATGTACACACATTCTCACACCCGTACACACTCGTTCACATGCACACACGATCACACAGGCAGACACACATGATCACACACACACACGGCCCACATGCTCACTGGGAGACACACGTGCACATGCACACAGACACAAACACACGGGTACGTGCATGTTCACGCTCACACGCTCACACACACATGCTCACAGTCACACACATGCACCTACTCAGAGGTCTGTCCAGCTCCACAGCACAGACAGGAGGGGAGTCTTGTGGGCATCCTGAAGGCTGCGGAGGCCCCTCCCTCCAGAGCCCAGGCTTCGTTCCCATCTGTGCTGCTTTCCATCCCTCCCAGCAAGGACCTCAAGCCTCTTCCTAATTATCTGCAGAAAGTACCTATACCTGTTAGATGGACTCATCCTGTTTTAATTCAAATGCAAAACAGGATAAACGCTCTCACGTTTAAACCCCCTTGGCTGGAGGACAGCAGGACGGTCAGTGCTCACTCTCACGCGAGTCCTTCTGCCCCCGGTGCCCCGTACGGCCTGGTCAATGCCCTCCAGGAGCCCTACGCCTGCCGCCTTGGGAAGTTGCTCATTTGGGCTTCACGATGGCAGGAAGCTGAACAATCACGTAAGACTGTGTTTCTGCGACAAGTTTATGGATTTACTTTGAAGGACGCAAGCATGTGCCTATTAAGCATGGGGGAAATTATCAGCGAATGTTTTAAAATGACCAATAAAAATGAAATTATCATTGCTCATTGTTTTTTATGGATCATAATGTGTGTTCCTTTCTCTTTTTTTTTCTGATGGAAACATCCAACAAACTCCCCTCCTAGACGCCGGCCACTAATTACACAGCTAGCACACGGTAACGCAGGCACGCGGGGGCTGCCTGTCGTAATTCATCTTCATAACTGTAATTGGCCCAATGAAAGAGACCACAAAATCACTCTGCAAAGAGCAGGCCGATTCAATAAAAACTGATTTCACTCTCCTCTCTTCCGAAGCCACAAGCTGGGGACGGGAGCTCTTAAGGACGTATCGGGTCGCTTCTCCGATTGCCACTCCCACCCCAATTTGATGGTCTCTCGCCTACTTATTGAGGACCTACTCCACTGGAATCATTAGCTGGGCACTGGGGGAAAAGCAAAGCCTGAGGCAAATTCCCCATGGCCAGGAAGCACAGTCAGGTGGGGAAAGAGGTAAGTTGCACTGCAGTGAACGCCCCAGAAGAGAGGCGGCATGGATTACTCCTGCCAGAGAATCAGGGAGGGCTTCATGGAGGAGGTGACATTCAAGCATGATGAAGAGGCAGGAAGAGGGTAGGCAGGAGCTCAGACTAGCACGGGGCAGTTTTAGCAGCGTGCAGGGGGGAGTGCGGGAGGGAGCAGAAAGGCAGGTTGAAGGTCCCTGATGTGGGAGAAGCAGGCGTTGAAATTTGTAGGTGAAGCCTGAGCCCCTTCCCCTCGTGTGGGGTGGTCAGGAGAGCAGCCCGCCCCAGGCCAGGCCCTGGGTGGTCCAGCTCCCTTGGCTGAAGGCCTGCCTCTAGGAGCCCAGAAGGGTGGTGCAAAGGACTCTGCCAGTGCCGCTTATGACAGGAGGCAGGGTGGGTCGCTGGGGTCACTGCCCACACGGACAGCAGGTCGCACAGGTCTCAGATGAGCTCGTCATCCCCCCAACACCACATCACAGGACATGCTGCGAGCAGGAGGCTCCCGGCGCTTCCAAGGCAGAAGATTTTGGACCATTTCCTGTTAAGTGCTTCTCTCCACCTCTGCCGCCGACATTCCCGTCCTTGAACGTTCAATGCGCCGGGAAAAGACACTGAGGAGAAATGTTCAGGGGGACGGGAGGGAAATGCTAATGAGAGCCAGGAAGCAGAATCCCAGGGAAGGGGAGGTCTCCAGAAGGAGTGGCAGCCGGTGTCGCTCGCTAACAGGGAAGTCGATCTGGGGACCGGGCGAGAGACTGTCAGAAAAGCGGGGCCCGGGGAGCAGAGGCCCGGTGGCAGCCAAGGACGGTGGGAAGGAGACCCACGCTGGCGCAGGTCTGCTCGCCGCCCGCCATCCCGACCTCCACCACAGCGGGTATTTGTTAACAGACCGACTGACTGCGGGGAAACTAGGGGTCATGGCTTCTCTGCAGGGGAAGGCAGGTGCTGCTGTGACCTTTCCATCCCGGAGCATCTTGGCAACGTGTGGGATGTGTCCCTCGGGAATGCCCCACCTATACCTGTGGCTCTCACCTTTCTGGGGCTGAAACCCGGACGCGAGGGACCTGGGACAGATTCGCCCTTTCTCTCCCCACGCACATTCCACCTGCTGCACACTCCGTGTCCTCCCTCTGCTTCTCCTGTGTTTCTCTGCTCCCCCCCGCCCCCCCCCCCCACCCCACCACCCCATGGCTTCCTCTGGGACAGATCGAATCCCCGGTTCCGAGGCTTCGCTGCCTCATTATAGATCTTACTTCTCAGCCTTCCCCGGGGCCCACGCCCCTCCCCCAGCACCGCGGCCCCTCCCCCAGCCACAGGGCCCCAAGGCCCAGCCCTGCTCCCTGCTCTTGGGAGGGAGGTGCACAGGTGGACCGTGTGACCTGTCTGGGCTAAGGAGATAATCCTAGATGCAATGCTGCCAGAGGCTTGCCGTGTCCTTGTGCCCTGGAGTGGGGTGAGCTCGCATTCCTGGGATCTCCCGAGAAGGTTATGCACCAGGCAGAGGCGCCACTTCAGACGCGGCCCCCGGAGAAACCCGAGGAAAAGACCCAAGTCTACCCGGGAGCCTGGAGCCATGCCCCACTGACCTACCCCAGAACGAGGGTAGCCCAGATCAGCCGTAGCACCGTCGACCCGCTGAGCCCTGGCCGTGAGAAGAAATAGCCTTTGTCTCAAGCCACTTAAGGTCGGGATGCTTTGTTACACGGCAAGGCTGCTCGGTTCGCGGGCTGATGCAACCCTGGTTGTCCGAGCTCCCCGCTCTTCCTCCTTAAGCCCGACTGTCATACGGAGGGTTGCTGCAGCAGGAAAGACTTTCCCGTCCGGGATATTCCGACTTTCTTCCAGAGGCTTATTCCTTAGTTCACGTGCCAACTTACGGAGGTCAGTGTCAGCCTTAGCAGGGGCGACGGGGGGCAAGGGCGGGATGGTTCTGCAGAAGACCGAGACATGCGCCCTTTCTTTGAGAGTGAGAGAGCTGGGCCAGAAGCCAGTAATCACCTCGCAGGGTACCGGCCACGTTTTGGACCCAAGAGCAGACCACGGGGAGACAAGGTCATTGTTCCGCAGATGCCCATGTTTCTTCTTAAGACAAATTATCTGTGAGTACTTTTTTAAATCCCCAGTAATCACGAGTTTCCCTTCTTTTGCACACACCACACGAGCCAGTGAGGAATCGGAATGCAACACCACCTTCCCGTATGTCAGCACCAGATACATCTTCTTTTAGAGCGTGTTCTGTGCGTCCTTCTGGAAGGAGGCGAATGAAACGTTCTTGTAAACAGACAGAAGTGATTCACGGGATCATGATTGCGTTTCATCAGCCGCATCAGTTCTAGGCAGCAAAGGGACTTGGTGAGATATTATTTACAACTTGTTAAAAACACTCCTTGAGACACTTCAGGCCTTGTTCGGTCCTGGTGAGCTCAGCTGAACGTGGCTGGGCTGGCAGTCGGCCGAACCTGGTCCTCCTGGCACAGCCACCCACGCTGCCTGGGCCCAGAGGAACCACATGCCGTGGTGGGGAGGCTTCCGGAACTCTTTTCTCTGAGACGTGCACAGGACTTTACTGGGCCATCAACGAGGCATTCGATCAGGCATTGAGCCAGGTGACGTGTGTCTGGCGATGGGGTCACAGATACACAGGGCAAAGGAGAAACACACGGTCCTGCCCTTGGTCACCTACAGAGATACGGTTCCCCCATCTACTACGTATTCTTCAGAAAAGATGACCTGGCTTGCCCGTCCCTTAATCCCCTCCTCCGTCAAATTATGAAAATGGTAATCACATCCCAGGACGGTGGGGACAGCCACATCAGCCGAAACGTGTCCACCATACCCCCTTGTACCCTGAGAGGACCCTGCGCAGGTTGGGGCGGCCATGCTTCCTGATGACGGCTCACCTTCCCAGGCTCCCTACGGCCACGTGGGCCACGCGCCCCAGTCCCCGTCCGTGAGCACGGATGGAAATTTTGGTGAGCGCATTCCTTTCTGAGTAAAAGGACAAAGTTTCGCGAGAGACGCTGCTCGTTTGCCTTCTCTCCAGAAACACTTGCACGGAACCTCTGACCACCTGGGACCAAGGGGACAGTGAGAGGCTGGAGGGGCCTTGGGCTCCGGACAGGCTCCTGGACACCTGTCAGCCGTGTTCTACTTAGTCCCAGATAGCTCTTGCTTCAGCAGCTGTCTCGCGGGTGAACGTGTCCCGGAGAACGCGAGCCCACAGAGCGCCGGGCGTGCGGGAAGCACTCTGTGGGGCCGCACTGTGCGGTTACTGATGTCGTGAGCACACAGCACGGTGGCGTGGTGAGTGGGGTGCGGACGCCAGATGCTTCACGGGGCCTGCAGTCCCAGCCGGCGGAAGTGCCGCGGGCTCAGAGCCTCAGAGATCTTTCCGGGAGGACCCCTCCGCTCCTCCCAGCCGTCTTCCCCTCCCACGGGGCCTCTATGTTGGCCGTTCCAGCAGGTTCCAAGCCCGCCTCCTGCCTTCAGTCCTTCGCGAACCATCCGCCTTGCTTGTTTTCAACGTGGGTCTGCTCCCAGCTCACCCCCAGATGAGAACCTCCCGGAAGTGAACTTCGCCGTCCACAGCCCCTCTAGCTCCCGTCCTCTGGGCCCCGAGCGCCAACGCTGCCCTCCACGGACATTTCAGCAAGGCCCGGGGAGACACAAAACCCACCTCACTTTTAAAAATTCAATCCTAAAAAAAAAAAAAAAAAAAAAAAAAAAAAGATCATGCAATGTTTGCTTTTTTACTGTGATATATTTTGTTGGCTTCAATATAAAAATATTTTAACTTTCCTGCCAATGGGAAGAATTAATCGTATTTGAGGAAGATGCTGGGTGTTCAGCCGCAGTTCTGAGCACCCCCTCAGAGGGCGTGCGGGAGCTCCCTGTCCTGTTGTCCGGGGGACGTGGGTGGCCTCCTGTGACCCCTGTTCTGCACACCGTCCCCTCCTCACGGAGGGTCCTCCCGGGCCGCTGGCAAACTCCCGGGTGTGCTCCCGTCTGAGAGTGCCCAGCTCCTGCCATGCTAACCGCTTCGACCTCTGGTCCCACTGCGCACCTACAAGCACAGGGGACATTCTGTTCATCGTGGAAGGCTTCCGGTTACTTGTGTGTGGCCAACGATGCCCACACCTCGAGACCCCTCCTCCCGAGGGGGGCAGGTGC
Organism: Enhydra lutris kenyoni; assembly: GCF_002288905.1. Taxonomy (NCBI): domain Eukaryota; kingdom Metazoa; phylum Chordata; class Mammalia; order Carnivora; family Mustelidae; genus Enhydra; species Enhydra lutris. The sequence continues at coordinate 814,629 of NW_019154166.1, read as the reverse complement.
CCCAGGAGCAAGCAGCACCAGCTGTCTGAGAGCACCTCAGTACCGCAAGGGGGGAGGCGTGAGGAGAAAGAGAGGGTCTGAGAACGGCCAGGCCGGCCAGTGACGTCTCCACGCACCCTCGCAAGCCGTCTCTGCCCCGCACCCAAGTGTGGAGGTTGAGGCTAGAGCAGGAGAGCAGGGAGGGACCCACTTGCCGCTGGGAGGGACCCGCAGGGAGGGACCCGTCCCTAGCTCCCCATCCCTGGTATTTCTTACTCCCAGCCCTGCACGGGAAACCGAGTGCTTGGTGTTCATTCAGCGTGGGTCAGTGGTTGGTAGAGAAAACCCGGATGGCTCTGGTACTGCCTGCATCCCCCCAGAGCCACTTCTGTGTCCCCCGCTCTCAGGGGCCCAGCAGAACAAGGGGGGCTCTAGGCGGTTCCCCCAGCCCTTCCCCCCCGGCCCCCGGGAGAGGCAGCTATCCTTCCCGGGCCTAACAGCCCCTCGTCTGCCATTACAAGCTCCGTTATGAGAGCCTTCATAGCAGGTGTCATTAAACAGACATTAAGACCCAACCGGCCATGGTTTAGGGGACCATTACCATATGTCCAGTGTTTGCCATGACAAATGGAGACCCAGCCAAGCACACATATAATAATGGGCCGGGAAACACCCCCTGGGGGGAAGTACCAGGATGGGGGGGCATGCCCTGCCTGGGGCCCTCGGATTTCAAGTAGGCCTCGCCCTGGCCGCCCTGGGTCCACGGCACTTCACGGGGGAGGTGGGGACCGCTGCCTGCCCCGCCAGCCTGAGCGTGCTCCAGGGAATCCTGCCTTGTGACGGGAGGACAAAGGGTCACGCTTCCTCAGTGTCCCCCGAGCTGATGGGTCTTTGGGAGCCGAGGCCAGAGTCAAAGCGCCGAGCTCATTTATGCTCCTGTGGGTCTGGAGGGTGCGGGCCGTCAGGGTACAGAGACCCCACCTCCAGCGGCATGGTGCATCCACACAGGTGGCCGGCCCCGCCGAACCACTCTTCTCCCCACAGCCTTCCGCGTTCCGGAGGCCGCGCAGTGTGGGGCTCAGGCGTGCGCTTTGGGTTCCCGCCTCCCTGGGTTTGAAACCCCCCTCTGTCCCCTGCGAGTCAGGCTCCTCTTTCCAGTTCTGGGTGGCGCGGTGCACACTGTTCCTCTGGCCTCCCAGTTCCCTCTGCTCTGCGCTCACCCCCGGGCCTGCCGGAGAGTGGAGGGCCCAGGGTCTGCCGGACCCTGCCGCTCCCCAAGGGAGCAGACATCCCCTAAATCAGGCTCTATCCATGACGGAGCCTTCCCTGGGCCACGCTCCATGGCGATGGCGAGCACAGCAGGGGACTGCCCGCAAACCCACCAACCTGCCCCCTGACCAGACCTCGCGCCCCCACCTGCGTGCCCAGCCCCCGCCACGCGCTCAGCTCGCCCCCGCCATGCGTTCTTCTCCCAGCGCCCCAGGTACGACGTCCTCCTGCCGGCTCCTCCTCCTCCCCTTCCTGCCCCCGCCCCTGCCCCCGCCTCCTCCCCAGCTGCCCATCCCGCTGACCCGCTGGCTCCCTGGAGCCTCCGTGTCCCTCAGCCCGCCGGCCCCCGCCTGCGGGGCACATGCCTTCAGGACCCTGCCTCGGCCAGCCGGGTCCTCCTCTGCTCTCTGCGCCACGTGCTGCGGTGTCCCGCGCTGTGTGTGAACGTGCTCTTGCCGGACTCACCCGGCCCTAACTGAACGTCAGGTGCACTCTACCCGCCCGCTGAGCCAGTCCCACGGCTGCACCTGGCCGAAGGGGTGGGAAGGGCAGCGCCCCTAGTGCCCGGCCTGTGACCTCGGACACAGCCCACAGCCATGGACAGCCAACAGCCCCCGGTGCCCAGAGCTCAGGGCCCGGCCTCGCTCCCATGAGCCGCGGCCAGCCAAGCACGCAGTGTCTCCCATGGGTCATCCAGCCCCTCTCACGCGCACAAGTGCCCAAGATCTTCTCTCGTCCGTCCCCCATGAGCAGTGGCGCTTTTACTCTCAGGACCACGCTCACTGCGGCAGGCATCTCGGTCCGCAGGGGGCTGAGTGGCGGCCGCCGGAGAGGCACGGCTGCATTCGCGACCCTGCAACCTGCGGTGGTTACCTTTAACGGGTCTTGCCTGATGTAATTAAACGAAGGATCTCAACAGGAGATGGTCCCGGATCATTCCCCAACCCAGGGACAAGCTTCCTTACCTCACACACACGCACAGAGGAGAGGACACACGGACACGAAGACAGATGGAGGGACGCAGCCACAGCCACAGACATCGGGGCCACAGCGGCTGTGCGGGGCTGGAAGGACCCTGTCTCAGAGCCTGGCCTGAGTGGCTGCCGTGCCCTCGCCTCGCCCGTGGACGTCCGCCCCCCACCCCGGACACTGATTCCGGATCCCCCAGGGACAGTTAAGGGGCAGCGGGCAGCTTGTTAGAGTCTTGTGGGTGCTGAGGGGCCGAGTCCCAGCCTCCGCATGTCTGGGCGGCACGAAATCTGGGCTCCCAGAGGCCAGGGCTCGCCCGGATTACACCCCCAGCATGCAGACCAGGAGCCCTGAGATTTGGGGCAAAGTGCTTAACCCCTCGCCTGCGTCTGTAAAATGGAGGAGGTAGTTGGTAAAAACAACCCTTTGCCCTCTGGGTTGGTGTGGACTTAAGGGTGCCGGTGAATGGACCCATGGACAGAAGCGAGGGCCCACCTGGGACACAGCGTGTGCTTGGAAGGCACCTGCAGTAACTGCCCGTCTGTGGGGGCCCCAGCTCACGCGCTCTCGTCTGCGGGGTCTCCCGGCTCACGTGCTCTGGTCTGTAGGGTCCCCGGCTCACCCAACCTAATCTGCAGGGTCCCCTGCTCATGTGCTCTGGTCTGCGGCTTCTCCCTGGCTCATGTGCCCTGGTCTCTGGGGTTCCCTGCTCATGCGCCCTGCAGGGTTCCCTGCTCATGCGCACAGGCATAGACGCGTGAACGGGGTTTCCCTGCTCACGTGCTCTGGTCTGTGGGGTCTCCTGCTCATAAGCTCTGGTCCGCAGGGCCTCCATGGCTCTGCACTCTGGTCTATGGGGTCTCTCCAGCTCATAAGCTCTGGTCCGCGGGGTCTCCCCGGCTCCGCGCTCTGGTCTGCGGGGTCTCCCCCTCATGCACTCTGTGTCCACCCCGCCACACAGCACGCGTTTCCCAGACGCCGGACTGCTGACACTCCCTGCTGAGAGGCTGTCCTGGGCTCCGTAGGATTTGCGTGGTGTCCTTGCTCTGCATTCGACCCGACCCGGCTCCCTGTCATGCAGAACGACGCTGGCTCCCTCTGGCCCAGGTTGGGAGACACCGCTGCCCTGGTGGAGAGCAGCCCGCTAGGTGGAGGGGCCAGGACTTCAGAACCTGGGCCTCCCACTTGCAGCTGGCTTGGATGCAGGAGGGGTGCTGGGTGGAGCGCTGGAGCCGGCCATGGTTAGCAAAGGCCCGGGGGTGGGCAGGCCACGCAGGCGGTACACAGGGCCCCGGTTCGCCCCGGGCAGTGGCACCAGCCGCACGGTGACTGCAGGTGCTTCGTGAAGCCGCGATGTGATGTGAGCCATCTGCCGGTCACGGGGTTGGCGGCCCCGCGGCTGTTCCTGCTGTTCCAGCCTGCTGAGAAAACCCCTAACAGGACGCGGGAGGAAACATCTCTTCACAGCGGCTGCAAAGCCTCCCAATCAACTCGTCAAATAACAGGCACGCGCCCAGGATGAGGGTGGGAGTGTGCAGCGTGATTTGGAGGAGTGTCTCTGCCAGGGCTGAGGTTTATGTCGTGGTGACAGAGGTTCCTAAAGACCCAGGTCCCCCCGGCCTGTGATGATGATACTGGCTGCTGGCAGATGCAGCTGAATCAGAAAAAGAGAGACCACGCTCTGGGACTGTCACTTCATTTTCCTCTCCTGTGGCTTTGGTCTAGTCCACGGCGGTGCCAGCCCCTCCCCGGGGAGCTCTAGGGTGGCCCTTCTCCCCCTCCCCTGTCCTCTGCCTAGAAGCTGAGGGGAGGAAGCACGAAGTCCCTCAGACTCTGGAGGTCTGAGTCCATGAGGCTCTGCCCTTTGCTGCTGTGTGACCTTGGGCCGGGAGTGCCTGGACCACCTTTCTGAGCAGGACAAGGACGGCCACGATGACAACACGCCTGCTTACTAGTGGCTTATTCCAGAGCCCACATGAGTCAGGATAGCACTCTGAGGGCGTGTTCTCACTACTCCCATCTTACAGAAGAGATAGAGGCTTCGAGAGTTGAGACAGTTTGCCAAGGCCAAGCAGCTCATCAGGGCCACCCTGTGTGGTTGTTCAGGTTGTGTACTGCACAAAGGAGCTCCACCCAAGATGACATTTACGCTGCAGACGAATGCTGACATCCATGACAGCACAAAGTGGGCACAGGGCTCCCAGGCCCCCACCAGGTACGTCCGAGAATGATGTCCTTCATGACCACGCCCCTGTCCCCATGCAGGAGCACAGGAGCTCATGCTGCCTCTTGGCCTGACTCCCACTCCGGAGCAGACCCTGAGTTGGCCGTGGCTGCCTGGCTGGGGAGTGGAGCAGGAGCACGCCGGTGTTCATGAGACTGGGAGCCCAAGGAAGCAGCAGGTAGACATGGGGCACTGAGCAGGACCCCGTACCAGGACCACAAATGCTGCTCTCTTGCAGTCCGGAGGGTGGACATCCTAAGCAACCTTGCTGGCCAGACCCAGGCATCCACAGGGCCAGCCTTCCTGGCCTGACCTGTTTCCTGCGTTTTCCAACCTCCACAGCCCCATTCCCTGCTCCTCCAGGCACAGCCTCCTGCCTCAATGGACGTATTTCCTCTACAAGCACATTTCCTTTTGCCTCTCTCTTGAGGGAGGGTCCCCCAGGTCATCCAGGATCAGTTCCCATCCCCAGGTCCTAAACTCAGTCCTATCCACCAAAGCCCCTTTGCCTTCCCAGGATCAGACCTGGGTGTGGCAGGGTCATCACCCAGAGTGTGCAGAATGCCAGGAGAAGGGTCTTCACCTGCAGGGCCACCTGCGCAGGAGATGAGCGGCTTGACTCGGGTGGGGTAGGGGCACAGCCTCCGGGGAGGAGGGCGGAGGGGAGGGAGGAAGCACGTTTCAAAGGTCCGCCCACCGGGCGTGCCCAGAGCCCTACTTCCGGGCTGTGCCAGAGGGTGTGCTGAGCTCCCCACCCAGAGCAGACAGAGACCTTCAGGGCTTGGACGGGGGCCTGGGCAGTGGCACAGCACAGCCGCGCCCACCAGAGCAGCAGCCGGAAGGAGGATGACGGGCAAGACCCCACGGGGCCGGAGACGCTGCTGGAGAGAGAGGGGGTCCCCACACAGGGGCAGCGCTCCGCCTCGGGTGTGAAGGGAGCACCCTGCCCCTCGCAGCTCACAAGGAGCCCGGGGTCCCAGGCACCGCTGGGGGCGGTCATAGAGAAGAGCTGGCCCCCCGGCCCTATGAGGCGCCTCACCAGCCCCCCGTCCTTGGGATGTGCGCACAGCTCTCCTTTCTGCTCCCAGGGGCTACTCCCAGGACGTGGCCCCCAGACTGCGGGGGCGCCGAGAACGCCGGCCAGGTCTGCGTGCCTGAGCCTGGGCAAGGCCTCCTCCAGCACAGACCCTCCTGATGCCCGTGCTTCCCCGGGATGAGACCAGCCGCCTACCAACCTGGAGGGGCCGCCCCAACTTCTGTGTCTCCCTGCCCTCCGAGGAAGCACACTTGGGAGGCCCTCAGGGGCTTGCAAGGCCACATCACCCCACCGGGGAGAGCAGCAGGGCCGGGATGGTGGCAGCCAGTCTCCCGATCAGGCCTGCCCCCTGCCCCTCATTGGCCACCCCCATCTCCCGAAGCCCCGGGGTGGGCCTTCCACCCGCCCCACCCGCCCCATACCCTGTGACCTCACTCCTGACCCCAGCCGTACCTGTGTCTGCTCTCCCCTGACTCCGGCGGGCCCCTAGGGGACCCTGCCCTCTCCCGCCTGGAGGTGCGGCCTGGCTCTGGCTGCCGCAGCGAGGGTGTCCAAGCACTGTGAGCAAGTTCCACAGAGGGACGGCTGCCGTTCCTCCAGGACAGGCCCAACTGGAACACTCTGGCCTTCACCTTGACCTTGACCTTGACCTTGGTCTGAGTCCCTGACCCGCTGTAGACTTAGCCCCCTACTTCCCCCAAGCCAACCCCTCACCTCAGCCTCACACATGCCCCGATAGGGTCCCCAGACCCCCCAGGCAGGCCCAGATGTCTGAGTTACTGGTTTAAACGGGAAGACGGACCGCGTTCCCCCTTCTGACTGCAGCTTCCACACGTGGGTCTGGGTGGGCCACGGTAGAGAGGCTGCCGGGCCGGGGTCCACATCCAGGCTTGGTCACTGGCCCCCTAAGCCAGTGAGGCAGCTCTGGGCCTCGGTCTCCCTGCCTCACCCTGAAGGAATGTGCCAACGGCTCTGCAGCTTAGGGCCTGGATGGCCTTGGCCAGCTGAGGAGTGATGAGAGGTTTTGCATGGTCTTCGTCGCAGATTCAGGGGCTCCTGGGGCCGACAGACATGTCTGTCCCCTGCCTGGAAGGGCAGTCCTCCCAACACTGCGGCATAGGGCCTTCCACAGCCCTGTCCGTCCGTCTGGCCGCCCCCGCCTTAAACAAGGCTCCATGAGCCCCCGCCCGGCGGCCGCCGACCTACTTTCCTTCCAGTCCTGCAGGCGGGAGCCCTATCCTGGTTCCCTCTGCGCAGCCTGACAAACGCATCTCTTTACTGGGGCAAGCCCAGCCCTGGGAGGCCGGGGCAGGTCACGTGCCCAGCAAGGTTGCCATGGAAATTATCCACTTTTACTGAATTATTCATGTATGCGGTCCAGGCAGGACGTCCCCAGGCTCACAGCGGTGACAGACAGACCCCTGGACAGACAGGCGTACGGCAGAGACCGCTCGGGGGCCACGAGGGCACAGTGACCTCCAGACCCCCTCCCTCCTGCCTCCTGTGTCTCCGCTGAAAAACGGCAGTAGAAAGGTGCCGTGGAAAGTAGAAAGACTTAAAATGTCTCTTAAAATGTCACATAAAGTGTCTCCAGCACTCAGAGCGTCTGCAGCTGCCCTACTTGCAAACTGCGATCGTGGGCCTCAGTTTCTCCATCTGTCAAGCGGAGATGCCGGGCCAGGTTGGCTCCAAAGTGGCTGCGGCTGATACTCTCTGCTGCTAGAACTGGGGAACGTCTCGGGGGACACGAAACCCTTTCCCCCCTGGGTAGGCTTTGCCCTCTCCCCAGCTGCGGGCACGAGGCAGGGCCGGGAGGTGAGGCTGTGGGAGAGGCTCCGGCAGGCAGGTTCCAGCCTCAAAGTCAGGGGGTGCAGAGGCAGGGGGACTTTTGCATCAGCAACATCCCGAAGGGCTTTTTATCAAAATCAGCACCACCCTCTGCAGTCCGTGGAGACCGTCCGGGCGCGTGGGGCCTGCCTTCAGACAACTGATTCTCGGGAAGGAAACAGAGATAAAAACCCAACAGTGGGATTTCAGCTTTTTGACATTCTAACCCCAGCCCTTAAGCGGCCGCCTCGACGGGCATGAAAGGTGCACGCAGAGAGTTAACCTTGCAAGGGTCTGAAATCCTGGAAAGCCAATCAGCACATGCAGGCGGCTCCTCTCAGGGGACTTTCCAGCCGGATGTCGGGAAGAGGGGCTTGGACACCCCATTACTGACGAGCCTGGAGCACAGGGCATGGGTCGGAGGGAAAAGATACGAAACAGCGAGTGTGGGGGGAAAACCGTTCAAATAAAACTCTGCGGGTGTAAGTCTATGTCTCGTGTGGCTGGGGGAGCCCACCGCTTCTCATCCACAGAAACATAACTTGAACCCCCATCCACAAGTTGGGGAGCCCCTGACCCCAATCCTTCAGTGAGTTCCCAAAGGAGTTTGCTCATGTGGCTGCCTCTGTCCCCCTCCCTGTCCTGTTCTGGTGCAGAAGGATGGCCTTCCTGCCCCGTGTCCTTGTGGTGGCTCCAGACCAGGACAGCCACGCTGGGGGTTCAACCCCATCCCCCGAGAACCCCCAAAACTCACACTCCCGTGTGGGGAGCCAGCACGTCGGAGGCTTGGGGAAGCCTGTTGAAGCTCCTGAAATTCAGTCCCTGGTGTTTTCACCTGGTTTTCGAAGGTTCCGTGGCCGTCCCCGCAGCCGGGGGTCCAGCCTCCCGCCCAGCTGGGCCCCGTATCTTGCCTCCTACTCTCTGCTCCATCGCTCCCTCTGGCCCCTGACTGGCCCCGAAACCTCCGAGTGCTTTCCCACCTCATGAAACATCGCAACTCCGTCCTCCTTTGAGGACTGAATTCAGACCTAGGCCCACCCTACTTGCGTTCAAACCCACTGAGGGGCACGGGGCCAGCTCCCCATGGACCTTTCACTAAACAAAACCCACCCTCCTCAGAAAGCGGTTCACACACCCACGCACACACACGCACACACACACATAAGGAAAAATCAGCCCAAATCATGCTCACTAAAATGTTAGCAGTGGTCCTTTCTAGGTAATGATACCTTGCGTGATTTTTTTTTGCCTTTTCTTCTTTATATATTTTTATTTGAATTTCTTAATATAATATACATATTACATTTATATATATACATATATTATATAAAATAATATAATATACATATCAAAATACATATTAGCCTCAAGGTCTGAGCAGAGGAAGCCATTTTCACCATGGGCGCAACGTTTTTTGTGGCACGGACAGCCAGGCTTAAGGGCTCACGCTGTCCCTGGCGTGCTCACACCTTTATCTAGTGCCAACACCCCCAGGAGCCCTGGACATCACCCAGGCCTCACCTGGCCTCACTCCCGACCCCGGGCCCGACCTGTGGCATCACAGAAGCTGGCATCAGCCAACCCCAGAGCCGCCAGGGGTCCAGAACTTCGATCCACACTGACGCACCACCCTCTCCACTCACAGGTGTTCAAAGAAGTCCCTGAGGAAGGGCCCCGATGCCCATCTTGAGAGCAACCCCCACCCCCAATTTTGCAGGAGCTCTTGGACTGACCACACACAGAGCAGGTCACAGAGTGGGGCTCGTCATCACAATTACTTGGAGAGCAGAGCCCCAGGCCCCAGAGAAGGGCACAGGTCTGAGGAGGGGCCCGGGGGAGCCCTGGGGAGGACCCCGGGTCTCCAGCCACATTCCCTGGACCACTGAGTCAGCATTGCTGTTACTAGTGTCCTGGAAACACCCGGCACCTTCGCTCTCTTGTTGGAGTGATGGGAGTCGGTAAAGCTGTGTCTATTGCCAGGAAACTCATAAAGCGGACAGTTAACCCAGGCCCACGAAGCCAGGATGTGGGCTCAGGTCCTGGCTGGGAGGTCTGAGATGTGCGGAAGGAAGACCCCACCTCCGCCTCATCTGTCAGAAGCTAATAAAAATCCTGTAACAGGAAGAGGGTTTTAAATCCATGCCCCATGGTGTCTGCCCCAAGCAGTCATGGTGGGCACCCGTTTGTAGAGTCCTGCGCTTACAGAAGGACTTCTTGGAATCAGTGGGAGCCTTCTACGGGGCAGGCACTCAGCGCCTCCTGCTCAGGTCTTCAGCAGGCAGGGATGGCAAGGTGCTTCTAGGACAGGCACTGTAGCACCGCTCAGCAGCGGGGTTAGGAGACAGGACCGTGGCACAGTCCGAGTACACAGCTGGCTGCGGGTGAGGCCAGGATCAGACCCCAGCCCTTCCGATATCCAAGCCCCCAGAGAGCCTGCTTGCCTTCTCCGGCTGTCTTCCTGGGCACAGCCTGAGCTGGGGCCCTCGGGCATTGGTAGCAGGGATGCACCGACGCAGGGGTCTGGGAGATGCAGCCGCCCTCAGGAGGAGAGTGGGCTGGGTGCCTGGTGCATCACGGGGCCCTGCAGGACGCTCACTGCCGCCCCTGACCTGGCTCGTTGGGAGCCAGCAACCACCCCCGACCCAGCAGGTTCAGCGGGGGCACCTGCTGCTTGCCCAGGGTGGCCCCCGACACAGCTGCTCTCCCTAGCGTGTGCCCCAACACCTGGGCCAGGCCACCGAGCCCCTCATTCCAGTACAGATGGCGGGAAACTTCACTCCGGTGGAACGGGGAGCCCACCGTCCACGGCCAAGCCAGGTAGAGGAGCTGCCGCCCCCGCAGAGGGTAGAAGATTTTCTCTCTGCCCAGCAACAGCCCCTCCAATGAGAAGCCAGTGCACTTGAGGCTCCCAGCGCCGTCCAATGGGCTCTCGGCTAACAGCAGCCACACCGCCCTGCAGAGGAGCTCCGCTCGGGTCCCGCCGGCTGCGACCGGCTGGGCCAGGCGCTGCTGTCCCTGAATAAACCCATTTCGTTGGTAAGGTAGCGGGCAGCGTTCCACCCGGAAGCCTGGTGCCGGCGGCCCCGCCAGCGCCTGGGGCTCAGGGTACCCTCCGCTGAGCGCGGACTCACGGGGATCGCCAGCGACCAGGTTTGGGGCGGTTTGGGGTCTCAGGTACCGAGCGCCGGCCCGGCCCTGTGTCCCATCTGTGAAGGGCGCTCAGGGCCTTCCTAGGACGGCGCATCCAGGCCCCGGGGCCAGCACTCTGGTGGTGGGGTCCCCCTCCGCATCCGCTGGCGCTGTCTCCACACGTCCCTCCTTGTCCCAGGCGGCGGTTCGAGTCTTGGATTCTAGCCGCGGCCCCTCGGGGCGGGGCTCCGCGCTGCCACCGGCCGAAACTGGACGGGGCCCCCGAACCAGGCTCGGGCCGTCGTGCTCTGGGGCTTCCCCGGGAACCCGCGTCCCTCGCGGATGGGGAGTGTGTGCGCCCCGAAGGGGCGCCGCGTGGGGACCACAGACCCCCGTGAGCATGTTAGGCAGGGGCGTCTCAGGCCTTACCCCAGGACCCCGAGCCAGAATGGCAGCCCATAAGATCCCCGGGGGGCGCCCGCAAAGCACGGATGGCACAGAACCTGCATGAACCCGCATCTGCCCGTCCCCACTCAGTTCCTTTTACCGCGGGGCTCCCACGCCTGCTCCCACGGGCCTCCTCCCGGCAGATGCGGACCGGCCTCCTGGCTGGAGGGCCACCCCCTGGGGCTGCTCGAGGCCCTTCTGCCGGCAGCCAGAAGGGCCTGGAAGTTGACAGCCCCCCAGGGCAGCCCTAACCCCGAGATTGCAGAAGGTCCACAGCTCAAGGAGCCCTTGATGGCTCAGTGATTTCCTCACAGCAAGCATCTGAGCCCAAAGAAATACCTAACAGCTCCCGTGATTAAGTAACAAGGCTCAAACAACTTAACAATATTTATATCCTAACAGCTTAGCGGCTGAGCAGCTGGCTGGAAATACAATACATGCAAATTAAAGCAAAAATACTATTCTTGCTTCATTCATAAATAACCATACTTTCTTACTAATGGGACATGTGTGCCTGTTGGGCACTGCACAGCTTTTCAGTTCTTAGATTGGGACTGGACAGCACCACCGCCCTCGTTTCCTTTTCCCCGTGGATTTTCACACAGAACTTGCTTCCCTTCCACCCCCCTAAGCTGCCGCCCAGCAGGGAGATGGAAGAGAAATGACATCATCCAAGGGAATGTAGGACAGTCGAATGTTGAGCTGTGAACTGTCTTGAGTGTGGTGTCTGACAGCTTTCCATGTCTGGTCCTCAAAACTTAAAGCCATGGTGGCGTGGCACATGGTTGGCGAGCCGTGGCCTAACCGCTGACTGCAAGGGTTGGGGTCTAAGTACCCTGGCAGGTGTGAGCTGAGCAGGGGCCAACGCCGTGCTGGCCTTCCCTTCCCACCTCAGCACTCCGCGCACCACTGGCTTTCCTGGGAAGGCCTCCTGAGTGTGAATTTTCACAGGACCATCTTCATGCTGGGGCCCCGCCCAAGGGAAGGTGATGGGAGGAGGGGGGCTGAGGGCCAGCCTGGAGGCAGTCCGCTGGGTGGAGGTGGGCGTCCCCTGGTGCATGGGGAGCAGGAGCTTGAGTCAGGGGAGGCCCTGGCCGCCAACTGGATGGGGAGGTGCCCCCAGCATAGAGACACCATTAGCAGCCATCTGGGGCAGAGGTGGTTGGGATGGGGGGCAGGTGCCCAGGGCTTTCTTCCCAGAGCTGAGTTCAAACCCTGCAATCCCAGTTCTAAGAAAGAGAGAAAGCCAAGCCCGAGAACCGCTCCACCCACTCTTAAAAAAAAGATACCATTTAAACGTGCCCTTAATGCTGCTCCTTACTCCTCATGATGACCCTGATCACCTGCCCTCGGCGAGTAAGGATGCACCGGGAGGCCCAGCTCGAGGTGGGCAAGAGATGCAGACCATGTGTCCTCCAGTGTGGGGTATGGCCTGAGCGCCTGAGTGTTTTTGGCAAAGGGCAGCAGGTGCCTGGTGAGGGTTACCCTTTGTGTCAGATGGAATAAGGGAACCGTCCAGGAGCACAGGTTAGGAAGAGCTGCTCCTCTGGGCAGACACAGTCACTTACGGGCAACACCTGCCAGAGTGCTGGGGACAAAGGCAGTGGGGTGCCCTCTCCCTGCAAACACATGGGACTGCTTGAGCAGAGTGGGCCCCCGAGGCCCCTCCAGCCCCTGGGCCGTTGCTGGGGCTCTGGGCACACCTCTGTGTGGGTGGCTTGTTTCTGTCTTCAGGCCGTTGGCCCCGGTGAACAGCCACGGGAACCAGACAGAGACGGCACTCCAGAACGGGAGTGGGCTGCTCTGGCCAAAGAAAGCAGGTGACTTTGGTGGCAGGTGTGTACAGGGAGCCGCTGGCCAAGGGGCCCACTGGTGCACAGGCTCAGGGTGGGCAAGCTTAGGGAGGTCTGCAAACATGAAGTAGCCTGTGGCAGGTGCAGGAAGGGTGGGTGGGAGGCCACTCATCCCAGAGTCCCGCCTTCTTCCCACGCACCGGGGTGAAGTCCGTCTGCTGCACCAGAATTAGGCTCTGGGATCAGGACCCCACATGGCCCCCACCCAGGCAGTCAGGAACTGGGCCTGGGGGTAGGCAGACACAGGCCAGCCTCAGTGCCAGATGCTGCCTTTCCATGGGGAGCCATCCAGGACGCCAACTTCCAGCTGCTGCAGCATTGTTGAAGGTGCTCAGGAAACTTCTAGCAAATTCTGGGATGAGCAGTCAGTCCCTTCCTTGCAAATCCAATTGTGGACCCTTAGGAGGAGTGAGGGTCAGCTGGTCCCCTCTCCCCAAAACGCCCTTGATGATGAATTTGAGGTTGGAAGAATAAATAAATCCCTGGGCATGTTTCCCCTCGAGGGTTGGGACGACAAAAGCAAAATGAATGCGAATGTTTCTGGGTTATGTGCTGGGGAATTAGCACACGTGTGCATTCACTGAAATCCAGTGCTTTATGTGTATTAATTCCCTTCATCCTTCCGGGGTTCGCAGCCGCCACAAGATGCTGGGCAGCAGATGAATCCAAGTGTTGTCAACGACAATGATAAATTGAGGTTTAAAAGCCTAAATTGAGATAAATTACTATTAAAACTCGGGACTCTCCTCTCCCGCTTCTTAGAACCAAGAATTTGTGGAAGTCCTGGGCTGCCTTTCATTAAGCTCGCTCCCAGAGGTTGCGCAAGGGTTTCTCGGTCAGAGGCTTTTTCTTTGCTCTGTGCTCCTGCTCCTTCCAGGCGGACCCTCTCTGCCTCCCACTCTCCACCTCCACCGCCCCATGCACCTGCCCTGTGCCATGAGCACCTGTGCTCTGAGCACCTGCATTTGTCCTCTGAACACACCTGCTCCCTGAGCACCTGCACCTGTGCCCTGAGCCCCTGTGCACCTGCACCTGTGCCCTGAGCACCTGCAACTTCCCCCCAAGCACCTGTGCCTTGAATCTCCTGGGAGAGCAGATCTAGCACAGCCATGTTCCCCACCGTCTCCTCGGTTACCCGAGACTGGAACATGACCCTGGATGCCCCTCCTCTGTCCCCCGCCCAACCACTCACGCATTCCTCCATCACTGTCCTGGTGTCACCACTCCCGTCACTACCCCAGTTCAGAGTCTCAGCAGCCCCCTGCCCCAGGGGTGGTTATGCGGCCTCCCTAGCTGGAGTCGCCATCCAGCCCTGTCCCCAGTCCACAAATCCGCGCGTTGCCCGTCACTCCCCATTGTACTATCTCCCGGGACACCCCCATGGCACTAAACTTAGAGGCTCTTCATGGTGCAGCCCTAGCTTCACGCCTAGCCATGCTCTTGCTCTCCAGAAGATGCATCACGTCTCCACGCCACACCACGCCCTTCCACGGAGCGTCCTGTGCCCCCTTCTCTGCCGGCTGGCCTCGTGTTGGCCCTGCTCCCACCTCTCGACACCGGCGCAGTGCGTGTGGCTCTCCAGCCATTTCCCACTTCTCTCCTCAATGCTGAGCGCCGGGCAGCGGGGCAGACACTCCGGGCTTGCAGTCAGCAGTACCCACGGGCCACAGAGGGAGAGCACTGCCTGCCAGTAGCTCAGGTTCCGTCCGTGGCCAGAGAGAGCCCGAGCCCCATCTCCTGTGGCCTCGGCTGTGGCAGGCGCCCCCAGCACCCCGCTCTCACACTCAGAGGCTGCAGGATCCCTCGTGAGCACGTCACAGAGGGTCTCACGCTTGCAGCGGGGGTGAGGGAGGCGGAGCAGAGAGGAGGGATTCATAGCAGCTCATCCCCGAGGATAACACGGAAACCGCAGTCCTGCAAACGCACCCTGGGACAGCTGGTGAGTGCGGCGCCTCCCCAGGGATGCGCCGCTGTCTCCAGGTGAAGGCGTTTGCTGGCTAGTCAGATTCCACTTTTCAGGGGTGGAAAAAAGCCTGGTTTCCCGTCCCTGCCTCCTGTCCCTTCCTCCTTCTCTTTTCCTCCGTCCTCCCCTCCCTCCCTCGGTCACTGTGGCACTTTCCCCAGTAGCAGGGAAAGACGCGGCCTTCTCTGCCGTCACCAGCCACTGCAGTTCGGGGTGAATATGCGGTAGTTCCAGGCCAGGGAGTCCTGATCAATGTTGCCTTCTCCCAGCGAAACAGTGTAACGAAGCTCTCATTAGCGGCTCTGAGCACCGGCGCTGACCCCTGTGACTGGTGCTGTGATTAACACCTGCCCCTCGGTTCCCAGAGCTGCGGCCTGTCCAGGGCAGCATCCCCGAGGCCCGCGAGGCTGGCAGGAGCCTGGCGACTGTGTGAACTTCCCCCAAAGCTGGAAGCCCAGCCTGAGCTAGCCGTGGGGTGCCCAGCCCTGGGCCTCTAGAGAACAGACCGTCAGGAACAGAAGGGCTCGTGTGGCCTGGATTCAGGGAAGAAGATGTGTGCCCACCACCCACCCACCCACACACTCGCATTCCGCATCTCTTCCCAGTGACTGCTCACCATCAACTCGCACGCCTCCAGTGACAGGGAGCTCACCACCTAACGAAAGACCCGGTTTCCCATCCGACCAGCTGTGATTAGGAGCGGGCTCCTCCAGATACGACTTCCGTGTCCATCGGTCCTGGTGTTGTCCTTCAGGCCCCAGCCTGCCTCTCCCTTCCAGCATGCCCGCCACCCCCGCCCTGAGCTTCCCACGGCTCCCCTCCACCCTGAAGCTATCCACAGTGTCGGCCTTTGAGAGCCTCTGTGGCTACACCAGTAACATCAATAATCATAATTGGTTGTCGGTTAGGGTGGGCCGGCCCTGTGCCCGGTCCTGCAGACGCCTATTCTAGTCCTCATGACAGCGCCAGGAGGACAGTGCTATTGTTATTCCATTTTACAACCAGGGAAACTGAGGCACCGTGGACCTGCCCCAGCCACAGATCTCACAAGGTTTCTCCGTTCCTCTTGAAGGCTCCAAGCCTTCCCCATTCTGTGCGGACCGCGTGTCCATCCCCGCCCGGGGCTCCGGCCACACCTCACGTGTGCTCTTTCCCTGCCCCCACTCCCGGGTACTGCCTTAACCTTCGCGCGCCTGCTTTCTGTACTCCTCTCGGGCAGGGCCAGCTGTGCCCCTGCATCCAGTGGGTCCAGTGACGGAGGACGCAGGCCTCCTGACTCCAGCCCGTCACTCTGCCCTGTCGGCCTCCCGCCCTCCCCGACTTCCTTCGCTTTGGCCCGTACCCTCGCCCCGCCGACATCGGATGACAGGCCCACGGGCAGCGTCTCAGGGACAGGCTCAGCCCGACGGCTGTAACGGACACACCGTAAGTCACGGCTCGGTCCCAGGGGGAGCAAATCCCAGTGGAACCACCGTGGGCAAAGGAGCCTCCGCCGGTGACCCGGACAGGGGTCAAGGGCCTCCATGAGCGCCCGCCTCCAAGACGGTTGGCCGTGACCCCGGCCGCCTGTTGCCACACGGGGGACCCGTCGGACAGGCGCAGTGGGGGTGACGCGCGTGAACGTGAACATGAACGTGAACAAGCGAATTCAGAGACACAGAGTGTCATGGGCTTCTCCGCGGAGGCTGCTCCTCAGCCAGGATGGGGCCAGCCGGTGCCAGATTCTTCATGGCGGGACCGTGCTGAGCCCCGTGGCCGGACCGTGGCCGGGGGGGATCTCGGCGCTCCAGCTCCTGCGACCTCCCAGCCCAGGATCCCATGCAAGTCTCCGCTGCCTCCCGTTCCTCAGGTCCCGGGCTGTGCTCTGCCAAGCAGCACAAGTGGACAATTTTAAGGGAAATTAATGCATGTGTTTCTGAATCACCTTATGTGGAAACTATCACAATGTTGTGTCTGGAGGACAGTAACACCCAGAAATGACCTACCCGTGGGGTGAGCCGTCTGGGTTGTTGTGCCAGGTTTCTAAGAGTCTCCTGATGGGACACGGCCTCGCAGCCGGCCAGAGTCTCACCAGACAGTGTTAACATTGCCTCCTCCAGGAAGTCCCCCGGGGCCCCCCAGGCTTTGGAGCGGCCTCTCTGCAGAGCACAGCATGCTCCAAATCAGGGCCATGGCCCATGGGACCGTCCTGGTTTGCTCACAGTCCCTCCCCCCACCAGCAGAAGGCAGCTGCTCCAAGACAGGGGCCAGACCTGTCCAGGCCCACATGGAGCAAGGAGGCCAACCTAGCAGGAGGGGAGGAGGCAGGCAGGGGACCACCTGGAAAGGACGCGCTATGACCACGTCCAGGGCGGGCACTTTCTCTGGGTCCTATGGCCAGTGAGCTGGAGCCAGCAAGGCGACCAGGGCTCTGCGTCCCCTCCCCAGCAGCTGCCCAGCATCTCTGCGGGGCTCGGCCTCACCGCACTGGACGGTCCAGCCCTTCCTTCCTTCTTAAGAGGCACCTTCCTGTTATTCCTCTGAAGCAAACCAACGGGGTCATTTCCTTAGTGACAAGGTGTAGTGACCACTGCCAGACTACGGGCCACGCGGCCACCCAGCCTGGGGTGTTCACACAGGACAATGCCCCGGGGTGCGTGTGGGTGCAAGTGCTGGGTGAGTGCTGGGGGCCTGCCTTCTCGGCTGGGACAACGGGGTCAGGAGGGTGACGTCCTGCAAGGGGACAGTGTCCTTCCAATGTCCTCTCGGAGAATGACATGTGTTGCATCCAGACACAGCTGGTGGGCATTCTTGGGAGGAACCCCAGGATGGGAGGTCAGGGAAAGAACATTCCAGAAGTAAGTCACTTCCTCAGCCTGCGTGGGGACATGGGGAGGCAGCATCCTGTTTTGAAGCTAAGAAAGGGCACTTCTGCAGAAAGCCAGGACCCCCGGGGAGGACAGCACACGGTCTCCCTCCTCCTGTGTGTCTGTGGAACCAGCATGTTTGCAGTCAGAGCCTTGGAAGAAGGCAGAGAAGGGCGCGTCTCCGTCCCTGCTGGCCCAGCTAGTCCGTTCTCCACGTCGTCACAGTTGACATCCCACACTTGGGACTCTGCTGCTCCATGGGGCCTCACGCCCGAGGAGAGACCTCGCACCTGCAGGATGGAAGCTGGGTGAGGCTGGGCTCTCCTCTCCTGCGCACGGCGCCAGCCAGGCCCCCTCACCTGGGTCCCCGCTGCATCTCTGGGGGACATCTGAGGCTTTGGGTGGGAGACCATGTCTGTTTCTCTGCTCTGCTCTCAGGGGCGTGGGGGTGGGCAGGGTCTGTCCAGGGGCATAGCCAGCCAAGGAAGGGACTGAAGATCCATCCTTCTGAGAGCCCAAAGTGGCTGTGGGTCTTGGTCTGCAGGCAGCACGGCAGACTGGTGCAATCCAGGAAGGCTTTGTGGAGGAGGTGACACACAGGTCAGGTCTTTTAGGTCTGGAGAATGGAGGAAGGCGTTTGGGCTCCAGGCTGTAATTTCTTTTATACAATTCTAGATTTTTATAAGTTTCAATTGCTTAACTTACTTCCTTTCCAATGGCACAGTGATGAAGCCCCTCTGAAAACAGGGGACAGAGTCACGCTACCGCAGGGCAACTCAGTGCACCATCTCTGTACGAATCCACGCAGACACATCCCCTCGAGGACGGTGTGCATGACCCAGCCCTGTCCTGTGTGGTGGGAGGAGCATAAGGGTGCAGACACAGGGCAGGGAGCAGACTTGTCCCCTGCAGATGGGGGGCGGGTGTGCACCTGCAGCCTCCCGTTCAGCCTGTCCCAGTCTCCCGGAACCCCCCACACCCCTGCTCTCCCAGCCGGGCCTGGAGCTGCTATCTTCCACGTCATTCTTTTCTCGGCAGTGCCGGCAGCCTGAATTGTTGAAAACGTCTGTGTTTGGCTGTAATCAGAGCCCTTGCGAAGCACTCGCCCCCTCCTTTTGTACTTCATGGTCCTCGAGGGGAAAAATTTATTACAAGCATCATTTTACACAAACCTCTCGGATGTGCTGGGATTCCACAATCCATGAAGCCACGACTTGGTTTCTGCTCACCACCCAGGAGCCACGGAAGACAAAGACATCTCCTCCCAACTGCTACCAAGCCGGTCAGCTACCGGCTTGCTGTGTGACCCTGAACCAGTTACTGCCTCTCTCTGAGCCTCGAGTTCATCATCTATGCAACAGGGAAGTCAGAGATGGTCTCCACAGGTCATCCCCTCCCAATGTGCCCCAGTTCTGTGGTTTATAAGCACCAATGGAATCACCCAGATGTCCCCACCAGGTGTCCCCACCTCTGGCCGTCCTTACCCCCAATGCCATTGGGGCTTCCCTACCACACACCTGAGCACAGTGCTCCCCAGCTCCAAACCTCCCTGATGGCTCCTTTCTTCCTGACCTGACATTCAAGGCCCTTCATAGCTTGGCCTCAACTTCCCCCTCTCCTGCCTCATCTCCTGTCCCTGCCACCCCACCCCATCACTGCCCCCCAGCAAGGAGCCCACCTTCAAAGTCTGCTTCAGGCCTCTCTGATTGTGCAGATGCCATTTCTTCTGCCTGGAGTGACCCTTCCCCAATTTCCCTTATCTGCCTGGCTCCGGCCTTGACCTCAAAACCCAGTTCAGCTACGGAAGTCTCATGGAGACGCCAGGTGGAATCTGTCTATGCCTTTGGGTTTCCCTGCCCCTGAACATCCCTCAAGCCCAGAACTCCCCACTGTGTGGCCAGGACTGAATCCAGACAACAAATCTTTCCAGGGCAGAGACCACGGTCACAGTCATCTCTGTCCTCCTGGTGCTCATCACAGGGCCTGGCATGGGGGGATGACAGCTGCATTGTGGGGACACATAGGGAAGGCCAGAGTTCATCTAAACAGAGCTGGTGAGCTGACTTTGGCTCTGGTCCTGCAAGAGCTGTGGGCCTCAGTGGGAAGGACACAGTCTTGGACATCCTCCTCTCAGGGTTCAAATGCTGTGCTGTCACCCTCTGGGAGCGTGCACTTAGGCATGTCACTTAACTGCAGTTTTCTATGTAAAATCAGGATAATAAAAGTTGACCTTGCAGGGTTAATGTAAGAAATAGATAAGAAATGTATTCAGTGTCTGGCACATGGTAGGTACTCGATCAATGGTAGCTATAGGACCCCTCCATTGCTCTATCTTCTCACCCATCTACCATCCATCTATCATCTATCCTTCCATCCTTCTGTCTGTTCATCCATCCATCTATCCTTCCATCCATCCATCCATGCACCAATATTTACTGCGTGTTTTGAGGGCACAGACCCATGATGTAACAGGGAGTAAATGGACAAGAGTGCGTTATGTAGCTCCCTCACTCCCGCGCTCCCTCTTCTGCTCCTGGTGTTTGAGGTGGTGGCCTTGGTTTCCATCCAGCCCCCTCCACCCCACCCTCACCTGACCTGGGCACCCTGGCTTGGCTCAGGCCACCTGGAGGAGGAGTGTTGGCTCCCTCTGCACCTGTCCACCTGAGGCATACGGACCTGGGCTGCCCTGAGGTGGGCCTCAGTGATGACTGAGACGGCTCAAGATGGTGCTGGCCAAGGCCTGGGGCACCAGAGTCAGTGCCGTCCCCTGAGCCACATGGAGGTTCCTGGGGCAGTGCCAGATCCCACCCCTGTCCCCAGCCCCAGAGTCCCACACCCAGCTCATCTATTCCGTCTCCCAGCCCCTCCCAGAGGGCTGTTGTGGGGACTGAATGAATTGACATAGGTGAAGTTCTAGAAAGTTCCTGGCATGTGGTAAGCTCTGCAAGGACCTTTGTTTTCCCCGGTTTATCACCTTGATGTTCAAGGCAACTCATTCAAGGTATCGTGGCCCTTGGCTTATAGATGAGAGACAGGCTGAGCCACAGCTGCCTGAGAACGAAGCTGGGAGGAGGTGGGACGGGAGGAGGTGGGACGGGAGGCACAGCTGGCAGAGCCTCTTCTTCCGATCCTGTGGTGAGGGTGCAGTAGGGTCCTCCAACGAAAGCACTTTGTCACTGCCCAGAGCCATTCAGAGCCCTGCTGGGCAGCGTGGCCGGGGTGGGGCTGTGGAAGAGGCAGTGCCCCTTTGCGGGTTGTGGCAGACACGGGTGCTAGCCACAGCACCCCAAACCAGCACACCCACCACACTCTCCTGGGAGAGCCACCGGCAGTTCGTCCCATGCCCAGTGGCAGGACCCAGGCTCAGTCGCAGACACAGCCCCACCCAGGGAGCGCCTGGACGCAGGGTCTTTCAGAAATGCAGCAGCCCGCAGCTCACACCTCAGATGCTTTGGTCCCCACACACATCAAAGGAACACACCTTGCACCCCAGCAGCTCACGGGTGGGTGATACCCTGTCACTTTCCCAGTGAGGGTGCTGCGGCTCAGACAGGGCTCGCTCAGGGACAGCATGGGAATGAGCGGCCCACCTGGGGGAAACCAAGTGTCTTGAACACTTTTCAGGGGCTCCCCCCTCCAAGCTCCCCATGACTTGGGTGTCGTCAGAGCTCTGCACCTGGCCCTGAGAACGAAAGAATGAGGGAGACAAGGTACTCCCAGCTCCTCCAGCGGGACAGTCCTCCATCCCAGCCCCACGGAGCCCTTCCTGGGTGGCCAGCTCTCCCACTGCCCCCTACGGGCTCCTGAGCACCCCCGGGTGCTCCCCTCCATGCATATGTCTCAGCACCTGGCAGCCGGCCTGGGACCCCTCCCCTCCCGCCCCCGCGTGCTTCTAGCTCCCTCCAAAGGTGACTGAATGACACCATTCAGGGAGGACACACCTCGAGCTTCAGTTACTTGTGATTTAATGAGGAGCCTTTTAATTAGAACATCTGTTGTTTTAATTACCAAAGGAATTCTAATGAGGCTCCTGGAGGAAGCTACTGTGGGAGCAGAAGCTGGCGAGACTTCCGACACCAGAGGCCCCGCCGGGGTCCTTGGCACGGAGACGGCCGCCGAGCGTGACCCGTCACGGAGAGCGCTTCATCTTCACGGTAACTAAGCCTCAGGGCTGCGGCAGGCGGCCCCGGGATCCCAGCGACCGGAGCAGCCCGGAACCCGCTGGCAAGAGCCCCTGCCGAGGCAGCTCTGGGTTCTGTGCACGGAGACAAACAGAGCCAGCCTGCGCTGTCGCTCGCGTGGCTGCAGGCCACCATCTGTCCGTCCGTCCGTCTGCCCACCCATGCAGCCCAGCCGCCGCCTCAGATTCGCTGCTGCAGGCAGAAGGGGACGACTTCCCCTCGAGGGCATGAGTCACCCCTGACGGCAGGTCCTGGGTCTGCAGCTGGTGCAGTGGGTGCCGCACAGCAGAGGGGAAGGTGGACGGGGCGTGGACGGAGGCCCCGGACAGAGGAGGTGCGGTGAGGGAGCTCCGCGATGCCGGTGCGCAACACGGGGCTGGAGGTCGCACCTGTCGTCGCCCCGCTCCCGGCTTCTTGCCCTTTGCAGGCTCTCCACTAGCGGCAGTCGACCTGCCCCGCCGAACCCGGGCCTCGCGTGCCCCTTGTCCTTGCCCCTCCGCCACAACCGTGTGCATGATCCCACGTGGGCCCACAGACCCGCCGGGCCTGCTGCTCCCGCACTGACCTCAGACACCCCTGGGGCATGCGGCCACTTCAAGCGGCGTCGTGGGCAAGAAACCCATACTCTTCCTCCAGCCCCAGGGCACACCCAGGAGACGGGTCACAAACATCCTCTCTTCCAACCACACAAGGCACTTTTGCCTTGGGCGGACGCCCGGGCAAAGCCACAACCCACACTTGCGGCGGGCTGGGACGGTGGGGAGGGCGGCGTTGCTGGTGGTGGCACCGTGGCCCTCCATCAGGAGCCTCAACCAAAGCCCCCCAGGCAGTGGTCCCAGGGCCTCTTCAGGCCCCTGGTCCAGACAGTGAGCAGCCCTCTGGCCCCAGGGCAGACCCTATGCAGCCACGGCTTGCCCCTCCCAGCCCGCGGCCCCGCAATGCTTCCCACCCACGCCAGGCTCCCCTGCACCTCTGCCTCGGAGCCCGCCACTCCCCTGCCTCTGCCTGGATATTCCCCCACCCATGTCTGGAAGCTCGTTCTCATCCTTCAGACCCACATACCCCTCTCCCAGTGACACCTTCCCAGTCCCAGCTTGATGGACATGGCTCCTCTCCCATGGTGACATGCTGCCTGGCCTGCACCTGCTCCCAAGTTGCAGCACAGCCCCTGGCTGCCACCCCCACCCCCCCGTGATGATCTGTGCCCCTCGGACATGCTTGCCCACGCACGTCAGCCCTTCCAGACCCAGCACGGTGGAGAAAAGGGCCTGGCACAAAAGAGGCTCCAGTGGGAACATGGAGGCCAGCGCTGCCTGGAAGTGTGGGTCAGTGGGCTCAGCAGTCCCTACATTTTTCTAAAATTAAAAAAAATAAATAAATGTTTCTTTAACGCAAGGCAGCAGGCCGGTCTCACCGACCGGATGTTAACTCGGTGCAGCACTTTCGTGAAGACTCATGCGGACGGGAGTTCTCGGCATCCTCAGAGGGCGGGTGCTCGGAACGGGGCCGCGGGGAAGCACACTTGTTAGCGGCATCCGCTGGCACCCTCCGGGACCATGAGGCCCACCAGTGACAGCCGGCATGGGTGGAGGATGCCAGAGGAGCTCCTGACATCCGTGCCATGTCCAGGCCAGGAGACCGCGCCTCTGACCGGCCGAGGGAGGGCAACATGCTTCCAGCAGGCTCTCGTCTGGAGAACGCTCATGTGCCACACAGCCACACCGCGAAGCCACTCTTCTGCTTCCAACACGCAAACACACGTCTGTGTGCGTGGCTCCAGCACCGCACAGCTGGGGAAGCGGGAGGGATCGGTGTCGGGAAGGGGGACAGCGAGGCCGGGGGGAAGTCCCAGGACACCGGCAGGTCAGGACCTCCTGCACTTCCTTCCCCGGGGGCCTTTCCTCCTCCATGGCGGACCCCCGCACCTCCCCTCACTAGGCAGCACCCCCCTCGTTCGGCCGGGCCCCAGCCCCAGAGCCTCCCCCGGGTTGGCACGGATGACTCTCCCCTTTTCACCCGACTGACGACTCCCGTCCAGGTCTGTGGGTGGCTGGTCACCACTTCGCTGGCTCTGGCCGAGAGCCCGGTGTGAGCGTGGAGACCCTGGGGTGACGGCACGCCCGTGCACTCACACGCACCCATGACCACTCGGGACCTGTGACCGCCGGTGGGAAAGAGCACCACGCGCTACGTTGCTGACTTGCCAACATCCCTGCGAGGGCTTCGAGTTTTGCTTCATGTATTTTAGGGCTAAGGGTGAGGACCCCGGACCCCAGGATCATCATGGCCTCTTCAGGGCACAGCTCCACTCCCTGAGCGCAGCCCAAGCCCCCAGAGACGAGCCTGGATCCCCTCAGCTGGGCGCCTCGTGGTCCCAGAAGCGAGACCTCCCCTGCGTCAAGCGAGTGCGGCTGACCTGGTCAAGCTCTCGGCGGGCGTGCCCGGGGGCTCGGGGTGTAACCCTAATCTGACGGCCGTCAGAGCGCCCGATGCTGCTTGAATCGAGTTGAACTCACAAAATGTGTCCTTGGGGTGCCAGGTGGAGGCAGAGAGATGGTGGGGATGCCCCCTCGGGAGCCCACCCCTGCCCGTGATGGCTCCTTATACGCGGGGACGCCTTGCAGCCTGGGGAGGGGGCGTCACCCAGCCATTCCTGGCATCTGGGAGGTGGGGCTGGACCCAGGGCTGCCCCTGGCATGGGGGATGCTGTCACTGGGAGCTTCCCAGGCAGGGCCCAAACCCCAGCCCCGACCCAGGCGAGAACCACAGATTCACGGCCCGGGACTCCCCACAGTCCTTGCCTGGTGATGGGGTCCGTGATCAAAGGAGTGAGACTGATACAAAGTGAAGGTCAAGCAAAGCTTTATTTCACGCCAGCACGGAGAATCAAACCGACCGGCCAGGGCCGTCTCATAGAGAGAGCGACCCCTCCCAGCCTCA
Source organism: Enhydra lutris kenyoni (assembly GCF_002288905.1). Classification (NCBI taxonomy): domain Eukaryota; kingdom Metazoa; phylum Chordata; class Mammalia; order Carnivora; family Mustelidae; genus Enhydra; species Enhydra lutris. The sequence goes on along the minus strand of NW_019154166.1, from coordinate 789,966 downwards.
CAGACTAGCTTTTACAGAGCAAAGGCCATGTGGTCGAGCCTGGCCAATGAGATTGTCTCCACCTGGCCTGACCCATCCTTGTATGTGGGCTCTGTTATCAGGGACTGGTCCACCATATTTTACTGGTTTCCCAGACTTGCTTCAAACTAAGTTCCCCTGGGGGTGGGGGGCAGGGTCAGGTTAAGTTTTACTGCACAAACAACAAAATGGCTGTTCAACCGAGATGGAGTCGCTCTGGCTAAGTAGGCCCTTACACCCGGCTTCCTCACACACACTGTGGCTCCTGGTGAGGGGTCTGCGAGCCCCAGGCCGGGGGATGAGCCCCAGGGATGAGCCCTAATGATCCCTGGAACCGTCAGAAACTGCCCAAGAGGGGCTGGCTAGAGCAGCTCCCGGCCGGAAGACAGCAACGCAAAACTCTGCCTTCCGTGAGAGGATCAACCGCAAGGACCCAGAGTGCTCGCTGGTTGTGCACACACTCACACTCGTGCACACATTCACACTCGCACACACACCGCACATGCTCATGCACACCCACCCACACTTGTGTGTGTGCTCACGTATGCACACGCTCACACTTGCATGCACACCCCATACTCACCCTCACACACCCACACTTGTGCGTGTGTTCACGTGCTTGCACACACTCACACTCATGCACACTCAGTCCCACCGGGGCACCTCCTGCTTTCATGGACTTGCAGGAACGCAGCTGGGAATGGGCTTCCTCCCAGAGCTGAAATGTCACAGAACCACCACCACCGCCTTCCCCATTCGGTAAGTCGCCTCATTCCCCAGGCCGGTTAGTGTGGTGCTCAGCCGTGCAGGCCGGGAGGGTACAGACAGAGCGAGCGGTTCCCAAATCTCCAGACCAGGGAACCAGGGAGGAGGAGGATGGGCTGTGCTTGGCACCCCGTCCTCCAGCCTGGGTTGCCCGCTCCTCCAGGGGCTGTGGCCTCGGTGTGCCATCCACCGGGAGGCCCTGACAGAGCCCAGGGAGACCCCCTTCCAGGACAGTTAATCATCACCGAGGGACCCAGGACAGACAGTGGCTGGAGTGGCCGTGTCGTGATGCCGGCGCCTGAGGGAGCTGGGAGCTCCTGGCCTGACTGAGCCCTTCCAAAGCCCGGAGCTGTGAGTCTCCCTTCAGTTCCAAGAAGTACCCCGTGTCCTTCCCATGGACTCCCTAAATCAGTTCATGGCTGTTGCCGGCGTGGCTGCTCCTGGACCCACGTAGCTGCTACATGGCCTGTGCCACACCCCCGCACCTGTGTGCTCAGCCAGAGGAAACCCTCGGAGCAGACGGCACCTCCGCCCATCTGAGCACGGCTGCCGTGTCCGACTGCTGGGCAGGGACTCAACAGACGGGGCCCGCAAGCGCGAGCCAGCCCCCCATCTCTGTGTCTTGGTGTCCCAGGGAGCTCACTGCTGCGTAGGCAGTGATGGCGTTGAACAAGCATGCCTTGGTCGCGGCCTCCCGCCTCTCTGTCTCACGGCTCAACGAAGGAGCCAAAGGACTTTCAGGGCAGGAGAACCCACGGTTGGATCGTCATGCTGCCAGTTTTCGCATCGCAGAAGAAAGTTTTCCTGGACGTCATCTACTTCTGAGAGCTGGTGGGTGGTGGGGATTCACCCTAACTGCTGTGAGGGGCTCACAGTACCCGAGCGTCCTGGGTGGACCGAGCAACCCCGGGGGACACAGCCTAGGAGGCTTGTGCCTGTCTCCCCAGTACACGCTGTGGGCCTTTGTCCTTTGCTGACCTTCCCGAGCTTCCATCCACCAAAGATGTGTTGCCCGGGGTGACCACATGCTGAGCCCCATGAGTGTCCCCAGCAAACCACCAGACAGGGGGGTGGTCTTGGGGACCCGACTCGCTCTACTTACCAGCGTCCTTCCTGGACAAGCCTCAACTTCCCTTGACCGGTGCCCGCCTCACCTTCCGTGGCTTCCAGGGCCCCTGCCTGCTGCCCCAGCTCCTGGTTCTGCTCCCACCTCCACTGTGAGCCCTGTGCGTGCCTTCCCTTCATTTGCAAAATGCAGGTCTCCCCTTCCAGGAAGCCCTCTGTGTTCCGTCCCATGCAGCTGGTCCCCTGTTTCGCCTGCATCCCACACGGTGGATTCCTGGAATTCGGGAACTGGCCCATCTGCGTTTGAACCCCAGGGTGACCGCAGATACCTCCTGCCTCTGAACTGGGAAACCGGCGCCCCAGCCCCTGAGACGTGTGACCTTGTACGCCTGCGACCTCTTCACACACATGCCCAACCCTGGTTAGGTGTAGACTCGAGTTCTGATCCAACACATGGACCCGATGGCCTGGAGTGGGGACCAACCTGGGAGGTGCCGTATCCCCGCTTTGCAGACCAGACTCCCAAAGAAGTGACGGGACCAGGGCTGCACAGCTGGCCAGCGGCAGGGCGATCGGACCCCACTGCACGCCCTGGAATGCTCCCTCCCTGGGTGCTGGGTGCCATCACCTGAGCTGGGGGGCGGCTGGGTCACTGTCATCTGTGACGTCCTCCTGGCCCTCACCCCTTGCACAAGGCAGCAGAGACAGCACCCAGAGCCACACGGGTGATGCCCCGTGACCGCCCAGGCTTGCGGGTCCCCTGGTCCCACAACATATCTGAAATCTCTCTCCTCCGGGGGATGCGGGACTCCCTCCCACTTTAGGGAATCGGCTCAGAGACCAGGAGCTTTGGCTTCAAGAGCCCCAGAGATCTCGGGTGTCCTTCCGCTGAATCCTCTGGACATTTTCAACAGCAAGACAGGTTTGATTTGCAGAAGCCATGAAGGAACAGGGACAATGCAATTTGTAAAACACAGTGTTACTGGAAACGGTGGAAGACTGAATGTGTCGGTGAACATACCGGGTTAGTGATGGCCTGAGAAAACAAGCCAGTGCCCACGCGGTCTGGCGGCGGCGGACAGTGTGGAGTGGAGAGTGAGGAGGGGGCTTTGCACCTGACCTGCCCACAAACACCCAGCACGGTCCCCAGCTCCCCCCAGATGCACACAGACCCACGGATCCAAGCCTCCCCTCCTGGGCACAGGAGCAGGGGCAGAGATGATACCGCAAGCCCGAAACAGGTGCCACGAGCCCCACACCTGCTCCCTGGCGGGACACCCGACTGACTGCGGCTCCCAGCCCCAGGAACCCGACCTCGAACCCGCCCTGTGGCGGCTCCAGGGTACCCTGGGAATTTGCAGACAGCCCCTTCCGTTCCCCTTAGGAGGGCAGCCTTGCCTGAAACTGCATACCTTGCTGATAATTCCCTTTTCCCCCATTCCCTCTGCCCCTAAAACCCTTTGCTCTCCAGTGGTTCCTCGGTATTTGCTGGATGGGACGCTGCTCGATCCGTGAACCACTCCGCGAAGCCACTGTGACCCTCAAGTCCGCTCCGCCAAATTCTGTGGCTCGGCAGCTGCACGGAGAATCACAGACATGTCTGACAGGTGTGCACGATGAGCCAGGCCCGCGCGCCCGCGGCTGGTGACGACAGGCGCGGTCTCTGACGCGCCGACACAGGCAGGGCCCTCGCAGGAGCTCCTGCAAATCTTCCTCTGATCATGGCCCCCGTGGTTTGCACAACTCCTGGAAGCAAGCAGAGCGTTAACACCGCCTGACAGACGGAGAAACTGAGGCACAGAGAGCTGAGGCCACTGGGTTGGGGGAAGCCAGAGCCGAAGCCCAGGCTGGCCAGGACTCTCCTCCTTTCCCGAGGGGCCACGTCTGATTTGCTTGCATCTTCACAGGGCTGTGACGCCTACACCGACCCTCGCGCCCCGTGACTTCTGACGCGCAGACGTCCCCACACAAGCGTCCTCACAAGCTGCTGCAGCTGGGACACACGTGTATCACCCTCTCCTCTGCGTCCCGTGGCCAGGGCGTGGGCAGGCCCAGGCAGCGTCCGCCATGGGAGGTGGCCCGGGAGAGACGCAGCAGCGGCTGGAGGCAGGGCGGCAGGGACCCCGGATGAGGGAGGGTAAGAGCCAGAAACCAACCCAACCGGGATGGAATCTGGTGGAGCTGGGAGGTCTGGGGAAGTGCTGGTTTGGGGAGGAAACAGCAGGTCTGAGTGGGGCCCCCCGCTGGGTACCCGGGTGCAGGGAAGGCCGGTCCCAAGTCCACATGAATCCACAAGTTCCAAACCCCACTGCCCTGTAGAATGAGTGGTCCTGACCACGCCACGTGCTGACCCTTCAGTGGCCCCTAAGGAAGTACCTGGCACCCCAGGTCGGCTGGACGCCCCCTCCCAAGGGTGACTGCTAGTTCTGCAGAAACAGCACGTGGGCACTGACAGAGGTGCAGGGACCAGAAGGTGACCCAGGGACACTGGGTGCACAGACGGCTGATGTGGAGAGGCAGGGATGTTCCTTTCTCTATGGGCCTCAGGCCACCTGTCACATGGGACTGACCACAGGTCTGCGTCCAGCCCGGGACCCTGAGCTGCCTGAGGGCGGGGACGCTCTCTGGCCTCTGCTCATCCCTTGCCTGAGGGGAGAGACAGTCATGCATGGGACCGGGATCAGGGCCACGAGCAGGACAAGCCAGTGGCAGAGGCCCCACCAGGAGGCCCGGCAACCCCAGGATAAGGAGCTGGACAGTACACAGCGGTGCCGGAAGCTGCCAGGTGGGGCTTGGGATCTGGGGCACAGCGGGAGGCGGCAGTGGGCAGCGATCTCTGCCCGTGGCCTGGCTGGGTGCGTCCTCTCGCAAGGACCCGGCAGGACAGCACGTGCTCGGGGCCATCCCACCCAAGTGTCCCCGGGCCCCCTGGGGTGGAGGCTGTGGGAAGAGCCAGCCGGAATAAATCAGAGCTAACCCGTGCTGATCACCAGCTCCCTAAATCAAGGACCTGGCAGATATTCTGGGCGAGAATCAATCTTTCTGTCCCCCTAGTAAATACCATAATCCTTTTCCCAGTGTGGTTTAGAGAATGTAACTGTCGTGCTCATGATTTATTCGAAAATATTCTGCCAGCTTAGTGAATGAATGGGGGCGTCAGCCTGCTTTTGAGCAGAAGGTCAAAGCGCTTTCCCAGGTGCCGGCCTCCCCCTCGCGGCTGCTCTCCCGAGCCGGCTTCCTCACCTGCCCCAGATGGAGCCCCTGGGCTGGTCCCCCAGGCATGGAGGGCCCACTCTGCAGCCAGCGGGACAGGACGAGATGGCCACAGCCTCCCTTCTAGGCAAGTGACTCTGATTTCTCTTTTTCTGTCTGGTAGTTTGTTTTACCCACAGTTAACGCAAGATTCAGACCACGCAGGGGTTTCTAGAGAGAACGCCGGCCCCACGTCACGCGGGGGCCACCAGCGCCCACACAAACAGGTGCGTCCTCTGTCCAGCACGTCTATGGGCTGACGTTACTCCCTCGGCCTTTCTAGCCGTTTCTGCCGAAACACTGCCGAAATGTCCTCTGGTTCGGGGCATCCTGACGTGGACGTGGGAGCTTTCTTCCACCGTAGGTTCCGCGGCTGGTGAATTTCGATGCGTTCTGCCCAACTGCCTCCAAACACACGTTGTCAACAGGAGGCAAGTGTCCCTTTTTCTCTGTTGTGCTCGTAAATCGTATTTAATTTTGCTAGATGGACAGGTAGAGAGCCCTCCTCGCCGGCTTCCCAGGAGTGTGGCTCACACTGGCTGTGTGTGCTGTGCCCGTGTCTGGTTTCCCATTAGGGTGTCTTCTTCCTTATTATGGGATTTGGGGATCTTCACCTTTGTCTTTTGCAATGTGCACGGGCAGGACACCTCCCCCCCCCCCACAGGACCACAGTTCACATTTTTCCTGACTTTTCCTCTGACGCATCTGTGTCTCTCTTTTGCACTCATCCCTCCCCTGCAGCAGCCATGCTCTGGGACTGTGTCCTCTGACTCCATGCTCTCTCCTCAGGCAGTGGAGTTCATGCGGGACACCGGGCCCCGCCCGTTAGGGTCATAAATCCCTCAGGAGCATCTCCAGTCTTTCTGGGCCCTGTCTGTGTGTATCCCCCTGTCTTCTTGACGTCACAAAGTGCCACCAACTCAGCAAACCCAGAACCACACTCAGGATCTTGCTTCCCAAATGTCGCCTTCCTTTCTGTCCTGGCGAACGTGCTGTGCTGGGCGCTGGGGTCCCTCTCCTGCCACGGGCGCGGCGGGGGGGGGGGGGGGGGCGGGTCTTCATCAGCTGCTCCCCCAACTATGGCTGCCGCTCTGCCCTCCCCACCCCCTGCCGGGTACACTCTTATCAGCTCCAGTTCTTCCTCACGCAGCAACCAGACCCATCCCAACAACGCACAAATGTGGTCCCATCACCCGCTTCTTCTCAAGCCATCAGGATAAAGAAGGAAGCCTTCCCGTGGCCAACAAGACACCACGGTTGGCCTGCCTCTTGTCTGCTCCCAGACTCGCTCCCCGTGCACTGTCTGCGGCCAGCTCTGTACCAGGGGACCGGTCAGAACGCTGGGTCTCCACACCTGTCTCAATGTCTCTCGGGCACACGTGGTAGAGCCTGCAGTGGGAAAGTAGAGAAGACAGGGCAGGAGGGTGCTGGGATGCCAGAGAAGTGCACTTTCCACGGGGCAACCATGCGGCCAGACACAGTCTGAGAGGGAATTCCATTTCTACAAGCAGTAAGGGAGGGCAGAGAATGGGGGTGAGGTGGGAGAAGAGAGGCCTCTCCCCCACTGGAGACGCTGCCCTGGGGCAGACCCGCAATGAGCAAAGGGACACCACAAAGCCCTTCAATGAAGCTGTCATCAGAACTACAGCCCACAGAGGCAACAGTGGTTCCCTGCTAACTAAAGAAATGAAACCGGGCCCCACATCCCCGGCATGAAGGACGGCACGTCCAGCACACGATCAGAAGTCACTTCTCATGCTGAAAACCAGCAAAACCGCGATTTCAAAGCAGTGCCGAGAGGAAACGTTATAGCATGAAATGCACCAGACATGAGGACCATCTCCAACCAGTTAGCTAAGTCCGTCCCGCAAGAAGCCGGGGCAGAAGAGCAAACTAAACCCAGAGCGGGGAGCAGGAAGGAAATTATAGATAACAGAGTAGGAATCAATGCAAGTGAAAATAAGAAAACAGTAGAAAACAATCGATGAAACAAAAATCTGGTTCTTTGCATGAAAGTCAGTAAAACTTACAAACCTCTGGCAAAACTGACAAAAATTAAAAAAGAAGGAGCCAGAGTTCTCCAGTAAAAGGAATTAAATAGGGATTATCTCTACAGAGTGTGTAGCCATTAAAAGGATAAGGAGAGAAGAGGATGAACGATTCCTAATACAACAAATAAGGAAGGGACCAATTTCTAGAAAACTTAATGAAAACTTAGCCAAGATTAAGGACATAGTCTAAACATTCCCCTTAACCATGAGAGAAATTGAATTCATAATTAAAAGTACCCTTGAAAGAAAATCCCAGGCTTGGATGGTTGTGTGGGAGAATTCTACCAAACATTAAAAAAATAATAATAACCTTTTTCAGAAAAAGACATCCAGATGGCCAACAGACACATGAAAAGTTGCTAGCATCACTCAGCATCGGGGAGATAAAGGTCAAACCCACAATGAGGTATCCCCTCACCCCGTCAGAACGGCGAGAGTCAGCAGTGCAGGAGACAGCAGGGGTCAGTGAGGGAGCGGAGAACAAGGACCCTCATGCACCACAGGCGGGCGTGCAGGCTGGTCCAGCTGCTCGGGAGAACAGCACGGAGGTTCCTCAGAAAGTTAAAAATAGAGCTGCCCTATGACCCAGCAACCCCACGTCCGGGTATTTGCCCAAAGGAGTGGCATCTTGAGGGCACCTGTACCCCCATGTTCACGGCAACATGACTCCCAACAGGCAAGATGTGGGATCACCCACCGGTGCCCACCAACCCATGAACGGGTAGAGAAAATGCGGGCTGTCCACACAACGGAATCTCACTCAGCCTTAAAAAAGATGGACATCCTGCCATTTGGGACAACAGAAGAGACCCTGCAGGACACTATGCCCAATGACATCAGCCCGGCATGATCTCACTTACGTGTGGAATCTAAAAGTCAACTCTAGAAGCAGAGAGCGGAAGGGCGGCCGCCAGGGACTAGGGGTAAGTGAGCGGGTGTTGGGTAAAAGGGACAAAACTTCAGTTATGCAGGACGGAGTTCTGTGAGTCAGACGTGCAGCACGGTGACTGTGGCCAACACCGATACAGTGCACACTCGGAATGCGCCAGGAGAGAAGTTCTAGAATATTCCCGCACACACGGAAACAACTTCGTCAGGGATGGACGTGTTAACGGCCTGACCTGGTGGGCATTTCACAGCGTGCACATACAGCAGAGCACCGTGCTGTTCCTGGCCAGTATACATGTTATTCATTGATTATACATCAGTACAGCTGGGGACAAGATTAACTCCAATTTTCCATGATCTTTTTTGAAAACAAAAGGAGGAAGCACTTGCCAGCTCATCTCATGAGGCCAGGATTTCCCTGAAAGAAAAGCCAGACTGTGTACAAAGAATGAAAAACACAGAGGCTAATACCGCTCATGAGTTAAGATGAAAAAACTCTCAATGAAACATTATCAAGGAGAATTCAATGGAATCTAACAGGTATTCCGTGTCATGACCAAGTGGGATTTATTCCAGATATGCAAGGCTGGTTGAACGTTCAGAACCATCGATGTAATCCATTGCCTCAATAAATGAAAGAAAAACCCTAGCAATTAGTGCAGAAAAAGAGCTTGACAAAATCCAACAGTCATTCGTGATTTTTTTTAGAAACCAGGAAGTTTGCAATAGAAAGTAACTACCTCGTTGATAAAGCACAGCTACAAAAACAAGCAACAGTTCACATTATATTTAATGGTTAAAAATGGAATGTTCCTCCCTACGAGTAGGAACAAAGCTCATCTGACATAGTCCTGTATGTTCCCGCTACTGTGCTAGGCAGAAAATATGTGCACGTATAAAAGTCCTGTGGTGGGACGCCTGGGTGGCTCAGTTGGTTAAGCGGCTGCCTTCAGCTCAGGTCATGATCCCAGCGTCCTGGGATCGAGTCCCGCATCGGGCTCCTTGCTTGGCAGGGAGCCTGCTTCTCCCTCTGCCTCTGCCTGCCATTCTGTCTGCCCGTGCTCACTCTCGCTCCTCTCTCTCTGACAAATAAATAAATAAAATCTTAAAAAAAATAAAAAAAAGTCCTGTGGGTTGGAAAGGAAGAAATAAACTGTCTCTATTTGCAGACGACAAGATTATCTATGTGTAACATCTCAAGAAATCAACAAAAACACTCCTACAACTAGTACATGAGCTCGGTGCGTTCTAGGATACAGGACCGACTCACAAAAATCCACTTTGGTCCTGTATGCGAATGACGAATATGCCGGAACCGAAATTAAAAACACAAGGCCATGTACAACCACCTCAAAGAGGACAAAATCCTCAGGTGTGCCCAGGATCGGCAGGAGCGACGAGCTGTGTTCGTGGGTTGGAAGATCCAACCTGGTGAAATGAGCCCCAGACTGATGTACGGGTTTAACGGAATTTCTGTCAAAACAGCAGCAAGTTTTTTATGGGCGTAGACAAGCTTATTCTAAAATTTATATGGAGAGTCACAGACACCCCGCCCCCAGCACAATTAAAGCAATCTTGGTGGAGAGGAACCGAGGGGGTGAGATCACTGTTCGAAACCACTGCCACAGTGATAAAGACCATGACCGTGGTATCCGCGGGGGGAGAGACCCAGATCGACAGAGCAGAACAGAGAACCCAGAAACAAGCCCACAGTGGTGTGGGTCACCGACGTTTGACAGAGGTGCACGGACAGTCTGGTGGAGGAAGAACGTTTACAGGTAGAAACTGAAGCTCGCCTGTCACTTCACACCTCATACAAAAATTAACTCGAAATGCATCAGGGAATTCGATTAAAATGCGAAATCATAACATTTTTAGAACAAAAAAAAAGGAAGAAAAAAATCTGAGACCTGACTATGCAAGCCGCTCTCAGAGCTGACACCAGAAAGCACGAAAACGGGTGAGCTGGGGCATAGCAGAATGGGAAGGACCTTGTGAAAGGGTTGGAAAGACGAGCTACAGACCTGGAGGAGGTGTTTGCCAACCGTCGTTCCTACAGAGGACATGGCCACAATATACCGAGAACCTTGAAAACCCAACAGCCAAAACCAAACGAGCAATCCAATCAGAAAATGAGCAAAACACGTAATCAGACATTTCATTTTTGAGAAAAAAAGCTCATGAAACATGCTGGGCGCCAGCAGTCATCAGGACAGCGCAAAGGAAAAACCACGGTGCGACACCACGGCACGTCCATCAGCTTGGCGGAAATGGACATGATGATGGAGACAAGAATGCGCCACGGGGAGCAACTCTAGAAGACAGTTTGTCAGTGCCTTGTAAAGGGAAACGTGCAGCTCTTACTAACCAGCATCCCAGAGAAACGAAGGCTGTGTCCACAGAAAACTGTGGACTTGTTCACAGAAGCTTGATTCCTCAGAGCCAAAAACTGGGGTCAAGCCGATGTCCTTTGACGGGTGAACGGAAGGCACATCCACAGCATGGCATCCGGCTCAGCCATAAACAGGAGCCGAGGACAGACAGACACAGCGCCTGGAAGGCTCTCTGGGGCGCCGTGCTGTGGGAGGGAGCCGGGGCAGAAGGGGACAGGCTGTACGGGGTTATGAATGGGGCGGGGACACAAGGGAGGTGCATGTGGTTGGAACAGTTTGGCAGGCGGGATTGTCTTTCCTGTGGATAGCGGGGTGGGGTGTGTGTGTGTGTGTGACCCACCCACGGTAACTGAAGACATTGGCACACATTGGTAACATAGTAACATTAGTAACCCTGGGGAAACCGAATAGGAGGTGTGGGTGTATCAATGTCAGTGTCCCAATTGTGATGTTACAAAATGTTACCACTGGAGGAAAATGGGTAAAGACCCACAGAACCTCTGTGTGTTATTTCTTAAAACTGTAATTATCTCAATAAAAATTTCAATTAAAAAGAAAGCTAAACACATACCTGCCGTAAGATCTGACTGTCCCGCCCCCTTGGTGTGTATGCGCCCAAGGAAAACGTGGAACCGTCTTTACGATGACTTGCAAGTCGACATTCACGACAGGTGCATTTGTAATCACCCCAAGCCAGAAATGCCTCGAGTGTTCCTCCATGGAGGATGGGGAACCCAGCCGTGGGCATCGTGGCGTGGAGTACGATTCGGCCATACGGCAGGAGGGAAGTCCTCTCAGGGGGCAGCATGGATTGTGTTCATGACAGAGGAAGCCGGAGGTAACAAGGAGTAGGATTCTGCTTACAAAACTCCAGGAACCGCTAAGTGGTCTACAGTGAAAGAAAACAGGTCAGTGGGCAGCTTGGGGTGAGGAGGGGGCCGGGGAAAGCTTCTGGGGTGAGGGATGTATTCACTGTCCCAAGTGTGCTGACGGCTTTGTGGGTGTGTGTGTGTCAGACTGACCTAACTGTGCCCTTCCAATGTGTCTGGAGCCTCGTGCCTCAATATGGCTGTGGGTAAGAGGAACACGGGATGTGCACATGAATGAGGAGAAAGGTCAGGAACGGGGGTGCGTGTGTTTAAATGGACAGGTGGGGAAGCAGATGTGAGGAGGGGTGCAAGGAAGGAGGAGCCTGTGGAGAGTCTCAGGCAGAGGCCAGACCCCGACGTCCACTCTGGCGCAAGTCTGCATTCAGATAGTCGCTGTCCTGGGTCCTGACCAGGAAGCCAGTCTCAAGCCCGGGAACTTCAGTTCCACTCCCCTGGGCCCCAGGTTCCCTGGCACTTCTGGGGCAACACTGCAGGACGCTGGGACATGTGCTCAGAGCATGAGGGGGCAGGAGCCACCCCGCCGGTCCCAGCACAGGACGCGCAGGTCCAGGGAGTGACAGTCATTGAATGAGGCCCTGATCCTCCCCAGGAACGGCCGGCCTGCCCCCACCACCTGTGCCAGATGCAGGGGTCCCCAGCCAGTGGGCTGCTCAGGACTCAGGGCTGGGACGCAAGAGGGTTCCAGAACAAGAGAACTGAAACGGGTAGGACCTGACCGGGAGGTGATGCGGGTGATGGCCGGGGGCAAGAGCTGCTGGGAGGGACCAACTGCAGAGGTCGGGGTGACTTCCTAGATGGGGTGAGAACAGAGGGAGCCCCTCCCCAGAACCATGCAGGCCACCTAGAAGCACCTGCCAGGCAGGAGAAGGTGTGGTGCCTGCCTTGAGGGCAGGGGAGGGGGTCCGGGCCCATCTGGAAGACTCCAACCTCCCCACCAGCTGCTGCAGACCCTCAGGAGGCCCCGGAATGTGCACGCTTGCAGCTGTGCCTGAACTTGAGTCATCATGTCCCCTTCCCCGTCCTGCATCGGGGAAATGCCGCTGCCCGGAGCCAGGACAGGGGAGACAACCAGCAAATGCCTGTGGCATGAGGGGGAGAAGAAGACAACCCCAAGTACACGCATGCCCATAGGCACACACCCGTGCACCCATGCACACACTTCAGCAGCTCTTGGAATGGTAGAGGCATGGGCGTCCCAGACCTGGCAGCCCCTAGGGTGGGAGGCCTGGTGCTCCTCTCAGGGTAGGGTCCCCCAGCTCTCGGGGGTGGTCCCAACCCACAGGACAGCTACAGGGGGTTGGCTCCTGACTCCCTGCCTGGGGTTTGGGGGGCTGAGTTTGGCCGTGGGTTGGTCCTGAAGGCTCCTTGCTGGCTCTGGGGCTGAAGCTCTGCCCCGTGGCTGAGCTGGTGACTTTTGGAATGGCAGCAATAACTGTCCAGGTGTGGGGGGTGGACAATCTGGTCCTGTAGAGGTGGCGGACCCGCAGGGCTCGTGACTGCTGAGAGCACAGGGGCCTCTGGGGCTCCCAGGACACTGCTGGCTCAGCTGTGCCCATCCAGGAGGTGCAGACACACACTCGTGTTGGAAAAGGTAAGCAGGGTCCAAACCTGCGAACTGGGTGCCCAGACTGACCCAGGGATGGGGCTATGGGTGGGAAGAAGCCTGGGATGCAGGCCCCACCAGGCTTGGGGGGCACCCCCCGGTGCTTAAAATGAAAACAGCAGTAACAGCCAGGCCACCCGAGCCCCAGCCTCACAGAGCTGCTCCCACTTGTCTCGCCCACCTTCCAGCCCTCGTCCTGTCCCTGTCACTCTGCAAGAGTAATATGTACGTCATTTTGCATCGGAGAGGGGTGCTGTCCACTTAACAATATGTAATAAACTTTCGTCAACTTTCCACACAGGTCTCATAATCAAATTAATAGCTGCACAAAACAACACCGCGTAGATGGCCCTAACTTACTAGATAACGTCCCTGGGTGCATCGGTTTCTGCTGAATGTCACCACTGACAGAGACCGCGTTGCACATCTCCAGGGCATCGTTTATTCTTTCCAGAGGTAAACTGACTGGGCCAAAGGACAGCGGTTTCTGACTGTACCGCACACCATCTGTGTACAGAGCGGCGACGTCTCCTTCACTGCCAAGAGGAACAGAGTTCATGGGCGACCCCACCTCCACTCCCCGACCCCGACCCTGTCAGGGCATCTGGTGGGGTGGGGGGCACTTTCTGCCGGCTTAGCAGGTAGCACGCAGCACCTCAAGACGGCTTCGACTGCCCTCGCTCTGACGACCAGCGAGGCTCCCAGTTTTCCCAGAGCGGCTGGCCCTCTGGAGCACCCCATGTGAGCAGCCGGGCTGGAACGTGGAGCCTGCTGGCTACCGGGTCACCATTTGCCTCTTGTGAACCGTGACAAGCCCTTCATGGGCACAGCTACTCCCCCTCTGCACACCCCAGCTGGCGCAGCCTCCTCCCTCCCCCTGGTGGGTCTTGGCTTTGTTCTTGCTGTCGTCTGCCCGTGTTTCCCTCTGTGACTTCTTGTGCAGCTTCAAAGCTGAGAGTGGTCTTTCTTCATTAGGATAATAAATATTTCATTATGCGCTAACTGTTCTTTTTTTTTAAAAAGAGGTTTGGCTCTTTGAGGCATCTGCTGTCTGTTCCAGCACGGCGGGTGGGGGGTGCGGATCTAAATTAAAATTCTTCTATGTTATCCAGTTTCTCAACATCATTCATTTTTAATTATTTTTAATTATTATTTTATAAAGTGTTCCACCATCAGAAAGGTGAGGCTGTCTGACTTGCTCTTTTTATTTCTCAAGTGTCCTCTGAAACCCTGTTTGCTTCTCCAGAACACACTGAGTCCAGAAAAATACAGTTGGGATTGATTCAAGGGAGGCTGTGTCTGCAAATGAAGCTGGTGACGTGTTCTCCCCCGATGACGCGTGCTCGTTGCGGGATAGATCATGTCTCTCACCTTGTCCCTACCCCGCAGGGGCTGCAATTTTCTTTACAAAGGTCAGCCATATATTATGTTTATTCCTAAGTAAGTCAGATCACCTGTTTCTGGATTTTTTCATTATATTTTCCAGCTACTGCTCGTGCAGACAACCAGCTTTCATGTGTGTGGCTCGCAATCGTCTTCCTTCTTAAACTCTCAACTGTGGCTGATGCCTTTGTATCCACTGATCACATCAAGGTTCTCATACTGTGTTTCCCTCCAGCTTGTCTTGTCCTGCCTTCTGAGTTAACTAGAACGTCCAAACGAAACCTGGGTGAACCACCTTAAGTGTTTTTAGGAGCCTGGGAGGGCGTTCCTTAATTATTATTCATTAATCATCAGTGCAACGATAGCAGGAACTTATTTTGTTCCTAAGTTTGAAGCCACTTTACCGGAGCTGATTGTTTCCTTCTGCTTCACCCTAGCGAGGAGTCCTTTCATTCTTTAACTTTAATTTGTTTGAAATGGTTGAATCTCATCACTTTATTTTTCAGGTAGCTGTGAGGACGATTTTAGGCCTTTTACATTGTCCTTCGTGTTGAAGGAATCATGAAAATTTCTCCCCAGGGACAGAGCTGGGGTCCCCACCCCGGTCTCCCACTTCCCACCCCCACATGTTCTGACGGAGTCCCTCCTCTAGGAAGGTGTGTTTTGGTTCACAAAGGTGGAGCGTGGCTCACAGTTGTGAGAGGACCAGTGCAGGGGAGCAAACTTTGCCACTGCAGAAGAAGCCTCTCTGGTGTATTATTTTAAGCCGGTGGTTTTTAAGAAAATGCAGACCCAACAGGACTGTAAAAATCAAGAAGAAGCTGCGCTTTGTAAGAGACATTTCCATGCACAAGGGAATCTCCATTTGGAAGGGTGTCCCCATTGCTTTGCTGGTGATTCTAAATCTCTAGAAACTCTTACTGAGGGAGGAGGCGCGGACGTAAGTCTGCATGATGGCCTCACCCTTGTTCACTGTGCTTTCCCGGCAACCTCCCATAGCAGACTCCCCACCCCCAACCCTTTTGTCTTGAGCTGAAGACGGTGTTTAAGGTGATGGCTTCAGCCATTTTTCTGGGTCCTCCCATGTACTCAGGAGGTATACATGTAAACTTGTGTCTGACTTTCTCCTGCCGGTCTGTCTCACATTGACCTGAGGCTCAGGCCAACTGGAAGAATCCCGAAGGGCAGAGGAAAATTCTTCCTCCACAATACCAGCCAACAGGCAGATGAAACCATGCTTCTGGACAGAATTCTTTCTGCCTGGAAGCAGCACGTCAGGACACCTGGATTCAATAGCAGCGGTGAAACAGGCAGTACCAGGCATCTGCACGACACTGACTTTTAAATTTTAAAAAAACCAAAAACTTGCAAAGACCAGAGAATTGATGGCAAACGCTCTCTCTGAACAGAGAACTAGGCTCTTTTGATTAAACTTTAACTGAGGCCCAAGCACAAGTGGCAAAGGAAGATCCCATACTCAGCACCCAGATCCCCTTCTCTGCCTCCCCTCTGAGGACATCAGACTTCGCGTCAGTGCCCCACACCCCCTGCAGAGAGCCCCTAGTCCTCTTCTGGAATCTGCAGCTCCTGCCCCCACCCTGGCTGCCTTCCCTTCTCTCTGCTGCACCAGGGGAGACTTTGTTCTGCTCCAATTAGCCAGAGCAGTACTGCTCCCTGGGATCCAGCCGGGCACAGGACAGCCCGGGGAGCACTGTTCCTGCTGCTACGTGGGCAGCTGGCGGTGAGCTGAGTGACCTTCCTGCCCACCCTCTCTAGGACACGAGTTTCCAAAACATCCCTGCAGACATCTCATTTCGCTTGACCTGAGGCCTAGCCCGTGGGGCGGGCTGACGGGGGTTACCACTAAGGCCCTCACTGTACAGATGGAGGGAAGGACACGAAACACATGCGGCTAAGAAATGGCAGGGCAGAAATTCCTAAGCGGACTCCAATACGATTCCAGACCCCCAGTTCTTTTAACCATATCACACTGTCTTCCTGCAAGAAATCTCATCTCCTTTCAAGCTTGAACTAGAGAATTCAAACACCCACGATCACAGGAGGTAAGTGTGCATTTGCTTTAAGTAACTTGAGGCTTCCCAGTGTGTGAAATGTAGGGGTTGCCAGGCTGGGGATGGCACAGGGAATCCCTCACTGTCTTTGCCCCATTTTGTTTTAATTCTCACAATTCTCATCCTCTCAGTGACCCAAATGCTAGGCGGAGTGGAGGGTGGGTGGGCACAGGAGGAAAGGGGGTGGCCTGGGCATTCCACTATAAAGGGCTCTGCCCACGGGTGCTCAGGGCTAGCCAGGAGGGCCTGCATGCCCCAGGGGCTCAAGGACAGAGTGCACGTGGTGGGAGGGGCTCGGTCTGGCCTGCCAGGTGAGGAGGGGCTACAGGTGGGAGAGAAGCCCAGCAGACCCCATTCTGAGTGGGAAGAGGTCCCAGGGGACTAGGGAGGAGGGACAGATGGAAAACCCCATGGGGAATGAAGGAGAAGAGTGGGAACACCAGCCCAGAAGGTGGGGCTCTGGACGGAGTTGAGAGGCGAGTTCACAAAACACAGTGAGGGGAAGCGGACAACCCTCCAGAGTTAGAGAAGTGAGGAGTCCAGGGTCACAGAGCCGCAGGTGCAGAGCAGGTAAACCCAAGGCTCCCATCCCCCAGCCAGGGCTCTGTGGATGGGCCATGGATGCTGGAGCAGCTACACCTGCAGCACCCCAGCAGGTGGGGCAGGTCCAGGGCTCCATTCTGCCCACCCGGTGAGTCCCACAGGCGACCCCATCCCAGTGTGGGTGCTGGCCAGATCAGTGAGAGGCCCCAGGACCCTGAGAGCAGAAGAAATGCAGCTGGGAGCGGCTGCAATCTGTAGAAAGGGGCCAGCACATTCACCTACCCACCGAGGCCTCACTTAATGCAGAATCTGCCGACAGCATCAACAGGCTCTGGGATTCCTCTTCTAAAACATCCTGCTGTCGGGGGCACCTGGGGGGCTCACTGGGTTAAGCCTCTGCCTTCTGCTCAGGTCATGATCTCAGGGTCCTGGGATTGAGCCCCAAATTGGGCTCTCTGCTCAGCAGGGAGTCTGCTTCCCCCTCTCTGCCTGCCTCTCTGCCTACTTGTGATCTATGTCAAATAAGTAAATAAATAAATCTAAAAATAAAAAATAAAAATAAAACATCCTGTCATTCCCTGGCCCCACATCCCTCCAGCCACCACCCTGTCTCTGCCCCCAGACCCTCCAACAAAGCCTGTGAGTGCTGTCTGCAGCTCCAAGCCCTCACCTCCTGCTCTGGTTAACCTGTCCCGGCCTGGCTCCTGTCCCGCCACCCATGGAGCCACCTTTGTCCAGACCCGGGATCCCCTGCCCTCTGCTCTGTCTGGATCACTGCTGGGATTCAGAACGAACTGTCCCAAGATGGGCCCCTTGGCCATGCAGATAATTTTGAGCTGGAAACAATCAAGGCCCCAAAACCTCAGGAAGAAACTGTGACCTCCTCAAACTGCCTGAAAGTTTAGAAAAACTCAGGAGGAGCAGTCTCTTGGTAGATAGTGACGTCATACTGTGAGCAAGGTATGGGGAGCGGGAGGAGCCCAGTAAGGCCTGTTTGATCAGAGTCCCCTGCATCCCATCATTTCCCGATGGCCCAGCAGACACCCGCTACCAAACATTGGTCCTGTTTGTCTTCCTGTAGACTGTATTCCTTCCCTTCGAAGTTCCCAAGCCCTGCCCGGTCTCAGTCCCAATGACAATGCCCTTCGTTTCCTTGCCTTTGGAATCTCACATTTTTGCAAGGGGGGCGCAGGATGTCCCATTTCCTCACGCTGTCCTGCCCTGCCCGGGCTTTCTGAAGGCTCCACCAGCCTGCACAGATTTGCAAATGAGGACACAGAGCAGGAAAGAGCCTCCTCTGAGGGGTGGGCTCTGGTTCCTTGTCCCCCCACCCCCCGCACCCCCATCCCCGTCTCCTTCTGTGTTTAGCCATTCTAATTAATGAGTAAACATTCTTTACAAAAGAATGTTTAAACACCTTGGAATTAATTTAATCAGATATTTAATTGCCCTGTAATTAATCATCTAAGCTTAACGAATTGAACCCAGATCTCTGGGAGTTGGATGCCTCCCACTGACTCCTGAAAATAACTATGTGTCAGAGCCTCAGGCTTCCTGCTCCCACTTGGGGCCTGTGGCCCCTGCTACCCTTGCCCCCAGCAAGCAGCCTGGGCTCGGCTCTTTGAGGCTGGAGGGCACAGCCTTTGCTGGGAGAGGCTGCCGGGCTACGGGTCACCCTAGGCCGGGGAGGCTGATCCTGCCGTGCCGTGTGCCTCTGTGCCCACTGTGTCCCCTCTGCAAACTGCCACAGCTTCTTCATTGGTGGCATGGGGAGGGGTCCGGCCAGCCAGGCTCCCTGGGCCCTGGACAGGCTCAGAGGGTCTCAAGGAGGGGCAACAGGGCTTGTAGACCATGAAGTCTAACCCACTAGTGAGAAAGACCCTGCAACCCCACACTTGGGCCCTCTCAATACTGTCCCCCAAGTCCTGTGGTCCCCTGCCCGTAGCAATGAAGGAGGGCAGCGGCCCACCATCTGAGAGCATCTGAAGGGGCTGACCCCTACTTGGGCTGGGATCTGAGAACCCCAGCCGAGATGGCCATCCCAAACGCCCTAAATCCTGCTCCGAGGAGACTGGTGGAAGCCCAGGGTACAAGGGCAGACGAGGTCCTCAGGGACAGGAGCACTCCCAGTGGGCCACGCCCTGGGCTAAGGCTCACCCACGCTCATGCGTGGCGTCTTTTGAAGCCCTATGCTGGGCCGGGCAGGGTCATCCTCCTGTAAGCGAGGAAACCAAGAACCAGAGCCGACAGAGGATGGGGTCAAGCCCTGGCTGCACAGGTGAGAGATGGGGCGGGCACCGGTGGCCGATGGGCAGGACCCCTGCACCTGCCCATCCTGGGGACAGCGCTGGGGCCCCGGAGGGAGGGCTGTGGCTGCCCAGCTCACTCTGGGAGCCGGCTGGACTTCTGTCTCTGGGCCACCGGGGACAGAAGGCCAGACTCCTAGCCCCCCAGGGCAGCCTTCCTCTGGCCAAAGGGCATCAGTTTCTGTGCAGCAGCCTCTGCCTGGAGGGAATTAGCCCCAGACAGGCCAACCCCTGACCAACCCCAGAGTCTCTGGCAATGCGTTGGCCAAGGATTGATGAACTCATCTGACTTGGGGGCTGCCGGGCCAGGGCCCTCCCCCAGAGTGATTTATGCCACCCTATTAGCTCAGGAAAGGCAGGATTCATAGAGCATCATGGCCCGAGGACCCAGCGCAATTAATATTCCTGTGCCCGGGCCTCCGCCAGTGGATCTGGAAGGAAGTGCAATTCCAGGCTCCCCGTTTGAGAAGAGCAGCTTTGGTCAGCGAACACAAGGGGCACCCAGAGCCCAACCCTCCACCCATCCACACAGCCCGTGTCTGGGCCCTTGTCGTCGTCCCATGCAGCGATGATGACCACAGCGCCCTCCTGGGGTCCCAGTCCCCTCCAGCATCTCCAGGAGGCAGCCCAGAAACGCGAATGACAGAGGACTGCCAGGCCCTCGTGTCACAGCAGAGCTTCAGAAACCCTCCTTCCCTCCAGGTGTCCTCGAGAGCAGAGGAAATGCCACTGGCTTGGGTCCAGGGCCCCGGCTGGAGAACCACGCAGAGCCATGTGCGATTCTGGTAGGATTCTGGTCAGAGGAGGGGCCGTCTGGCTGCACGCGGGGCGCCGGGAAGAGCAGGGCAGGGAGGAGAGGGGCCACCTCCCTCGACAGCTGTGTTCGTGGCAGAGTCTCAGGCTCCAAACTCGGAGCATGGGAGGACAGTGTGCGGTGTTACAGTAAAAACAACCTGGGCTGAACAAGTGCACATGGCTCCCCTGAGGGAGGGAAGGAAACCACGCACCTGCGTGCTCCTCCTAATGGAAGGAAAGCCACAGACCGCAGGCCACGGGTCCGTTTCTTTGACTAAACCTGGTTTTGCTGTTTTTGTGTTGGAAACATGTGAATATTCTGCATAATTATACAAAGAAATGATAAAACAAAGCTAAATCTTTGGATTTAGAAGCAGATGGAAAGAGGAGTCTGGCCGCGTGTCCAGCCAGCGACACGGGCACCCGGAGAGAACGCTGCCCCGTGGCTCAGTGCTGGGCGTGGCCCCTGGCCGAGTGGCCTGGGATATCGTGCACAGCGGGCAAACACAGCCCTTCTCGGCGTCACGGTCTGGGCAGCCCAGTCGTCGGCGGAACCCAGGACCCGCCGTGTGTGAGGGGCACACGTCCAGACGTCCGATTGTCTTTAAGTTACCATGGGTCTACGCAGCTATGCTACTGAGCTCACCCACACCTCCCGGCCCCAAGGAGAGAAAACGGGAGCAGGCAGAAGGCGAGACGCTCTATGGGTCGAGGCCCAAGCAATGGCCCCACCCAGGCGGGCCCCATGGCGGGTGAGGGACTCCAGCGCCGGGCCAGGACCTTGCTGGAGATCCACACCACAGACCGGGAGGCCGGGCAGCATGAGGGCACTTCTGTGTCTCAGGTTCATGGCCGGAGAGGAAGGGTCTGCTCCTGGCCCCTCCGCGGGCTTGTACGCGGCCATCTCTGTCTCCCCATGGTCTTCCCTCTGTGCCCTTCTCTTTGTCCTAATTCCTCTTTATTTCCTTACTTCAGCAGACTAGCCACACTGGATTGGACCCCCAGCCTGGTGGCCTCATTTTGACTGGATTCGTCTGCCAAGCCCCTCTTTCCAAATCGGGTCGCGTGCTGGGCAGTGGGGGCAGGGGACGCATCAAACCCACATAGAGCGCAGCTGGAGAAACGCAGCCCCCAGCTCAAACAGATCCCACAGCCTCGGGGTTGGGGCTCAGAGGCACCAGCCCAACATGCAGACAGGACGTCCACGCCCATCGACAGCGAAGATGGCCCCACCATGGCCCACGCAGCTGAACACCAGGTGCAGGGCCCCCCCAGGGTCCCCTAGTGCCCCACAGAGAAGCCATTGACCCCTGGGGAGAGAACACTCGATCGCACGCCGAGCTCTCTCTCTGACCAGATTATGACCTCAAGAAGTCATTCCTTCTCCCCGAGTCCCCGTTTTCTCTGGTGGAAGAGCAAAATAAAATTATTTAGGTTGTCCATACCATGTGGCTTTCTCCGCAGAATGGACGGGCCAGTGGCTATGAGAGCACCTTGTACCAGTCAGTTCTTGCTATGTAACAGGCAGCCACAAAGATCTCTGTGATTTTGTCCACATTTCCACAGGGAAGCTGGGGCTGCCTGGGCTGGGCCGGCCACTCGGCCTCAGTCTGTGGGTTTGCCCCCACTGTGGTCCGTGCCACCAAGCGGGCTGGTCCATTCCCTCTGTGTTTACTTCTGATGTGGGCTGGAGGGGCAGCGAGGGCACGGGTGCCAGATGCATGGCCTCATGTCGAGCCCATGCTTGCGCGGGGTCTGTACACATCCCAAAACACCAACAGGGAGTGGGAAATGGGGGAGGGGGTCAGCTGGGGTCGCATATCCCCCATGTGTGGACAGGTGCCCCAGGCAGCACACGGACTCTGTCTGACCCCGCAGCATGGCCCCATGCAAGGTCGGCCTAGTGACAGTCCCTCTAGCACAAAGTTTTAATCTCTGCCATTTATGTGAACAGAAATTACTCACTACAATTTAATTTGGTAAATTCCAGTCTTCGTAAGCAGTGAATTCAACGGAGACACAGTCAGCCAGTCGGCAGCCAGCCCCCCAGAGAACAGCGATCGCTCCGCATCTCAGGCTGCTTTAAATCCCCATTCCCTCGTTACCGTGTCAAGGACAGTCATTATGTGAGTGACGGCAACGTTCCCCGTCTAGAAAAATAAAACATAACCTTGTGTGGGGGATTAGCATTCTCTGCCGGTTGTCAAATGGGGAGACTGTAGAAGCACGATTTCTGAATTCCGTGGTCGGATGAGGAGTTAGCCATGTTGACGGAGACAATGATCAACCCAGCCCAGAGCAGTGCGGCCCAACACACCCACCCCACGTCTCGTGGGTCCCCTTGGAGGCTTCTGCCAGAACCGGGGAACCGGGCCCCACGTGCTCTGGGCACAGGCAGGGGCAGGGGTGACACACCAAGACCTGGGTCCCACACACCTCCCCATGTGGACCAGAGCTCTGGGGACTTCCTGCGAGTTGATGACGACAGAGTCCGTGCACACCTGGTGACCAGCACGGCCAGGGAAGCAGGTGACCTCAAATGTCCGTGAAAGCCTGTGGCTCGTCATCCACATTGGACTGATTTGCTTCTGCTGGGTCCAGGGAAGCAGAGCTGAGTCCCTCAGGTCAAGGAGAGAGGATGAGGTGGACTTTGGAGACCCCAAGACCGAGGTCACTACAGATAAGGCAGGTGAGGGGGTACTGTCTCACACACACAGTGCTTGGTACAGCAGTGTGTTCACAGGCACAGAGTGGTTCAGGGAAGCCTCCCTGGAGGTGAGTGGCTGGAGAGCCAGAGCGCTTGGGGCAGACCCAGGAGGTGGGGGCCCAGAGCCGTGCATGTGGCGGCACAACCAGAGGCCGGGCTCTGGCCAGCAGAGGAGGGGCTGAGGGCAGCGGGAGAGCAGGACAGGCAGAGAAGCCAGCTGGTCAGCAAGAGCACGGCATCTACAGTAGAGGGGCCAGGGCTGGGGGGGAGTGGACACGGCCAGCGGTGGGGGCCGCGCGAGTCTGATGGTTGGAGGTGTGCGGCTCCAGAAGCTTGGGCCCCCCTCCATCCCCCTCCATCCAGTCCCATCAATCCGGCCTGGGACTGCTTTTCCTTGGCTGTAGATCTCTGCAGGCCTCTGAGTGTGTGTGTGAGGACCGGATGGGTCGGGACACCAGCACAACCCCTAACCCTGATGTGCCCCACACTTGTCAGGCAGCAGATGTGGTGCTGTGGAGTCCCCACATCAGAGGGTGATGGGCAGGTTCTGAGGTCCAGGGCTGAGTCGGGCCTTGAAACTGCCACCCACTGGTATGAATTTCACTCCTCAACACAGGGGTCCTCGGCATAGGCCCAGCAGAAGTCCCACAGGGGACTGACTTTCCTGGGACAGATTCACGTCAGGACATCCACACTCTCCCCCCTCCTGCAAGGCGCCATCAGACGGGGGTTGACAAGAGATGGCCTGCAGCCTGCCTGGCCCCACTCGGACAGTGGTCACCTTCACCAGACCCTTGTGCCCACTCCAGCAGCTCTGCTCAGGTGACACGTCATGGCTAACAACAGTGACATCGGATGTGCACCCTCCCCCTGACCCCAGCCCTAAGCTGCAAACTGGTGTGCTCACCGACCTGCTGGACATCGCTCCGTTGGTGAGGGCCTCCCGCTAAACAGACCCACATGGGTGGCTGGAGGCCTCCTTCCCACTCCTGTTCTCTGCTCGTGTCCCACACCAGCAGTCCTGGCCGTGCTGCAGGCAGCTCACGGCCCATTGCCCACACGGCAGCCTCCAACCAGGACTGCTGCGGGCCTGACTGGCTCAGATGGGGTCACACGGGAGCGGGGAGGGTCCTAAGCTGGTCTGACCGACATCCTTACGAGGAGACATTTGAACAGAGAAATCCACACAAGGAGAACACAAAGGCAGAGACTGGGTGAGCGTCTACAATCCAAGGAGCACTGGAAACTGCCAGTGACCACAGTCATGGGGGCGAGGCCTGGGCCACTCTCTCCTCCCAGCCTCAGCCAGAACCAGCCCCGCCGCCCTGACCCTCCAAAACCGTGGGATGCGAGCTAGTTCTGCTGCTCACACCCCTGTGTTCGGATGCACCGAGTCGGTCATCACGGGTAGGGAGTTATAAATACCGACAGGGAGAAAACCCGAATCTGAACCAGGTGTACCGATGTGAACTCAGGGCTTCTGGTGTCTGGAGACGGATGCAGAAGTGTCAGCGTGTGTGCGTAACGGGGACTGACGGTATGTCCGGACATGCACCATATGGCCGTACATACGATACGTAAACTACACGCAGAAAACAACAACACGTAATGTAGCCTAACATGGTATCTCACAGACATCTCTCAGCTCTTTCCTTTCAGAAAGCCGGAAAGCAGGGGTGCCCCGACACCACTGAGCACGCCTAGCATCTACGTCTGGGCTTCTACGTGCCACTTCCCACTGAAAGAAGGGCTCCTCAGAGAAGGAACTAATCCCAGACCTAGGGAGGTCGAGGTGAACCTGAAGCAAGGAGGCATTCAGAGAATGATGGGGACAGAGCCAGGACTGGTCAAGGGAAACAGAGGGCTCCCACTGGCCAAATACGAGATAACGTGATGATGAAATCAAACGGCGGTAGTAATGGTTAGAAACTGCTGAGTAAAACGGGAAACCGTGAGTCCACATAGATGTGCACGTACAAATGAACTGAAAATGTGACGAGGAGTAAAATACTGACGCAACTTGAAGCATGGTCTCAGCACAAAGGCACGACAGATGTCATCCTGATGAGGGGACTGGAGCCATTGCCTCCAGCAATAGGACACATGGGAATAGGTGCCCTATCCCTGCGGAGGGCGCATCAACAAACCTTGCTCTTGAGGAGCCCCACACGGACCCAGGCTCCTGTCCCGTAGCCTTCTGCAACCTCAGGGGAAAGCCGAGGGCCTCTCCAGCCCGAGGGAGCCACAGGGACGGGAGAACTCAGGGCAGCACGTGGTCCTGGGGTAACACACGTCATCGGCACAGCTGGAGGGCGTGGGCTCTGGGATCAGGCACACCGTGGCTACCCCCTGGGTCGGGGGCTGTGTCCTGGTTGTGTGGGACAACGTCCTTGTTTACAGAAACACACACTGAAGCCCCAGTTTGCAAATAACTTTGGGGCACCAAGGAGCTCCCGAAGCCGTCCCGTGGGCCCCAGCCCGGAAACCACTTCTCTCCATGTGGTCTTCCCAGTCCAGGCTGACCTCCCCTTCCCGGAGGCCACAGTGCCGGTGACTCATGGTGTATAGATGCTGCTGAGGGTTGGCCCACCCTGCGCCCGGCCTGTGGGTGCTCACAGGTACAAGCAAAAGAGACCAACGCTAACCTGGGAGCCTCTGACACTCGTGGGGACAGAAGGGGTTGGAGCCTGCAGTTTCCAACCTCACGTGGGAAGGAACACCCAGACAGATGGGAACCTCCATGAGTGGGGGATCTTTGGTCATATCTGCTGATGTCTGGATGGTAATGAGTGGCCATGGAGCTGGCTGTGCCCAGCACAGCAATTAGATTAGAGTGGGGAAGACGTCCTCACCCTGCGGGCTGACAGGGGCTCGAGGCTCGGCTCCCTGCACTTCTGAAATGACGACGCCTCAGCGTCCAGGAGGAAAATGCCCGTGCATTCCACCTGCTGTGTGTCACGGAGCCAGCGTCTTGGGGCACCTTCTGTGCCAATCCGCGATTGACCGCACGTGCACATCCCCGTCTAACAGGCTCCCGATGCCGGCTGCCGGCCGCCCCCTTCCTGCCCCTCTGCACCCCGGGATCTCAGGACGGCCCGAAGGCGGAAGGGAGCCTGACATGAGGCCCGTCCTTCAGGGTCCAGGTGGGTCCTGCCCACTTGCTCAGTGAGGAGCACGGGAGGGCGTCAGCTCTCACCAGGTCCCGAGATTCCTGTAGGTGGATGTTTTCCTGACAGGTCCCTGACTCCCACCCAACTCGCTCCTCTGGTGCCTCAGCAACCCCCCTGCACCGCCCTCCAGCAAGCGTGTCGGGCTCCGGCTGCAGCACGATGTGTGAGTTCTCCACACACCACACTGCACCATGCGGGACAGGACTTCACGCCAGCGGCCTCTGTCAGTATTGCGCACACCCCACCCTTCCCTTTGCACAACTGCCACTGATGATGAAGTCCTCTCGGGTCACCTCCACCAGGAAGCCCTCCCTGGTTACTCAGGAGTCGCCCTGAAGATTCTCACCCTCTCTATGTCAAATGAGTCCTCAGCCCCACTGCGTGTGCCCACAGGGGCCCGCACTCCCCTCTGTCGTAACATGAACCACTCGCGGGGCTCACCTTCTCCACCAGACTCTGATCCTCTCCATGCTGTGGACTCTGTCAGCAGGGACTTGACCATCTGAGAAAAGCTTTCCTCTTGGGTGGGGTGGTCTCAAGGTCTGGTGTGGACCAGAGGTGGGGACTCGCAAGGCCTTGTGACTCTGCTAAGTTGGGAGATCCTCACCGGGCCACCACCAGCAATGTCCGAGACTCCCCATCCCCCGCCCCTCTGGCCCCCCTTCTGGTCCTGAGCTTGGCTGGGACAGGGCAGCTCCTCACAGACTTGCTCTCAAACCCTCCAGCAGGCGCCGAGTGCCAGCCATTCTTCCCAGGGATACCGTGAGCGTTCCTCGCCAGGACAGAGCATGCGAGAATCTGATGTGACACGCTCCCCATCCTCAGGGAAGGGTCTGAGCAGCGAGGGATGGGCTGTGAGGCAAACCACTGGAACGCGACGTGTTCGCACTCGGGTCAAGCAGAGCGCTGTGGGACGCGGTGTGAGATGGTCTGGCCCCGCCTGGAGGAGCAGGGGTTGGCTCTGACTGGGAACAAGCAGAGCACACTGCACACCGCTTGGGGGCCCAACCAGCCCTCCGTGCAGCACCCGGGATGCAGGGATGAAGGGCGTGCAGAAGAGGCCAGCCCCGGAAGAAAGGCGTCTTCACCGCCAGGAGGAGGGACCTAGAATCTGCCCTGCATGCGATAGGGGCCAGGACAGCCCCACGCTTCAGAGAGACACCACCTTCTTGGGACCGGAGCCGGCACCCCAGTAGTTGATGACTTGCTGGCCCTGAGCTCCTCCTGCGGCAGGAAGGACAGACAACTAGGAAGGCCCAGGAGGCTGGAGGCGGGGGGCAGCTGTCCTTCTGACGGGGATGTCCTCTTCTTGGCCGTGACGCGATGGATCCTTCTGCAGCCCTCAAAGCAGGAGCTCATCAAAGCGCAGACGGAGTGACAGGGCCGCGGACGCCTCCTGGACCCCGGGAGCATGCTCAGATCTGGGCGAGATGGCGCAGAAGTCAGAGACAACACAGCCTCACTGGCCCGTCAGAGGCAAGGGGCTTCCACGGAAGCCACGGTCCCCACATCCAAACCATCTGAACAGCAACCCGGGCGTGTGGTCGGGATACAGGCCTTGAGTACGGAAGGAGAGAGGCATCAGATGCTGCCAGGCCTCTCCCCCAGCACCATGCGCGCCATCCCCAGGACTGACCCCGGAGCCCCAGGCCAGGGCAAGCTCCTTCCCTGGACGTCAAGGCCCAGGCCCAGCCCTGGGGAAGCAGGACAGAGAGGAAGACCACATTCTTGGTGCTGGACCACATTCAGGTCCTGTCGGCCTGCTGGTCATCCCCTCAGGAGCAAGGGGCAAGAAGGAGCAGAAGACAGAGTTCTCGTCCCTGGGGACTCTCAGTCCACAGGGCAAGAAAGGCCCAAAGAGCACCCCAGCCCGTGGCCCCAAAGCCACGGGAATGTCACAGTGTCCAGCCCCTCCCTGGTTCTCCTGCATGAGTGGGAGACACAGCTCCTCCGAGAGACCCCTGTGTCCACAGCGATGCTCCCTCCCCGTGATTCTTGGCAACGCTCCCTTCCCTGTGATCCTCCACACCTATCTAAGCTGGGCCTGCAGCCCGACCTGTGCAAGGATGAGCTTTTTTCTCGAAACAAAGAGTTCCCTGAGGCCGGTGGCTTTGTTAAGCCCCACGCATGGCCTGCAGCAGGTGCGCAGTCCCAAGCCCTGAGCTGCGGAGCCATGTGCCATCAGGTCCCCGCAGGAGCTGACAGGGTGGGTGCACCACCCGCCCTAGATCCTTCCGTGCTGCTCCCTGAGATGCAGGGCCTCGGCACCTGGACGAGCAGAGATCACCAACAGTCTGTGCCCAACAGAGGACCCTCCTGTCTCAGGGAAGTAGGTCCTTGGTGGCCGGTCACCCACCGTGGCCAAACCAGGGGACACCCCCTCCCTGAGCAAGGCTGACACACCCCCCCACCCCTGCCAGGCACCGCGGAGCGCAGGACACTCACGGGCTGGGGCGGGGCTCCCGGAGCTCGGCCTCCAGTGCTGGAGGCCGGCGGGTGACCAGCACGGAAGGGCTCCGGGGGGGTCCAGGCACAGGCAGCCCCCGAGAACCATTCCCTCGGGCTCACAGAAACTGTCCACGCAAACCCCATCAGGCAGGTCCGTGACGGTCCGCCAGCCAAGGAAGACAGGTGTCTGTTGAAGACTGTCGTCTGCTCCTCACTCCAGGAGACTGAAACTGGGAGCGCAGGGTGGAGAGATATTTCTGAACACGCAGAGCGGATGGTGGCATCTGCGTGAAAACTTTGCTCGGAGACTTTACAAGTTCCATCGTGTGCCAAAACATACACTTGACTTTTTTCTTCTTCAGCTGTTTTTGTTCTTTAACTTATTGATTGATTCGATTACCTAAAACCGTATGAGCCTGTCTTCCAGGCGCCAAGAAAGCCACTGTGCGCGTGCGGCCTGAAGCTTCCGGGCCACCGCCACCCCTGTCACCCCAAGGTCACGGTCCGCACCGAGACACACTGCTCACAGCCCATCTCCCTCCTGAACTAGAGACGGGGTGTCATGCCTCTAACGGGTTTCCCACAGCCACCGGGACAAGTCACCACACACTCTCTCGCAGCTCTGGAGCCACAAGGTCTGAATTCAGGGCCGCGCTCCTTCTGGAGGACCCGGGCAAGTGCGTTCTCTTATCTCCGAGGAATAGAGACGCACCTGTGGCCTGGGCCCCAGGGCCCTCCTCCACCTCCAGCAGCGACGGCGAACCTTCACCTGCTTCCCTTGCTCCCAGTGTCTCTTCCACGCACGAGCACACACACGGGAACATACACACGTGCGCACACACACACCTCTGTCCCCCTTGTCTCACCTCACCCGATGCTCCTCACGCTGACCTGGGGCGCATCCCAACAGTCCAGGATCACCCCCACCCCCAGTGAGAACCTTGAATCAGTCGCATCGGCGAAGCCCCTCCTGCAAGGTGAGGTCACACATTCCCAGGATGGGGGCAGCAGGACGTGGTGTCTTCCAGAGCCCGGGACCCCATCTGGCCCAGCTCCTCAGGTGCAGCTTCTATAGCCCCTTGGGCCTCGGGCTGACCCCCCCCCCGGGAGCCCATCTGTGTGGCTCCGAGCAGTGTGCCACGCCCGCCGCCCGGCCCTCAGTCTCCCGTGTGTGCGGGATGGGGGCGGGGGGGTGGGGCAGTGGGCTTCCAGTTCTGCCGTCCTGCAGCAACACCGCTCGGCACACAGGCTGACCAGGGAGGGCCCGGCCAGACGCTCACAGGCCGGCAGTGAGGAGGACTGTGTCCAGAGAGAAGCCGCTTGCCCAGGACCCAGTCGTGGGATAATAAAGAAGTCCCTCGGCTTACGTGTTCTAATTGAATCAGCACAGATTTACCTCGGGTGTGACGTTCAGAACACGACACATAAAAACTTCCAGCAGTGCTGCTCTACAGGGCCTCCCAGAGGAAAGATGCCCTTGGGGGTCCAGGAAAGGGCCACCTGGCTGGGGCTGTTTGCCGGAAGCTGGGAAGGGCTGGCAGGAAGCATGTGACGAAAGGTCTACCACAGGCCAGAGGATGCCATCTTCCCACCTGGACATCCCGAAGCAGACGACAGGGTGTAGGGATGGTGATCAAGCCGGCCATGGGTCCGAGGCTCAGTTTTCTCGGCTCCAAGACGCATGTGCCCCTCAGCATGGCTCTGAGACGGGTTAGAGGAACAATTCTCACGCTGCTCAGCCAGCAACAACCTCCAGCGACAAATGTCCCCTAGACCTCCTGACCTCTGTCTGAACAGCCTTTGCCCAACCCTGAAAACACTCTTACCAGTTCCCACTCTGCTAGCAAGGAAAAAGCCCTCCTAATAAAAGCTCCTCACTAATAACAAGAATCCTGTGTTGTGGAAATCTGGCACACATCCTTCAACAATAAAAAGGAAAACAGGATGTCAGTTCTGCGGCACTTACCAGCCCTGGGAAGGAGACATGATGGACCCTGACTCTGTTTTACAACCGCCCTGGGGAACGGAGATGCTGTCAACACGAGCGTGAAGGAGCTGTGGGGACAGAAGTTAGAGATGGAGACCATGAGAGTCTAATAGATGTTATTTTTGGAATTGGATTTGGGGGCAGCAGCTAGAACCGTCACTGCTGGGGCTGTGAAGGTCACACCTGCGCTAGGACACCCAGAGCCCCAGTGTTGGAAGCTGCAGCTTCCAAGGGCCGGGTCCTCCTGGTTCCTGGCACGGAGGCTTCCCTCTGAGAACACCTCCGTCCTCACACAAGGGTCCATGTCCACACGGGACAGACGAGAAAGGCTGACGCAGAGAGGGGCAAGTGGGAGTGGGAACAGAGATTTAACCTGTCGGCCAAATGTGGCAGCGGCCACTGGGTAAGCCCGCGAGTGGTGCCAGGAAGGTCCCGGCAGACGTCCTGGCAGAGAGGGTTGGAGAGACCACCTGCCCTGGGGACACAGGGCGCGGGCAGGAGGCCAGAGTCCCCTGTTTACCGGACTTCCAACTTCTGAGCGCTGGCTCCGTTCTGTCCTGTCCATCCCTCTACATCCCACTTGGAGGAGCGCGAACAGCAGACAGCAGGTCCTCGGAATGTGCTAGTTGGCTGAAGGAACGATGAATGAATGAGTTCCCACGCACAGGGCACTGAACCAGCTCAAGGCTGAGTCCTCGGGACTCCAGTGCACTCTGGCGGGGGATCACCCGAGGCAGGCCACCTCGAGGACCCCCCCAACAAGCTGCCCTCCACTCAGACTCCTCTGGCTTCTCTGGGCCTCCTTTACTCAGCCCTGTCTGATAGCCAGCTGGCCTCAGGGTGAGCCCCACCCCAATGCAGGGGCTCCTGGGGCTCCCCAGATGGCTCCCACCCAGCCCCACAGCCTATCGGCCACCAGGCCCTCCTCATTCCACCTTTCATCCCCCTTCTGCCTTACAGCTAGCTCCCCACGTCTTGGCTGGCCCTGTGTCCGGCCCCGCGTCCTGCCCCTCCAGCCGGCGGGCCCCACCGGGCTCTGCTGCACTAATAAGCAGGCCCCATTTCAGAGTCTGGCGGCACCATCACCATCACCATCACCCGAGGCAGCCACAGCACAGCCACTCTCCCACCACAGGGTCCAGCATGCAGGGAGGGGGAAGTCCCGTCTGGGACATAACATTTTCATGGCAGAAACAGAAGCCAAGCCAGTGGTGGACAAACTCAGTGCTTCCAGGATGGTTCCATAGCCAGTCCCCAAACGTGTGATGCCCCTCCCTCCACGAGAGGGGGTTAACGGCCCCGCTGAAGGTGAGCGGGACCGCTGGCCCACTGCAGCGAGCAAATGTCCGCCTGTGCTTCCTGGAACCCCCGGGCTGTGGCTGCAGGGCCCCCAGGTGGCATGCTGGCCTCCACCTGCGCCCAGGGGGCTCTGTCTCCACCATCTGGGTGACCCGGACATCCACTGCGGGAGAACAGGGTGCAGGGCATTGCCTGAACCCTACACCAGCAATGGGCGCAGAAATGTGTGCAGAGCGCGGGACAGCAGGCCTGCGGCGAGGCTGGGTCGTACAGCTCACCCCCCAGCAGATTGCAGCCTGGGACTGGAAGACTGGGATCTAAGCTGTGACCGTGTCCCCAGCAGAGGGAGGCTCCCCAACGACCCTGCCAGTCTCCCCTCACAGCACCCCTTCCCCTGCCTCTCACCTCGGGACACACTATCAACCTGCCAGGTCACGCACAGAGACTCAACACCAACCCAAGTCGATGGCACCACCCCTTCCCTCTAAAACCTGCTGTGGCTCCTGGCTCCAGTTGCCGCTACAGCTCCAGCATCTGGGGGCTAGCCGAACCACAGGGTCATGTCATTTCCTGTGAGTGTGGGTTGACAGGGTGGGACACATGCGCAGCAGCTCTCTGCTGGGCGGCAGGGGTCGGGAGTGCTCATACGTGCTGGGCAGATGACCAGCAGGAGCAGCCTGCGGTTTGTCCTCCCCAGGGGCCTCTTTTTGCAGGTGGCCCCTCCCCCCGGTAGCATGGTGAGGAAGTGGGAACATGGGACGGACTCTCAGAGGCCAGCCCTGAACAACTTGGTGTTGCTTCTGGCACATTCTGCACATCTGAGAAGACCGCAGGGTAGCCGAGTGCTACAGGAGGGGATAAGATCCGTCCTCAGGTGGGAGGAGCACCGTGTGCCTTCATGGAGGGGGTTCACTGGGTCCATGCTGGGACGCCGTGTCCCATCACAGGCTGAGAACAGGGCACTCGCTACAGAGACGTGTTGGGTCATCTCGGGAGGGTCTACACAGGGTGACCCTAGAGTCACGTGCTCCGGAGGTCTGACCAGGGAGACGGGATGGTGAGACGAGGTCCCTCGGGGCTGTCCAGAGCTCTGGGGAGCCTTCCCTCTCCTCCTCCAGGGAAACGGGTTTCCTCCCTCTCATAAGTCCAAGGCAGGCTTCCAGGCCGACATGGACGGAGTGGTCCGGACCACGCGGGCTGCAGCATGGGCACCCTGCCAACAGCACATGAGCCTCCCGGGACCGCCAAAGGGTGAGCAGGAACGTCTGCTGGTCAGAGGCCAGCTCGGGGGTTGGGGAGGGGATCCCATCAGAGTCTGCAGAGTGCACAGCGGGAAGCCAGGGCTGAGGGGCACCTGGGAAGGAAGTACCACCCACCCATGCCAGGGTGCTGCCATCAGCGTCCCCAAGAACCCCCGAGGTGTCCCAGGGAGACAGGACCAGCCTGGACGCAGTCCACCCTGACCCCAGCCCTGGGGCTGCCCTCCCTCAGCTCCTCCGTGGTGGAGAGGGGGTGTCCTTGGCCCCTGTGGCCCACACGGCTGTTGCAGCCCCCAGGACCCTTGGCTGGAAGGGGGCTGGAGACGGGGTCGTTTGGAGCAGTGCACGAGGTTATGACCAAACTACACGGAGCACCCACTCTTAGGTGTAAGGGCCTACTTAGCCAGAGGGAGCCATTTTGTTGTTTATGCAGTAATAAACTTAGATTGACCCTATGCAGTAAACTTAGGTTGACCCTGCCCCTCCCAGAGGAACTTACTTGCAAAGCCCAGATACAAGGGCAGGTCAGGCCAGGTGGAGACATCCAATCAGCGGGGTGCGTATACATCTACTAGGGTAAATTGAAATTCAGTTGGCCACCCGTGTTGCTGACCTAGCATGACTGTGCAGTTTTCTCGGTGTGTTGCAATCTCATTGGCCACCCGTGTATAGCCAGGCTCAACCATCTCTATAAAAGTCTGTGAGGCTGGGAGGGGTCACCTCTTTGTAAGAGATGGCCCTGACCAGTCAGTTTGATTCTTGATGCTTAGGACAAAATAAAGCTTTGCTTGACCTTCACTTTGTATCTGTCTTGTTCCTTTGATTATGGACCCAACATTGGGGGCTCGTCCGGGATCAAACAACGAGAACTGAGCCAGCATCAGAATTTCTGGGAAAAGCCTCCAGAGTAAGATCTCGGGATCCTGTCTGATTGTGGAGCTCCAGGGTATAGCCCACCAGAGAGAAGTTAGATGCAGCCATGCTCCCCAGCGCTGGAGAGGATGCGGGGATGCCCCATCCCTCCACTGCCAGATTGCCAGGGAATTCGAGTCCCCCTACACAGTCAGGGGGTTTGAGTCCCCCTGGGTGGTCTGGGGACCGGCCAGGGGGTTCGAGTTCCCCTGGGCAGTCACAGGGAGTTCGAGTCCCCCCTAGGCGGTCACCGGGGGTTCAAGTCCCCCTGGGTGGCCAGGGGGTTTGAGTCCCCCTAGGTGGTCAATGGGGGTTTGAGCCCCCCTAGGTGGTCACCAGGGGTTCAAGTCCCCCTAGGCAGTCAGGCGGTCAGGGGAACTGCCAGGGGGTTTGAGTCCCCCTGGGCGGTCAGGGACCTGCCAGGGGGTTCGAGTCCCCCTAGGCGGTCACCGGGGACCAAGAAAATCCCCACCGGCGGCAGGTTCTGGGTAAGGGCCACTGGGTCTGCGGTTTTCCTTGTCCTGTCTTTTTGTTGTCTGTTGTGTTTGAAGGGATGGGGCAAGCAGAGAGTTAGAGGACTCTTTCATCTCTCCGTTCCTCCTAATAGATGTGGGGCTTCTCCCTTGCTCATTTCTTATGTTAATGGCTATAACTGGAGCCAACTGTGCTTAGTCAAACTCAAGACAGAGACTTTAAGGAATATTCCCAAGCAGGTGCTGAAACTCCCTTTGTTTGGGGGAAGTTCCTGTCTTCTCTGGCCCGACGTGGACTGCCTAGCCCCTCCCTCTTGCTGGCGGGAAAGCATGGTGTCTAAAGTGGAGTGGGCAAAGGTGGAATGTGAAATCTGTTAGCAAAGAGATGACTAAAACTGATGGTTAATTGTCTGTCTCAGGGTTTTAATGGGTAATTGTTAAAGTAGCTCTCAAAGTCTTTGGTAACCTGAAACTTTAAAGTTTTGCTTGGATGACAAATGGAATTATATTTGTTGGACATCTAGGTCTTAACCAAATGGGATAAAATGCTAGAGCATTGGTTGCTGGAACTGGGTTTGTGCTTTTGAAATCTGCTGGTAAACATGTTTTGTGCTTAACTGATTTATAAATTTGCCTTCTAAGAATTCTCTTATAAAATGAATTCCGCCTTAAAGGAAATTCATATGGGAGACTTTCAGGACAAATACAGGTCTTTGATATGTTAAAATCCTAAAACTGAAATGGGTAAGAATTTCCAGAAGTAAAAGCTGCTTTTGGACTAAACGACAATTAGTAATATGGGACTAGATAAACTGAAAGATTGTAATGTTGTGTCTCTTAATGTTTTGTCTTATTTTAACCATTACTGGTTCTGTAATGTTTGCTCTTCCAGACTAGGGAAACTTTTTCTTAAGTTATCTGTAACTTACAGAGATGTAAAAGTACTCATTTGTAAACAAACCAAGGCATTCAACTTTTCTCTCTATCTGAACCCTCTGAAACCAAAAGGTCTCAGCAAGTCAAATAAATTAGTCCTGATTTGGCTATCTCTGGAAATGAGGGTTATTTTAGAGAGAAAAATTATGTTTTAATAACACACCTTTATGGATGTTAAATTCTAGATTTGGTTGTGTTTAAATGTTTGTTTACCTAAGCTATACAACTTGAGGTAAACTTCAGGGAAGTTGCATGATAGCTGGTTTAAACGATCTTGCCTTTGCCAGCCAGTCAGCCCCAGATATAGGGAGGGAACTTCAGAAAGTTGAAGGATTTCAAGGGAATAATCTGAGTTAGTGGGAATAGCAGAAAAGGTGTTTAACAACAGGGATGCACAAGAGGATGAAAAACAGACAAAAAAACTGGTTAAGGTTTTGGCGTTACTGAGGCAGGGAGGAGACAGGGGAAAGAGGTCAATGGAAAGGGAAAAAGCAGGTAGGGTATGGTAAATGGAAGGAAAAGCCTAAGCACAGAGAAGTCAGGGAAGACTTAGATTCAGATCAGTGTGCTTACTATAAGGAAAAAGAACATTGGGCCAGGGAGTACCCCAAATGGAAGACAGCAATGCTGGCCACCAGAGACTGAAGGGGCCGTGGTTCAGGGCCCCTCCCCAAACCTCAGGTAAAAATTGAAGTGGAGGGGAAATCAATTGATTTTTTAGTGGACACGGGAGCCCAATTTTCATCATTACTTAAACCGATGGGAAAACTATCTAGAGAGGAAGTCTAGTTACAAGGGGCAAATGGCACAGAAAGACATAAATGGACAAATAAACAGGTTGAGGATATCCACCCAACAGGGCCTAACCCCTATATCCTACTCTCCCTCCTGGGCCCCCAAAGAACTGTCTATACATCTTAGACCTCAAAGATGCATTTTTCTGCATATCTTTAGCAAGGGAGTCTCAGCCCCTCTTTGCTTTTGAGTGGTCCGACCCACAGGAAGGATTCCAAGGCCAGCTCACCTGGACAAGACTTCCCCAAGGATTCAAGAATTCACCCACTATCTTCAACAAGGCCCTACACGAGGATTTGCATGAGTACAGAACCTCCAACCCGGGAGTCACTCTGTTACAGTATGTTGATGACTTGCTAATAGCCGCTGAGGACTATGAGTCATGTTTGTGGGGGATGAGAGCTCTCTTACAGACTCTGCAGGAGAAAGGGTATTGGGTGTCAGCAAAGAAAGCCCAGCTTTGCCAGAGCCACACCAGTTATTTAGGCTTTGATTTCCACGAGGGAGTTTCTTGGGATGGTGGGCTACTGTAGGCTGTGGATACCGTGGTTTGTGGATTGCCTGACCTCCCTATGAACTGGCAAAAGGGGGACTCACTATGGTAGAGTGGACAGCTGAGGCAGAAGGAGCATTTCAGGAATTACAAATAGCCTTACTGAGTGCCCCAGCATTGGCCATCCCAGATGTTACCAAGCCCTTCCACTTGTATGTGGATGAAAAGGCAGGGGTGTCCAAAGGAGTTTTGATTCAGACTCTGGGGCTTTGGCAAAGACCAGTAGCCTATCTTAGCAAGAAACTAGATCCAGTAGCAGCTGGGTCCCCCCTTGCCTCCGCATAATTGCTGCCACGGCCCTCCTGGTCAAGGATGCAAGTAAATTGACTTTGGGTCAAAATCTCATCTTGACCACCACCCATGCTATCGAGGGCCTACTCTGGACTTCACCAGACCGATGGATGACAAACACCCAAGTGACGGGGTATCAGGCCCTCCTTCTCAACAAACCAAGAGTAACATTCCAGCCCCCAGTGGTGCTAAATCCAGCCAAGCTGCTGCCAGAAGAGCTGGCTGACCACCCACACAATTGCGGGGAGGTCCTAACCCAAGTCGCAGGAATAAGGCCGGATCTCAGAGACACTCTCCTCCCAGATGCAGAGATGACTCTGTTCACAGATGGGAGTAGCTACATGGTCAGTTGAAAGAGGTATGTGGGGGCTGTGGTGGTTTCCCCTGAGCAGGAACTCTGGATGGCAGCCCTGCCACATGGGACCTCGGTGCAAAAAGCGGAGCTGATTGCACTCACCAAGGCACTGCAGATGGCCAAAGGTAAAACCGCCAACATCTATACGGACAGCAGGTATGCCTTTGCTACTCTCCATATACATGGGGCTATTTATAAAGAAAGGGGCCTATTAACAGCAGAAGGAAAAGGAATTAAAAACAGAGGGAAAATATTGGCTCTCCTCCAGGCTATTGGGGACCCAAAATAGGTGGCTGTTATGCATTGCCCAGGACACCAAAAGGGGACTGATGTGATTTCAAAAGGAAACCAATTAGCAGATAAAGCTGCAAAGAAAGCAGCCCGAGAAACAGTGCAAGAACTGGTTACACTCTCGGCTCCAGCTCTACCAGAAAAACCAGACTATTCAGAGGAAGATTTAAAGTATTTACAAAAATGGGCTAAAATGGACTATGAAGGGGACTGGGCTAAGACTAAAACAGGAAAGTTAATTCTTCCTCAAAGACTAAGTAAGAAGTTAGTAGACTAGATACACCAGGGTATTCATTTGGGGACATGAAAACTCAAGGAGCTTATAGAAAAGCAGTTCCAGGTTTCTAAATTAGGGAGTATGGTTCAGGATATAGTTGATAGATGTGCTCAATGCCAGGCAGTTAATGAGAGGAACTAGAATGAGAAGAGAGAAAAGAGAAAGAGGTAAGGAACCAGAAATTTATTGGGAAATAGATTTTACAGAGATGAAACCCGGAAAGTATGGGCACAAGTATATGTTAGTTTTTGTAGATACCTTTTCAGACTGGGTAGAGGATTTTTTCCGCCAAACATGAGACGGCAGGAGTGGTAGCCAAAAAGCTACTAGAAGAAATAATTCCTAGGTTTGGGCTGCCTCTCGCAATCGGGTCAGACAACAGCCCTGCATTTGTGAGTTCAGTCTCACAGGCATTGGCCAAGGCTGTGGGCACTAATTGGAAACTACATTGTGCCTACCAGTCCCAGAGTTCCGGGCAAGTAGAGAGAATGAACCACACTCTTAAAGAGGCCTTGACAAAGCTAATTCTGGAGACTGGTGGTGGATGGGTAGATCTCCTTCTTTTCACCCTCCTCAGGGCGCGGTGTACACCCTACTTAAACAAGGTGACCCCATTTGAAATAATGTTCAGGAGACACCCCCCACCCTGCTCTGACCTCGGCTAAAAGAGGTTGCTCTAGCAGAAATGACTGGTCAGTCTGTACTCCGGTCACTGCAGGTATTACAGTCTGTCTAGCCCACGCAGGGATCCAAACTGCCCACACTGAGATGGAGACGGAGCTGGAACCACATCCTTACCAACCCGGGGACTTGATTTGGATATGTCACCACCAAGTGGGAAACTTGGAGCCTCACTGGAAAGGATCATTTACTGTCATCCTGAGTACCCCCACGGCAATAAAAGTAGAAGGCATCAGGGCCTGGATTCACGTGGGTCACGTCAAATGAGCTAAGGATGAGGATGCCCCCCAGAGATGGAAGCCACAGCCAATGGACCCTGCTGACCGTGGACTAAAGCTAAGACTCAAAAGACTATGAGTTCATTGTTGCTCCTGTTATTACCTGTTTCTGTTAGAGCTTCTGAGTCACCTCATAAGACAAAAAACTACAGGTGGGAAATTAGACAAACGGAATTAGGAAAAATGTAAAAGATTATACAAAGCAGTGAATGGCTAACTCATCAGCCGACTGTGCACTAATGTTACTTTTTGGCCCCTGAATTATAAACGCCCTAATGTCATTTGTACAAAAGAAAATTAGAGCGATAAAAATGTTAGTCTTACATGCTCAGTGTAACCCCTTACAACAGAAGAACATAGAACTGGCTAAAAAGTCAAGGATTTGACTAATCTCCAAAGAAAGGGGGGAATGTAAGGGCCTACTTAGCCAGAGGGAACCATTTTGTTGTTTATGCAGTAATAAACTTGGATTGACCCTATGCAGTAAACTTAGGTTGACCCTGCCCCTCCCAGAGGAACTTACTTGCAAAGCCAGATACAAGGGCAGGTCAGGCCAGGTGGAGACATCCAATCAGTGGGACGTGCATATATCTACTAGGGTAAA
This sequence comes from Enhydra lutris kenyoni, assembly GCF_002288905.1. NCBI lineage: Eukaryota > Metazoa > Chordata > Mammalia > Carnivora > Mustelidae > Enhydra > Enhydra lutris. The sequence continues at coordinate 750,626 of NW_019154166.1, read as the reverse complement.
TTGAAATTCAGTTGGCCACCCGTGTTGCTGACCTAGCATGACTGTGCAGTTTTCTCGGTGTGTTGCAATCTCACTGGCCACCCATGTGTGGCCAGGCTCAACCACCCGTATAAAAGTTAGTCTGTGAGGCTAACATCTGTCAGAAGACACAGATGTGATCTGTTCTTTTCAATGAATGCCTGCTACTCCATCCAGGTACACCTCACGCTGTTGAACTGTGCTCCTCCTCATCAGTGTTTTAGTCAGGATCAGCCAGAGAAACAGAACCAATGAGATGTGTACGGAGATGGAAACTTATTTCCAGTGATGGGCTCATGGATGGTGAAGGCTGGCAAGTGTGCACTGTGGCAAGTGAGGCCGCAGGTGGTAGGCCCAAGGGAGCATCTCAACTTCAGCCTGAACGCAGTCTGGGAGCAGATTCCCTCCTTCCTAAGAGGGCCTTCAACTGATGGGACGAGGCCCACCCACACCATGGAGAATAATCCCTCTTTCATAGTCTGCTGATTTAAGTCTTAGTCTCATCTCACACACACACAACCTCTGCAGAAACATCCAGAATCACGTCTGGCTGAGTACTTGGGTACTGGGCCCTAGCCAGGTTGATGTAGAAGATTAACCATCACAGCAGGCATTGTTAGCTGGCAAATTCTAGACTGGAAGATTTCCATCCGCGTAATTTTCCTGAATCTTCCCAATAACCCCTGAGGTACACAGAACCGCCTATTGCACCATAGCGAAGCGATGCTCAGAATTCAGGTTTGCCTCACAACGTGTTCTGAGCACTTCTGTGAGTTAGACATCAGCTGTGCTCTCAGGATGAATGCGGACGTGCCTGGCAGAGAATAAACGTCTGACAGAGACAGAGACCCCTCCTGTTCCCAGTGGTGGTGGGGGCCTGGACAGCCCCTGATCTGAGTGAGCACTCCCACCACACATGGGTGGGCGCAGCCGGTGTGCAAACTATTTACAAACCGCACCCGGTGCCCACAAGCTGGGAGGCTCCTTAATTAAGCAGCAGCCTGGCCCACCACCTGGCAGCATGTTTCCATTTCCTGGCCTGAGCGACGGTGTTGCCACAGTTGGCGCTTTGCAGAGGAGATCTGAGAAACATTAGCGCTCTCTGAAGCCCACGCTCCAGACCCGCGGGGAGCACACCTCGCCATCTGCCGTGGGCCCCGCACTGAGCATGCACCGACAGCCCCAGTGCAGGAGGAGCCTCAGACCACATGTGCGCTGTGCTTCTGAGGGCAGAGGGGGAGGCCGCAGAGCTCTGTGCTGGGCGTGCTCTCTGCCCACACCCGAGCCAGGGCCCCAGGCCAGCTCTCGACAGCAGGACAGGGGCCTCATGGCACATTCCCCTGGTGCCACTCTGACCCTGCCCTCCCTGTGCTGGACTCGCTTCAGGGGCACAGGGTGTGCAGAAGCTGCTGCCACCTGCTCATGCTTGCTGCATTCCAGACACCTGAGGCTGGAGGGTGACGCTGAGGACCTCAGACAGGGGACACTGCTCTGCTGTCTGCCACCCCGACTGCACACACACAGACACCCCTCCCTCCATTTAAGTGTGAGAACCGGTGTCACTGCAGGGATTGTTGATGTGGAGTTTCTCTCTGGGCTTCTAAGATGGAGACAAGGGGTGTGAGCATAGAAAGGTGAGAAATGCAGGCAGCACTGACCCACCAGCCAGCCATCCTCACCCTGCTCCATGTGGGAAGGCCCCCACTGCTGGGAGAGGGCGGTGGAGGGAGCCGGTGACTCTGACCAGCGCAGCTGAGCACGCGCCTGCCCCGGGGCCTGGAGAGGGAGTGATGAAGAGGAGGAAGGTCCGGGTTGGGACCCGCAGGCGTGGGGAGGCCAGGTTCTCGGGTGTAGACGACAGGCATGCACACCTTACGGTCCCCAAGTCAGGGGCTCGGGCCGAGAGTGGGCCAGTGGTCCCAGTAAGTGGACAGGTGAAGGGATGAAATCACTCACTGGGCACTTGGAGTCAGAAAATAAATCCAGCTGCTGAAATCAGGAGCATCACACTCCCCCCAGTCAGCTCTGTGACCACTGAGGTCCCATGCACTCTACACAAACACCAAGGCCAGGGCTCTTCGGGACATTGGTCTCCGGAGCACAGTGCACAGCCCTTGACTGCTGGCTGGGAAAGACAGCCGCTGACTTTAGCACTGTCGTAAGCGTGGGGCTGTCACGGCCAGGATTTCTGGGCTGGACGTGTTAGGGCCGCCTATAGGGAAACCTTAGCACATATCCTTTCTTGTCACGGGAGGGATTACTTCCCCCCAGGCCCCCTATGGTATTGCAGTCTGGGTTCCCCCAGAAGTAGATTTCCAGATCGAGGTTTGAGCGCAGGTAGTTCCATGTTAGTTACTATCAGGAGCCCTGTGGGGAGTGGGAAGGGAAGGGGGCCGATGCCAGGGGCCTTCACGAGCAGGATGCCCCTGTGGGCAGCGGGTCTGGGGCGCTCCCATCGCCACCACCTGAGTGAGGAAACTGAGCTCCTTGTTTGCCTGCTGCTCTCTGTCATGGGCCAAGGGCGGCTACTGGAGGCCCGGACCCCCCGGTGCTGCTGAGCCCGGTCGGAGCATGCGGTGGGTGCCGGCCACACAGAGATGCTACGCTCGGCATGCGTGCGTCTCGTTCCACCTGTGAGACAAACCTTGTCTAATCTCCTCAATCGTGAACCAAGAGCCGTGCCCACAGCTCTCCTTTTCCTGATCCCCCCAAAGACAAGCACAGCCCAAGAACAAAGTTGGTGTTTTTCTCATGACAACTGGGAAGAAATGCAGAGGGAGTAACAAAGTTAATCAATCTGAGGAAATTCCAGTGGTCCTAGAACCCCACAGGTCCATGCAGTGTGGCCCCTCATCCAGGGCTAGAGACCCAAGACCATCAAGAGATGCCCAGGCACATCTCCTTGACTTTACCTCCTGAAGACAGGCTTGATGGACCCCTCCACCCCAGGGCTCCCACACACAGCCCCTGAACTAGGGATCCCCTTTCCCTGAGCGAAGACATCACCTTCCAGAAGGTCAGGGGCCTCCCCGCCTCTGCTGGGCTGCTTACATCCATATCCCTGGACCACGAGACGTTCGTCACTAAGGTCCCGTTCCGTGTACAGCAGACACTCTCTGCAGACTTCTTCGTAGGCATCCCGCAGTCCCCCAGCTGATAAGCAGACACCGCCGACTGATAAAGATCCCCAGTAGACAGCCGAGGACAGAGAGCTGGAGGACACTGAAGACCTTTGGCCTCCACGCAGCTCCGTCTGGCCATGCGGCTCCAGATTGGCCCCGGGCAAGACCATCCTTCCCCTCTACAGCTGGGCGGGGGCCTAAACCAAGACAGAGTGGAAACCAGTTATACATAAAGAACTCCTACAGCTGAACAAGTACAAGTTCACTCGTTCTTTCCAGCGGCCTGAGCGCTTCAGTAGACACTTGTGCAGAGCAGACGTCCAGACGGCCGGCAGACACAGGACAAGATGTGCAACAGCGCCACCCATCAGGGACACGGAATCAAAACCACGATAAAGTATCCCCTCACACCTGTCAGAAGGGCTAAAATCAACAACACCGGGATACAGCAGATGTCGGCGAGGACGCAGGAAGCAGGGACCCCTCTCACACTGCTGGGGGAACGCAGGCTGTGGCAGCCACTGTGGAAGTGAGTGTGGAGGTTCCTCAATAAGCTACAAATGCAGCTACCCCAGAGCCATCTTCCCCAAACTGCACAGAGATGACCAAAGCAACGGGAAGCTAAGAGCGTGTCCCAGCCTGGGCTGCTGTAAGAAACATGCCCGAGCGGGGGCCTTATCCACGACGGAAGCGCATCTCTCTCCACTCCAGAGGCTGAGTCCACAAGCAAGGGGTCTGGCCAGGCCACCACCACCGTGTCCTCTCATGGCGGGAGGTGGGAGGGAGCTGTTCAAGGTCTCCTTCAGTGGACACTAGTCCCAGCACGTGGGCTACACCCTCACGGGCTCATCACCAGGTCCTGCCTCCAAATAGCACGTCGCTGCTTCAGGCCAGCGGGACGCAGTCAGTCAGTCTGGAGCAGAGCCTGCAGCAGAGATGCACACGCAGCCTGCTCTCGCGACGGACAGAGGAACACGGTCAACATGGGGAGTGAACGCACACACACACACTCACACAAGGACGGCTCGTGAAGCTTACCAGGAAATGAGGGGCCCACCGGGGAAGCAGGCGGAGAGGACCCTCCGCCGAGCCCAGGAAGGTCTCCAAGCTCAAGGCAACAGGGACCTGGAGCAAGGGAGGGAGGGACCCGAGCAGGAGGCTGCCAGCCAGCCTGTGGGCCAGAAGTGCTTGCGTGAGCCTCGGGGAGCAACTGACCCTGCCTACGGTCCTGTCTGAAGGGGGGTGTGCAGAAACAGGCTACGGGGGTGGCCCTGAGGCCAGAGAGAGGAAGGCCAACTGCAAGTCACCCCGACAAGCACAACGGAGACAGCTGGAGCCCCAGAGCCTTCGCCCAGCACCCGGGCTCTGACTCACTGGGCTCCGGTGGTTTGCACGGAAGCCGAAGTCAGACGCGCTTGCAGCAGGGCTCCGCGTAGCATGTGTCCCTGTCTCACTGACACAGGACTCACACTTACTACTTGCGCTGCGTTCTGGTCTTTTCCGTTCTCGTGCAGTCGGTTTCACTAAAACCAAGACGCCAGCCAGAACGCACTGGCATGACTCAATGCAGCTCAGGTCTCCATGGTAACTCCCCCACTCTCCACACACAGGTGCCCCTAAGGCTCGCCTAAGAAGCAGGGAGAGGCATGGAGGCAGGAAGCGTCAGAAAAAGGACTGTTTCTGGGCTTCAGGGACTCTTTCAGAGCCCTAAGAATTGCTGGCATGGCTCAGTGGAGGAAGCCTGCCCAGGACACTGTCTTTGTCACCCACCTGCCACAAGGGAGGGCCCTACTTCATCGCTCCCGGCAGATATGGAAGAGCTTTGTGCAAATCAAAGAGAAAAGTACAAATGTCATGATGGGGGAAAGGGCCAAAGGCATGAACTGGCAATTCACAGGAAAAGGACAGATGTGACAAGGACACGGCTTTTTAACTTGAGGGTGCACCGACACCCAGCGCTCTCGCTTTCGTCTGTCGGGTGGTGGGAGGATGAGGGAGGAAGGGAAATCACTTGCAAGAAGGACCTTTTCAGTTATGAATTAGAGCGCCTTTAATATTCTTCAGAGAGACACACGGAAGGCCTGATTCCTTTTTAATTACTTGGGGCCGCACGTCTGCTTCTCTGATTAAGCTCCCGTGCTGAGCCAAGACCCGGGGGGCACACACATGAGAGACGTGTCACCTCCCCAGAGATCAGAGGGACGCAGAATCCCGTGACCATGCGCGTTCACTGGAACCTGCCAGCGTGGACAAGGGGTGGGGAGTGGCACCGACTGTCCCAGGTACAACCTGCATTCTGTATCACAATTCCGATCGCACACGCTTTCTGACTCAGCTTTTCCACGCACACACAGTTACTGAAGGAAATTACTAGAAAAGCATGCACATATGTTTCCTGGAAGGGAAATGTCAAAAACAAGCTAAAAGGCTATCTTGATCATCTTTCTACATGTGCTGGGTACCAGACGAGGACAAATGTGGAAAGGCTTTGTTCGGTTACCGCTCCTGTCCCCTGTGTGGGACGTGCCCTGTGGTCCCCACTGCAGAGGGAAGACATGGAGACTGGAAGCCACGTGATGACAAGCCTGTTCTCCTGACCGGCTGTAACCCTACAACAACCCACTGTAGACACGTGTAGAGCAGCGCGTTTCTGTCAAGGCTCTGCAGTGAGCCAGGCACTCCCCCAGATGCTGAGGTCACATACCTCATTAAACCGGACAAAAGCCTTCATCTTTCAGGCGCCCACCATCGTCTGTGCACACCCAGGAAGAGGGCGGCAGGACAAGGGGACGTGCAGGCTCGGTTGCAGCATTGCTGTGCATAATACGATCTGCCCATCCACCCAGCCCACAGCTACTAAGCAGCCAGTCTTCGCGGGGCATCTGCGGGGCCCTCCTCCGGCCTCGCAGGAGCCTGGCTCCTCCAGTCTCCTGGCACACGGTCCAGCCTGGGGCGCGTGCGGAGCCTACCCCTGAGAAATGTCTGCTGACTCAGTGAATCAGCACAAGGAAAATAAACATGAGGTTTCAGAACAAGATCCTTCCTTTCCCCTAAAATAGAAATATCCTTTAAATTTTTATGACAAAAGTCACGTTCTTAAAGGAAACACTAGACAATTTAGAAGTACCAGTGGTGAAACTCCGTCCCATCATAACTCCACTTCTGAGAATGAATTCTGTCCTTCTGGGGCTACTTTCAGATTCCCAGCAATGTCCCCAGAACAGTGTCCCTAGTTACTCTGCTGCAGCACCTGGCCTGTTCACTCTACACGCTTATCAAAGGCAGAACGGCTTTATTTTGTATCCGATGCCTGTTCACTTGATGGTCTCGCCCACACCAAGGACAGGACCTTCACGTGGAAGCTGAAGACTGCAGAGAAGGAGCGTCCCTCCACACAGCTGTCAGCCACGTTTGGAGACTGGGATACAGAATTTTTTCACACGAGGAGTAGCAGAAAATACTGCTAGTCCCCCCCACCTCAGCCTCCTCCCGCAAGTCTGCTCCTTAAAGTCTCTGGATCTTGGGCGACCTTGGCTTTTGAGGGCTCTGGACCAGAAGAGCCGTTTGTGAAAGTATTTCCTGTGTCTGTGGATCGGACCTCCCGTCCGTGGCCGAGGGCGAGTGAGAGGACCAGTCAAAGCCCGGGGGCCTTGCCCTACAGCATCCCCATGGAAGCCTGGGGCCTCCGGGTCCCCGAGTGCCCGAGTGACCGCGGTTCCATGAGACACAAGGTATGCATTTGCTAAAACACAAGTGCAAAAGCAATTTAAAAGGAATTAGTGGAAATTTGGTGTCAACTTAGCTTCTTAAGACTAATTATTGGTTCATTAGGACTCCCAGCCTTCAGCAAAGGCTTTGTCACATGGAAACAGCCACCACACCTGACTTGTATGACCCAGAGGCTTAGCAAAAGCAAGCTAGGCCTCACGGTCATGAGCTGCCTGGGGCTCTGGGGTCATCGGGACAAGCCCTTCTACTGAGACCTGCAAACCTGGGGTGGGCGATGAAGACATCCGTGCCTCGTGCTGTGCTGATCAGGTCTCCGTGCTCTGAAAACCAGAAAGCTGGAAAGAAGCTAGAAAACTAGAAAGAAGATCTTCCTAATCACTTCCAGTTGCAGACCTCTGAGTCTTCTAGAAAGGTGGGATCAAAATCTGATTAATCGTGGGCATTCACTTCCTGCTTGACCCGGGACCCCACTACAGTGAACGTGAATGGCTGTGCCAGGCGCAGATGAGCGTCAACCAAGGCCACGGGGACAGAGCTGTCCGCGGTCCGGGGCAGCAGGTCAGTCTCTGGAGGCGGGGGATGTGGGGGCACGGGGGAGGCCGTGTGGAGGCGGCGGCCGCCGAGGTCACACGTGGAGACAGACGCAGCCCTCCGCAGCCTGTGGGTGGGGCTGGGAAACGTCACTCGGAGATGGAACTGAGATACAGAGCCGAGAGCAGGTGCTTGAGCCGATTATACGCGAAACACGTGACCCCGCCGTGGGGCTGACATTGAGCAGCCAGGCCCGTGCGTCTCAAGGAAGACGGACAGCCCGTGGCTTAGTCACCCAGTGCTGCACAACAGCTCATCCCAGAGCTGAGCCCCGTATTAACGTGCAGCTCCTGTGGGTCAGGAACTGAAGAGCGGCTTAGCTGGTGCTTCCTGCCCGGCTCCCTCCTGAGAGTGTGGTCAGGACAGGACCCAGAGCTGCGTCCTCTGAAGACCTGCATGGGGCCACACAGTCTGTCCAGGACGGTCCCTCACTACCCAGACTCTCTAGCAGCCCCCTGACTATGTCCATGACCCAGCAGCTGACCTCCCGCATGGCGAGAACAAGAGGAACACACGGTGCTGCTTGGACCCAATGGTGGAAGTCACACATGGTCACATTTGCCACATTCTATGCGTGACAATAAAGTCACTTAAGGGAAGTGGAATTAAGCTCTACCTCTTCCAAGATGGCATGCCCAAAGATTTACAGCTCGATTGAAAAGCCACCCCATCCCAGAAAAACAGACCTCCTCATCTAGGGTTCAGGGGTCCCCCAGCCCTAAAGACAGTTCCCTGTGACCCATTTAAAGCCAACTCCACCATTTAGCAAGCCCCCTCATACTCACAGAACACTTGTGACCTGTGTGTGACTTATTCTAAACATAAACACAGTTATCTAAATGCACTTGTCAACCAGAATACCAGACACTTCAGGGGACAAATACCTTGTAACGTCAAAGAGAAGGCATTGAACTATGAAAGAGAAAAGCTGACCCCTAAGGGATTAGAAATAATTCTGAAAACAGGGGATGAGAACCACCACCACCAACCCTAACTAGTAGCTTCAGGGAGAAACCACAAGACATCGCATCTATTATAAAACAACATAATTCTACAAAATCTAAACACTCAGAGAACATGAAGGAACTCCTAGAGATTAAAAATATATGGCCACAGGTATTTTTGAAACATGTAGAAGGACTGTTTAAAAAAAAAAAAAGTCAAATCCAATAGCCCACAAAATATAACAAAAAGAGACAGAATAGATGAGAGGAAAAAAAGGAGAGGCCAGCGAGTCTGGGAGGCCCACCAGATACGGGATAACTAGTGCGGCTCCTAGGAGATGGAGGGAGAAAAGACCTTCTAAGAGAACTAGGGAATTCACCAAATCTAGAGGACACAACCATCAGTGCGGAAAAGCTCACTAGACCATCAGGATAGTTGTGATGAAAACAAGAACTCTCTGTCAAGTGTTCATGGGGAAATCTGAAAACATCCAGGATAAAGAGAACGCCCTTTGACCTAAAACGCGAGTTGATAACCCATTTGTTTTTGTAAGTACAGTTGTTTGTTGTTATTGTTGTTTCATTTTAATTTGGAATTTTTCCCGAATTTGCACACCATCCTTGTGCAGAGGCTGCTGGCCTCTGGGTTCTGTAAGAACAGCACAGGAGAAGCCCACATTGCCCTGGGTTTGGAACTCCTCCCCACACACCCGCAAGGACCTCCTCTCCTGAGCCCGCTCCTCCGGGAAACCCTACACCTCTACCTCCTTATGCAGAAGGCGGTGATTCCCTCCCTCTTGGTCTGCAAAAGTCCAGCCACATCCTCAAGACTCTGTTTTCAATACCTAAGTCTCCATCAGTGTTTTGTAGCCAAGGTCCACTCGCCCTAGAGAGAAATTTCACAACCAGCAAGAGAGGCTCGTGACAGTTGTTCTAAATAACAATTTTCTCTCTCTTTACCAAATATCCATTTTCCAAGTGTGGAAACCGAAGTCAGAGAGGTAAAGCCACATGCTCAAGGTTATGAGATTGGGATCAGACCCAAGACTCAGAGCCAGGATTAGAACCCAGAAATGTCTGGCTTCAGAGCCTGGCTCCAAGTTCCTGCTTTCCTCCTCCTTTTCCAGGGAGGAGGGGCCCATCACTAGCACTATGCCTACCAAGTGAGCCACGGCCCCGTTTCTGGTGGAAAGAGTGTGACTGGCCTGGCTCAGGTCAGCTGTGCCTCCATGGGCCAAGCAGCTCTGGCCAGAGACAGCAGAGGCTGCGGGGTGCCACTGAGTCGGGGGGGGCAGCTCCTGGGGTGACAGAAGGTGTATGGGCTGGAAGGCCATCCTGAGAGGGCCTGTGACAGAAGAGTACAATTTCATGAGGCACAACCAGCTGGTTTCATACCGCTGTGCTCACTCGCATCAACGGCCGGGCAGGATTGTCACGATTTTCCACCAGACGCACTCTGGTTCCCCACCCTGAGCAAGGCCCCTCTGGCCTAAGAGCAGAAAATGGAAGCGCATTTGCTTCTTCCCCAGGCTCGGGTGTGGGGTGATTACTTGGCAAATAGCCCTGTCACATTTGGTCATCGTGGACATTTTTCCTCCCCGGCAGCTCCTCTTCCCAAATGGACCCAGAGACATTTCTCAGAATGTTCTGCTCAAACAAGCATGTGAAAAACAGCTTGTCAGCGTGTCTCTTTCTTGCCGAAATGAAACCATGATGTTAAGACCCAGTCCTTTATTCATCTAGAAATGATGGGATGATGGCGCACTGGTTTAATTTTCCGGGGAAAAGAAGATGGTTCTTGACTAGTGAAGCTCCCCATAACCCCGCAAAGAGCAGTAATTATCTCCCTCCGAGTCGGTCCCTGTGGATCTCCTAATTAATTTAAAATATAGACGAGGGCTGTTCAAAAAGTGAGTGTACAAGGTTAATTACTGGTGTATTACACACAGCACAGGCATCGCGCCATGCGGTGGTGCTGGGCACCTCCCCCACGGTAAAGCCGACTGCCTATTCCCTCTCTGTCCAGCACATGAGGGGCGAGCGGTGACCTGCTGGCTGGTTTTTGAGACGCGCCGTCATTATCAACGGAAATCAGCTCTGTTCGTGATGGCTGGGCCCTTGGCTGAAATGGCTAACTCTGCCCTCCAGCACACGCAAGTGCACGCACATGCGACCACACATGTGTACAGTATATGCATGCAAGCACGCACGTCCACAGTCACACATGTGCACATGCGTGTCTCATGCACGCACGCGCACACACACAGATGTTACACAGGCAGCAACGTGCAAAGGACGAGTTCTCAGCTGATCATCACATGCTCTACCTGGAAATGCCAGGAGCTACCAGCACAGAGAGCCTTCTTTCCCTTCCTTTGCTGACAGAGACCCTAAGAGCCCTGTAGGGGTGGCATTTGCTACAGGGATGGGCTCCAGCTAAAGCAGGTGGACAAGAGGGAGGGTACTGCCAGGCGGGAGAAAGGGAAAGTTTATTTCTTGCCTGGGGCTTGCAGTACAAGACCACCAGAAAGGGGGAGGGGCATCTCCATGTCCTTTCCCCAAATTCCTCCCTCTGCATGCCCACTTCAAGCTGTCCCCCAAGTGGAGGTGTTGGCCCGGTTGGCCAGAGCTCATGTTTCACTAGCCAGCAGGGCTGCAGCCTCCGTACCCCTCTTCCCTTTCTGCATCAGACTGCGGGACCAGCAGGTAGGCAACCCTGCCTTGCAGGGCCTGGGAGGCAACCACAGAGGTACGGACAGGACCCCATGAGAGCCCACAGCAGAGAGAGCCAGTGCTCTGTCCGTGACATCCAGAAGGACACACTTGAGCTGGACCCTGCAGGGTGAGCCAATGCCCCAGAGAAAGGAGAGGCCACTGCAGACAGACCAGGGCAGAAGCAGATGTGGGAGCATGGGAGATGGCATGTCGGGGCTGCTGAGCCAGAGAGGTATGAGGGCTCTGCATGTCAGGTGAGGAATCTGGACTTCATCCCGCAGGCAGTGGGAGGTTTCCAGACAGACAGACAGCTTTCATCCTGGAGGAAGCTCAGACTAGTAGAAAATGTGGGAACACTGGAGCAGAGGTCAGAAGCAGTGGTGTCCTGGTCAAAGGCCATGACAGTGAGGGTAGAGACCAGAGGAGGTACAGGGACGGAGGAACAGAACGTAGATGCCCCAGAGCTCTGTGGGAACTGGCTCTTCTCAAAGCGGGGGCAAGGGGCTGCAAGCTCTGAGCTTGGACCATGGAGGGCCGGGCGATGGTGGTGCATCTCCGGGAGAAGAGCACAGATAGGGATGCGTGAGTGTGTGCACACGGGCACACATGCACGCACACGCACTCCTCAGCCAGTGGAATCAGGCTCCATTCTCTGGTCCTCGCCTTACACCGCATCTGTGACATGAACAGCAATAGTAGCGGCAGCATTTAATGAGGTCCCGTGTTATCTGTGAGCAGCATTCTGTGCTGGGTATGACATTTCCACACCCAGACAGTTGTAGGTATTGGCCAGGAGAAGCCCAGAGAGGGTGCGTAGCTTGGCTAATGTCACGAAGCCAAGGGGTGAGAGCGTGGCCGACACCCCAGGCTGTGCCCCCCAGGCTGGAAAGAAGCCTGGAGACCAGCAAGTCAGGCCCCCATTACCCTCCCTTCCAACGGATGTGCCAAAGCCGCCATCGCATTTCCTCCTCCAGAAAGCAGCACAGCCGGAGAGATTATTTTGACATATTTCCTGAAGACGCTGTTTCTAGAGCACCTGCCTGATAAAAATGATATATTTATTTGGGACCGCCGAGAGCTTGCTGAAATGAGGAATTTATCTGCATAGCTTTTGTTATTAAAGTGATTCTTCTTCTTTATTTCCTCCTAAGCTACTGATTCCATCTATAATACATGAGTTTCAGGTAATAGAAATTTTTCATGCAAGTAAATATTTTAATAACAACATTATGGTCTTGATTCAGAGTGTTACACACGACAGCCCGACGCAGGGAACGAGTGTACTGGGAGGTGAGGGACTTGGGTCTTGTCTCCTCTCTGCATTTCCGACCTTGGACAAAACCCAGCCTTTTCAGGGCCCCCCGTTTCCTTATCTGCAAAGTGTGGTGGCGGCCCCAAGCCCCCCATCCCCTGACTCACAGGGGCCACCATGAAGCTCCGGTGTGAGGACAACCCCGAAGGGAGGCTATAGGCTCCATGACACGCAGGCAAGGTGAGCTTGGACTGTTAGCTAAAGACACTCAGAGACGCACTGGCTTAAATAAAGTAACGCGTCCGCTGGCCAAGGCAGCAAGAGTCTAGGAGGACAAGCAGCCCCAGACTCCAAGGCTGTCAGGGACTGAGGCAGGATGGCCACGGCTGCTGTCCCCAGCATGGAGCTGCCAGCTCTGCGGGCAATGTCTGCTGCTCTGCCTTCGGGGTCAGGGCCTACATGGGCACATGGTGCTTGGGCCCTCCTGCCCCAAATTTAGTCCTGGGGGTCCCTGGCTTCCCCAGTGCCAGGAAGGCTGGGAAATGTGGGTTCCAGCCGGGGGTCCACACGCCCAGCTGGTGCTCAGGACGGGGAAACGGATCCTGAGAGACGTCTCGCTCAGCACCATGGAGCAGACAACCACTCAAGATAACGGCTGCGGAAATGGAAGAGTCCCCAAGGTCTTTGGGAAAGGCCTGCAGCCACATGCCTGCCTCGCAGCTCCTGCACAGACTGGTGCTCACAGCTGCACACCTACCAGCACACGGGGTCGTGAAGGAAAGCGTAAGAGTGGGTACACAACCCCCAACAGGCAAGGCAGGCACGGACCCTGGAGAGAGCAGGTGGTGACATGACCTGAGGCGGGGGAGCGACGCTGGAGAGGCAGGCGGGTCCAGTATGGACTTTTGGAGATCCGCAAGGTGGGAGCAGTCCAGACAGGCGGGACTTCGGAGACGACACCTGAGGACACACCTCGCATCAGACGCGGTGCAGGCTGGCGGCCGTGCCCTGACCTCACCCCAGACCGGGCTGCCTCCTGCCCATGACCCCCAACAACGGATGCTAACTGCTTCCCGGTCTCAGAGCTCCTTCCTGGGCCACATGTGTTCTGTCTGGGCTATGCCTGACGTCCCAGACAGGTGGACCCTCAGTCCGCACCAAGTCCCACGCCTCGACCCCACCCACGTGTCTCCCACACACATTCCAGTGTCTCTGCTGGGAACCCAGAAGGAAGCGGGGCGGGCTCCCCACACCCCCGCCTGCGGCAGGGGCAGAAGCATCCCCAGGGCGGCAAGAAGCGTGGAGTCTCAGTGACGGCAGGGGAGGCCGTCTGGGAGTGTGAGTGGCACTGGCCCTCCCAGCGGGCTGTGCCCCCAGCAGACAGGGAACCATCACGGGGCCCCGGTGACGCATGCCGCTCACTGCACGCTAACAGCTCACATGCATTCGGGTCCGTCCACTCCAAGTCTTTGTCAAAACCACTTTCCCCTCATTACTTCCCACCGAGAGCGTGAGACTGTACAGATCTACGGTGTGGCTGTCACGGAGGCCGGCAGCACCACGAGGAGGACACGTTAACCCCCCATTCATTCGGAGACTGTCAGGTCAGCTCTCCGGGAGGGGATGGTTTGCTGGACGGCTTGAAGCTGCACGTTGTTCCTGCGGCGCGTCCCAACAGAGGGGCGTCATCCGCGGTCTCCACGGCAGGAAGCCTGGTACCAAGAGCCACCAGGGTGTCGGGACAAAGGATTCCCACCAGGACCACAGACTGGGACGCACATCTCTGTGGCCGGGAACGCTGGGGTTCTTGGGGAACAAAAGTAGCGATGCCGGCTGGGCACGTGCAGCTCTGGCTGACGGGCTGTGCTAAGCGAGCCGCACACAAGCCAGCACGCTGCTCACCTGCATCGGGGCCTCTTCCCCACACCTGTGCTGGCCCCATCCCGCGTTCACCGCACGTCAGAGATGTCCTTCCAAACCCAGATCTGACCATCGCCCTCCCCTCCCACCACAGGGCCTTTTCACAGGCTCCTCAGTCAGCCTGGAACCCTCTTCCCACACCTCCTTTGGTTCCAGCCCTATTTCACTAGGAGCAAACGCCAAAGACCTACGAGGGCCACCGGCAGAGCGACCCCACATGTGTTGTCCTAACATGGACATCCTGGAGACTGACAAAGCGTGACACCACCCAGGGGGTTGCCAGGCCTCAATCCCCTCTCTAAGGCCATCCTGGCTGGCCCTCCTCTCTCACCTCCTGGCCTACCCCATGCTCCATTGATGCCGCCACCCTGCTGTCCCCCACCCCGCCAGGCAGGCCCACCTGTGGGCCTGGCGCTGGCTCCTCCCAGGAACTTCTCCCAGGACTGGACGGGACAATCTTCTCCTCCTGCAGGCACTGCTCTCCTGTCTCCCGCTCAGGGAGGCTCCCGGGCCGTCATGAGGAGGGTCTCAGTCGCCACCTGTCCCACACCTGTGGATGACGTGTGGCTCACTGGGTCGACCGCAGAGCCCCTCGCAGCACTCCGAGGTCTGCAACACCCCCACAGCCACGGAGACAGCCCCGGTTCTGCTGCCCGCACAGGGCGGCCCCCGCAGCTGACTGCGGATCAGTGATGGACAGTGGCCCGGGTCATCCGCAGAGGGGGTCAACCCCTCCAGAGCCAGGGGACCCCCACCTGATCGGGCCCCATACCAGGACCAGCAGCCCCTGCCTGGGGACCCGCACCAGAACCTGACGCCCACCAGGACCAGGACCAGGGATCTTCCCCCAGACCAGGGACCCCGCAGGGACCAGGGACCTCCGCCCAGACCGGGCGTTGAACACCCGCGGCAGAGCCGCGCGGCCCAGACCCACCTGACGCAGGCACCGAAGGTCCGGGTGTGCCTGCGCCGGAGGCCGGCCGTCCCGGGGCTCTCCTGGGACAGCGGCGGCGCCAGGCTCCGGTCCCCTCCGAGGACGGCAGACACGCGGAGAAGCGAGAGCACCGCTGGCCCAAGCGGTCACACAGTAACCCCCGACACGCCTCTCGCGCACCTGGCCCAGGTCCAGCATCGGTGCTGGTCTGGTCCGGGAGACACCTGGCTCGGAGTACTCGGATTGGCCGTCTCGGGTCACGTGTCTCTCACGGAATACTCGGATTGGCCTGCTCAGATCACGTGTCCCCGTCTGTCGCGTCACCGAGGCGCCAGGCTCGGAATACTCGGATTGGCCGACCTGGGTCACATGCTCCGACCTCCTGGACGAGGGGTCGCGCCGAGCGGTGTCGCGCCATCGAAGGTCGCGCCGGTGCTAGGGACCGAGTGCGGTCGGAGGGCGCTGTGCGGGGCCTCGGGGGACGGCAGGAGCCCGCTCCCGCGCCCCCCGCCCCACAGCCCGGAGGAGGCAGGATCCGCCGCCCGCACGGGGTTCGCCGACCGAGCGTTCCCGGAGGACACGGAAGCGCGAGGCCTTCTCTGCCGCTGCGGGAGCTGCCGGGGAGCTGGTGCGCGCGGCCGCCATGCCCGGGAGGACCCGTCCGTGGGAACGACGGGGAGTCGCTGCCGCGGGCCCGGCCTCGCGCGGTCACGACATCGGTCGACGAACCCGGTGCGCGTCCTCCCACCAGCGCCACCGAAGTGAGGCCGTCGCCGAATGTTGAGTCCGGCGTGCGATCCTGCAGCTGAAGCGAGGGCGGACGTCGGCGGGGCGGGCGGAAGGGAACTCGGAGGAGCCGGCCGGTAGCCGGGAAAAGGCAGCGGGGCCGACGCGGCCTCCAGGGGAGGAGCCACAGTGTCCAGCTCGGGCTCGGACACCTGCCCCAGGAGTGCGCTGCACTCCCTGGTGGGTGTTGGCGGTCGCGGCGCGGGGCCTGCGGTGCCGCCCGGGCCCCGTGAGCTCTCGGAGCCCGCCCCGCCTCGCCCTTCAGGTTGCCCGGGACCCCTTCACGCAGTGCAGCAGGGACACGGACAGCAGCAGGCGCTGGGGTCCGAGTCGCTGGCCGCCGATTTCACCCTCGGTTTACAGACGTTCCGTGTCTAGTCTGTAAATGCTAAAAGCATCTGCCCTGCAGGGTTTTTGAAGGATAAATTGCAAATGTGTTAGGACGTTAAGTGTGTAGCCCTGGGTCTAGCTCAGAACAGGAGCTCACTCAACGGGGCCTGCAGTTCTCTGATTCTTTCAGCAAACCTGGACCCTCTGGTCCTCGGAGGGAGGCTCTCTCTGCAGGTGCTCTGCTGCTCTGCGTGGAAGTCGGCTTCTTCTGCATCTTCAGCATAGCCTGGGGTCTGCTTCTGATACTGGGGTGGGGGCCCGGGCCCCAGGAATTCTCCAGCTCATGAGACACCGTACCTGCTGCATTCATGTCACTTAGAGACCCTTCCAACGAGATATTGCCCTCGTGTTGCATGCCGTTGAAGACGAGCAGTACTATCCACAGGGTCATTGCTCCATTCTCCCTGGTTTTCATCGTTTTGCCTTTTTTTAAAGACCTATATGGGGGCACCTGGGTGGCTCAGTGCGTTAAAGCTTCTGCCTTCGGCTCAGGTCATGATCCCAGGGTCTTGGGATCGAGCCCCGCATCAGGTTCTCTGCTCAGCAGGGAGCCTGCTTCCCTTCCTCTCTCTCTGCCTGCTTCTCTGCCTACTTGTGATCTCTGTCTGTCAGATAAATAAATAAAATCTTTAAAAAAAAAAGATCTATATGAAATGAGTTGAATGAGGTCTCTAAATTCCGCAGCTAGGAACAATATTGCTGGGCTCGCAAACGGGCACTGCTGTGCCCTTCCGAATTCTTGGTGAAACTAGGTGGTGGGCATGCTTTCAGAGACCCAAACACCTTTGTTTTTTTTTTTTTGTTTTGTTTTGTTTTAATAATTCTTTTTTTTTTTAAGATTTTATTTATTTGACAGACAGAGATCACAAGTAGGCAGAGAGGCAGGCAGAGAGAGGGGGGAGGGGGGAGGCAGGCTCCCTGCCAAGCAGAGAGCCCGACGCGGAACTCAATCCCAGAACCCTGGGATCATGACCTGAGCCGAAGGCAGAGGCTTCAACCCACTGAGCCACCCAGGCGCCCCACACCTTCGTTTTTTAAAGAGCTCTGAGAACACAAGTCATCCAAGCACAGCATCTCAGCTGAAAGGAACAAATTATTAACCGTGACAGCTGAGACATAATGAGATTCTAATTGACACCTTTCGTAAATGTTCCTTGCCCCAGATCGCGTTCAGAGTAAGTGGCATCATTAAGAATAGAGCTCAGGTTTTCTGCTTCTAAACCTAGTACTTGTTCTCCATAAGCCAGCGGTGGCTATGTCAGTCAGCCTCACAGTAAGGGCCGGGAAAGCAAGGGCTGCTGGCATCCTGAGGGCTTCCTCTCTGCCCTGATCGCCACCGGGCGTTCTGACGCTCTGTCTCGGGCATGAGTGTGTGTGTGCGTGTGTGTATGTGAATAAACAAGTGAGTAAATAACTTACCTCTCAGGGAACGTGGTATTGTCATCCCCACTTTACAAACGAGGAGACGTAGGACCAGAGTCATCGGACACATGGCCCAGGAGCGCTGGGCTGGGGAGTCATCCCGCTTGGCCTCATCCGCGGCCGCCCGGGGGACTGTAGTTCAACAGTCTTTCCCGTTGGGCATTGCGGTTCGTCCTACGTTCCCCCTCCGCGTGGGACATCCCCAAACAGGACTTCGCTTTCAGATCTGCCTTACCCCGTGCAAATGGAAGAGCTGCTCAAGACCAGGGATTTGGGCCCATTTCTCTTACTTCTGTCTCCCCGGTGCCTAGAACACGGACGAGCTCAAGTGGGCTCGAAACATACTTGTTGCCAGGAGGGACGGACAGATGAGTGGGTGGATGGAGCAGAAGGAAGGAAGGGTGGACGACGGAGAGAAGGAAAGAGGACGTATGGAAGGATGGATGGATGGACAGATGAACAAAAGGGGATGGGCAGGTGTGGGAGTACTTCCCTAGCACAGGCAGCCAGAAGTCTCTCACTGTCACCCCAGTGACCACAGTTTACAGGACAGTGGTCCTCAACTTTGGTCGTGTATTAGAACCTTCTGGAGGCCTTCTGAAGAATACGGAGGCCTGAATCCCAGGAGCAGATCATCAGGCTTAATGGGCCTGCCATGCGGCCCAGGCACTGAAACAGTTAAAGGCTCTCCAGGTAATTCAAATGTGCAGAAGCACTAGTGGGGTCAGCCTGAGGACCCCCTCCCCGGAATTGCAGAGGGGGCTTTGAAAAATGCCAACGATCACGTGCTGCCCACCAAAGCTTCCCGATCAAGAAAAGCCAGTATGTGTTGATGTATGCCCAAGGGAAGTTTTTTCCCTCCTCCTCTTAGTACCAAATTTAAAAGTCGGTAGTTCTCCTTGCAGTGGGAATCGAGGGTTATTTCTGGTTCCCTAATGATGAGAATGAGGGGTTCCTACTAGACTACCCACCTGACCTGGGTCTTTGCTTATTATTCCAAGTCACATTTCCAATTCAGCAAATGCCCTTGGGGCAAAAATCCAAAGAGTAGGAGGGGTACCTGCCTTCACTGAGTTTTTTACTTCATTGTTGCTTTCTTTCCAATTTATCAGTGCACTTACAGGGAAAAAATTGTATTTTATCTAGTTTCAGAGGGAGGGGTCGTCACCGTACGTCATGTGCTTTCCCAGACAGGAGAAGTCTGGGCTGTGTGACAGCTACTTCCCACAGTTCGCCAAGATGTCCACTACAACCTGACCCATAGCCGTTTGCGTGACCGTTAGTTTCGAGTGTGAGTGAAGACAGTGCGCGCCGCCCGCGAACTACCCTGCACGATAGGGTACGTGAGCAGGAGCGCATGTGCCCAGCTAACGACGGTGCTATTCCAGTCTTCTCTGCTCCACTCTCATCCCCTTGATCTGTTGGCTTCTGAGGTAAGGGCCCTGGGGTAATCAGAGACCAGCTTCTTCCCCAGCATTAGGTGACTGGAGCTTACCATGGCTGTGTCTTTGTCCGTTGACTGGACCCTCTGGCAATGCCAGTCGTCCCTACTTATCCACCAAATACTTTCTATCTTGAACAATGCTGTCGAGCGTCAGCAGGTAATTTCTGCTTCTCTGTTGTCGGTAGGGGCTCAGCGTCGCACATAACTTCTCTTCCACATCCCTGTGTGTTTCCGTTCCTGACGTGCTTCCTGGAAATGGCTTAGAGACAAACTTGTGGCCCTAACTTGGGATCTCTCTCAGGGGGTGTACTTAAGTTACACTCACTTTGGACCGTGTCCGTTTTATTCTGTGTTTCCTATTGACTTTTCTTCCTCCTCCTGCCACACCACTGCCTCCCTGTCACCAAGCGGACCAACTCCCTTTATGGTCTCTTCCTTCTCTCATGTTTCCCTTTCTGATTGTCTTTCTCCGTTGTTCCAGAGAATACCCTTAAATACTCTGTCTGTATTTGAACCTATAAATACTCTGTCTGTATTTGAACCTATGCCGTCTATCAACATCTGGATGGAGTCCGTCTCTACACCTTACCCTCAAACAGAGCAGAACTCGGAATATCCTTCGCTTCCTTCTTCCCTCTCCACCCCTTTGTGTCTCTCCCACACACGTGTCCTCTGGGATTCTCATTCCAGCTCTCCCTCATTTTTGGCAACCAGACGTGATGTATCTTTAACATGTACTACTGTTTTGCGGACCACCTCTCATTGATTCATCTTTCATTTCTCTGTTCGTGCTTTCAGATGGATTCTGAGAAGGGTGGGAGGTCCGGGCTTCCGGAGATGGAACAAGCGATTCCCAGGGACAAGAGGTTTCAGCGCATGAATTATAGTCCATGCCGCTGTAATAATGTCATCTGGTGGCAGACGGCAGCCGTACGGGTGACGAGCAGAGCGTGACGTGTAGACATGTCCAATCACTATGTCATACACCTGACACTGTAACATTGTGTGTCCACTGGACTCAAGGTTTTTTTAAAAAAATTAATAAAAAAAAATTAAAAAAAAATAATAAAAGACCAAAAAAAAAAAAAAAAAGAGGTATGACTTGAGTCCATATAATCCAAACTATGAGAGAGCGAGATTCACCCAACATGACTTCTTCTGGTTTGAATCTGGGGGCGAGAGCTCGTCGATCGCTCCGCGGTCACTGACTCACCGGGCCCTGACTCAGCGGTGGTGAGTCAGTTAAAAGGTTGCTGATTCTGATTCTGTCAAAGCACCGGTTGCTCCTCAAACAGTGTAATAATTCTTGAGTTTTGTTCTTGGAGGGTGAAGGGAAGGTGGTAAGTAGATTGGTGGGTGGTGGGTGGTGGGTGGACGGAAGGGGGATGGACGAGCGGACGGATGGAGACAGATGGATTATGAGAAGTACGTGTCGCAAGCTCTTGCCCTTCTAAAGCTGTCTCTTTAGAATGCAAATGCCGTTGCTGCGGCATTTGCAGCAACGAAGGAAGTCGTCGCTTTAACCCGTTGCCCGAGCTCGGAACCCACGGCTTCGTGTACCCTGGAGCGTTGCTTGGACTTGACGTTTCATAGACAATCAGTCCCTCGCTTTCTCTGTCGATCTTTTGCTTTTTCCAGGAGGTTTTTAGGATATTTCTCTTCATCCCTGGTGGTATGGAATCTTCCGACGACGGTCTGGGGCTCTGTGCGTTTTATATCCGATGCACTTGGCTCCCCAGCAGCTGTCAGCGGTGATTATCATAATGTGAGCTCGCCGCACGGCCAGCCTCGTGCTGCTTTCCACACCCCTGCGTCGGATACTGTCATTATCCTCCTGGCACGGAAGAGGAAACTGAGCCACACACCCACTGAGAAGCCTGTCCTCAGTCCTGGGAAGCATGTCGCTGTTATTTCGTGGAGAATTTCCTGCGTTTCTCGCTCTCTGCCGAGCTCTGTCGGGTATGGGATTTGGAGGTCAGTCCGTGGGCACAGGGTTGGCGGGGTTCCCTCAGCTGCGTCGCTGGGCTCACCCAGCCTGACCTCAGCCGGCCGCTCCCGCCCCTGGACCCACCCATGGAGGCCCTGCTGTTGGGAGTTCATCGGACATTTGAGTCGTCAGGGGCCAGGCTCCCCAACAGGAAGGCAAACAAGC
Source organism: Enhydra lutris kenyoni (assembly GCF_002288905.1). Classification (NCBI taxonomy): domain Eukaryota; kingdom Metazoa; phylum Chordata; class Mammalia; order Carnivora; family Mustelidae; genus Enhydra; species Enhydra lutris. Next base: position 729,207 of record NW_019154166.1, on the reverse strand, counting down.
TGGGACAGCAGAGACAAGATGGCACTGGCATCCTGCTCTGGCCCCAGACAGGACCACGATCGTGTCCCATCTTACAGCCTCTGCAGAAAAGGCTTTCACAGGCCTTCCCAAAACAGATGATTCACCATAAAACATTGGCCACTGTCACTCAGCCTCCGACGTCAGCCCACATGAACAATGACCCGGTAGGTAGCTGGGTGTGCGATCAAAGCCCCGATGGACACAGCTTAGCGGCCAGCCCACAGGGGCCCAGTCTCAGGATGCTTAAGACAGCTCCTCAGAAGAGCTTATGAAACCCTAGGAGCTCAGAGGCCAACGCCCTCAAGCCCCCCACCCTCTCCAGGAGCTTTACGCTTCTGCTCAGTAACCATTGCCAGGCCGCCCACGGCTCCCGTCTGGTCCACCTCCTCATTCTTCAAAGTGGCGCGAGCAAGAGCCACGGGCACTAAGGGGAACAAACCCCATAACATGGCCTCTCCAGCTCAGACAGCCTGGGGACTGGTGAGCGAGGCCCCGACGGCCGCCTCTCCTCCACACCATCGTCCCTGAAGCCTGTGGCCCCCACTCTCTCCGGGCCCCTCTAGCCCATCCTGTGTTTGCCATTTCTAAACATGGTGCTCCCAGCTGCCGCTGGCTTGGCCTCTGCTCTGCTCGCCTTCCATCTTCTGTGGATTTCTTTAAACCCTGTCTGCTCCCAGAGCCTGCTTTGTGCTTTCCACGGCTGTGGTGCGCAGTGAAGCCTTTTCTGCCGTGTCTGAGACTTGGAGCAGAAAGATAAGCAGGTGCTTGGTTCGCCACACGACCCAGTCTCCTCCTCCCACCTTGAGCGGAGGGACCCATATGGCAGCAAGGTGGACAGTGTCACAGATGTATGGCCCCCAGGGAGAACAGGCCACAGCCCAGGCAACAGCCCAAAGGGCCTGAGAAGCTCTCCGGACAGGACTGACACGGTTCGCCACTATGACTGCGGATGTTCCGGCAGCTCGGCCACCACGGCCAGCCACGGACCCACCCCCCCCGAGGTCACAGCTCAGCCGGGTCCCCAGCCAGGGCCTTCGTGGTGGGGGTCAGGTGACCCGCACTGTGCTTGGGGTGGGCGTTCTAAGACACACACACACACCCCCGCCCACCCCAGGTCTGAACATCTGGGGCTGTGGGCGTGTCTGCATGCTCAGCTCTGGCCTCTCCACGGACCACGAATCTGGAAGGAAGAAATGTCCCCTGAGAAACCAGTGCCTCTACAGACCCAGGCCGTTGGCTCCAGGGCAAGGACTCCAAGGACCGAAGGACTGGTTTAGGCTCAGAAACACCAAGGGAGCACCCCCGGGAGGATGTCCTCATGCTTCTGAAAGCCTGGCTCAAGGCAGAGCCCCTTTCCCTGGGAGTTACCCCACGCTTGGTCCCTGGAGAGACCCCCATTCTCCCATCGGCCACAAATGATTGATTAACGGAGGGTGACACCTCCCACAGGGACCCAGGCTGGGCCGACCAGATCTCCTCCCCCGCCCTGGACTTTGACACGTGAGTAGCGCAAGCTGCAGCCGGAATCAGGAGTGTTGGGGCTCAGCCTCTGTCTGGGAGGAAGTGTCCCCATATCTACAGTTCTCACAGCCGCCTCCTTGGCCCGTGGCCCTGGCCCCAGACCAAGCCTCCTCCTGGCCAGATGTTGACCTCTGGGCCTGACCCCCTGCTGGTGACCTGGGGGTCAGTGTCACAGGCGGCTCTGCTGTGAGAGCAGGTGGCTTCCCTCCCCACCGCTGGGCTCACATCTCCTTTCCTCCCCTGCACGGAGGTCGGCCAATGCCCGGACCTGTTGCTTCCCGGGGCTGCTCTCTTGCTTGGGACCCAGTGCCCAGGAGGAGGGCTGGGCCCGTGCACAAGCTGCAGGGACGTGGCAGGGGCAGACACAGCACCAACTCCCTCTCTGCAAGAGCATCGAAGCAGATGCCCCCAGCCAGAACCCCTGAGGGTCACTGGGGCAGCTGGAAGCTGGGCCATCCTCAGAGCTCCCTCTCTAGGGTGTTGTCCCCCAGTGTGCCCCCTGGGAACTCCCTCTGCACCCCGTCTCCTGGCTTCATGCCAGCCTGCAGCCACGGCCCCTCCCGGGCGGGGTCCCCACCTGCACCCTCACACCTCCCACCCTGCCCAGGCAGCACCTGCAGCAGGCGGGAGCCCTCGGAGGACCGAGTACACATCCCCCGCTCACAACTCCTCCATGCCCCCCGATAAAGGCCCCCTCCCGGGTGCGGCTCTCCAGCCCTCCACCCGGGTGCGGCTCTCCAGCCCTCCACCATCCACCTCCAGGACCCCCTTCCCAGCACCAGGCCGCACCCAGCAGGGAAGACGGCCTCTTCCTCCCACAGACGGCTCCCCGCAGGGTCCTTGTGGGCCTCCATTCAGACCCCTCCTTGAGGGGACGACGGCTTTATTTCTGCAGAACCTGTCACTCCATACGGCGGAGAGTAGGGGGTTATGATCACATATTGCAAATTGAAGCCGTTATTAATCAAAGCATCCCTGAAAATATCAAACACGTCACGTGACATCTCTGACTTCTCTCCCGCTGGCTCCGTGGCACACCCACGAGTAGGCTGACCTTTTCCACAGCCAAATTATAAATGTCAGAATTGCGTGGCTCCATCCTTCAATTACTGTCACCTTGAAAGGGGAGAGCACTGGAGACCTCCGACTTAAGTCTTTTCAACCACAGATAACTTGCAGACGCGCTGTTTCCTTGAGAGTGGAGTGCCGGGTTCGGAGAAGCCGGGCACCCCCTCCCACCCAGCGCTTCCCACGTGCCTTGTGCATGCCTTGTGCAGTGACCCAGAAAGCCAGCAGCTTGCTTTGGGGACTGATCACGACTCCCCGTCTGATCTCCTCTGCTCCGACAAACTCAAGATTTAATTTTTCCTCAACTGCTATTTCCAGAAGCACCGCAGGACAAAGAGGCCTCCGGGGCCCATCCCCTAAATACGGACAATTGTGGATTGCTTTTTGTGTTTTCGTGTAGATTGCTAAGTCGTGTTTTTATTCTGAAAGTTTTTTTTTTTTAAAGGGACATTCCTTCTGGTCACATTTCTGTTCTTCATTCAAAGTCTCCAATCAACAGGAAAGCAGGATGGGTTGAGCCCAGTAAGCTGGGGAAGAGCTACTGCTCATTCCAGGCTAATGTGTCTCTGCAGTATTTATAGTGTGAATGTATCGAATTAGCAACTTCACATGTGCTACAATGTAATTTCTTCCTCTGTCTCTGGAACCTATATTTGCAGTGTGGTCTTTTTTTCCCCCTTCTCACTAAATTAACAAGGTATATTATTGGATTTTAGTTATCACCCAACGTAGGCAAACAATATTCTGTTTTTCCTTTCCAGGGAACACCCTGGGTCTGATCTGAGCAGAGAAGTCTGGGCCCAGCAGGGAGAGGAGCATCATAAATTCGGCGGGCCTCATCGGGGATCTTTAGGTCCCTGTGGTCCTTCTCTGCATCCAGTCATGTGCTATCTGCTTCCAGGTTCAATGGCACCAGAACCCTGTGGCCATCAGGGTGGTCAGCGCCCACGGCAGCCAGACCCATGTGCCTTCCCAGCTGCAGACTGGCCCGCACGCGGGGGCTTGCATTTGGGGGGCACATGGCAGAGCATACCCCTCTTCTCATTCCTCCCCTTTCCCCTATAGCAAGGAGATGTTTTGGAGGGGGACCGGTCACTCATCCTGAACCCACCTTTCGGCGCTCATGAATCCGTCCACGTGGTAGCTGTTCAGAGTGCTGGAAGGACGCTGGGGAAGCGGTGCGTAAAGCAGACCGTGAGCGAGGCCCGGAAGGTGGGCGGAAGGTTGGGTGACCAACCCTCCCCGGCAACCTGGGCCTGGGGAGTTTCCCAAGGTGTGGGGGTCTCCTTGTTGAAACCAGGACCCCACCTCCTCCTGCTGCCGGAATGCAGACTCAGACACTCTATGTTCAGGGTCATCTCCTTTCTATTTTCATGTGTTCTGACACTTTATTACGAAATTTCAAACATAAGGAAAGTTGGAAGAGTTGCACAAGGAGGGCTCACACGTGTGTGTATGCACATGTGTGTGCGTGTGTGTGTGTGTGTGTGTGTGTGTGTGTGTGTTGGGGGTAAGGCTTAAAAATGCAGCTTTCCAGAGCCGCCTGGCCAGCTCACTCGGGACAGCCTGTGACCCTTGATCTCAGAGCTGTGAGTTTGAGCCCCGTGCTGGGCATAGAGATTACTTAAAGAGATAAAATCTTAAAAAAAAAAAAAAAAAAAAAGTACAGTTTGGAGAACCTGGGTGACTCAGTTAAGCATCTGCCTTTGGCTCAGGTCATTGTCCCACGGTCCTGGGATCGAGCCCTGTGTCAGGCTTTCTGCTCAGCAGTGAGCCTGCTTCTCCCTCTCCCTCTGTCCCTCCCCCTGCTCATGCTGTCTCTCTCCCTCTGCCAAATAAATAAATAAAATCTTCAAAAAATAAATTTAAAAACACCCCACAGCTCTCCAGCGTTCAGGGATCCCACTGGATTTTATTTTCGTTAACTGTGGTGGTCTAAGGAGACCAGGACAAGGAGGCACGCTCTGCAGGAAGGCGCTGGGGCGTGGGGAGCCACAGCCAGCTTCCCAGGAGTGATGACAGGAAGGCGGAGCCCACGCTCACGGAAAGGGCTGAGATTTAGGCCTGGTAAAACGGCATCCTATTAAGTTAATGCTGTTAATTTGAATTTTATTGATTTCATAGTTTGCATTCTGTAATTCGTCCATTTGTTTTGCTTTTAGAGTGAAATGAGAGCCATAAACAGAATTTTACTCCAGCTTCATGTCGGTACATGTTCAAGTGACAGTATAATGGGGAATACTTGAGTCAACAGAAGTGGGGCAAGTTCTTTGGAAATATGCTCACTTTAGAAAAAGATCCCAGCGTTGCTTGGGTTTGAGATGAAATTTACTTGGCATTAGCTTTTTCTGCCAAGATCAGGGTCTCCAAGCCTTCCAACCGCAGGAGACTTCATCGCGTGAAATCTCTGTGATGTTTTTTGGAGGCACCGTCCCCCCACGGGCAGCTCGGAGCCTGCAAAGTGACACGCGGTGGGCTCTCCACACGCACCCAAAACACGCCCAGCTTCCAGCCGGTACAAATGAACCGACCAGGCCTTGGGAGCCGGGAGCCCGAGGGGGAGACATGGTCATCACAGTGGGTCCCCTGTTGTGGGAGATCGCGAGCTGAGTGATAGTGCAGGACACACCCTCATGCAGAGAAGGGGACTTGCGCAGACCCTGTGCACGGATGGATCCTGCACAGAGAAGTGCAGCCCCCAAATGATCGGTCCCTGAGAGCGTGTGACGGCCACCAGCACAAGCTTACAGGAGACGGGCTTTTCCTTCTTCCCTCCCACAAGAGGACACCAGGGCACTGCGCGAGGGATCAAAGCCCTCAGCAGAGTGGCCGGTTCATAAGCAAACCCCCCACATCCCACGTGTTGCCAGATTACATATTCTAACTGGCGGGAAGGGCAGATTCGTGAAGGCCAATAGGAAAAGCACAGTTAGCAACGTGGCTGTACCTGCAGCCCACGACCTCCGGGACGGCTCGAGTCATAAGCCGTAGCGGGCACCGAACTCCTCACATACACCTCCCCCTCCAGCCTCCCATCTGGCTTCTCCCACCTACACCCAGCACCCAGCCCACCTCTGGCTCACTGCGGGCCCTCCTGCTGGGAACCCCCATCCGCTGCAGACAAGCTGAGCCCTCCTTGTCCTCTTGCACCGGCTGAGATACTGCCTCCTCCAGGAAGCCTTCCCTGACCCACGCCAACACAGGCAAACACAGGGACCTGTGCCCCTCCTTCATGCCCATGTAGTTTGAGTGACTGTCCCCCCAACCCGACCATGAGCACCTTGAGGGCAAGTCTCAGACCCTTGATATTCCACAGGCCTAGCGAAATGTGGGGTACATACTCCATTCCTCTTTCTGAATACTGTCACTGGAGAAGAACAAGGGACCCTGGGAGGCTGCTGTCCCCTCCCCCCTCTGCCTCTCTGCTCCCTGGTCCCTGGCCGCTGGGCACGCTCAGTGTGTGCCCCAAGGCCACGGGCCGCACAGCAGCCTCACTCTCCCAACCCGGCAGGTGCTTCCTCCCGGAACCCAGGTCCTCCCCATTGGCCTGACCCAGAACCCAAGCAAACTGCCAGGCACTTCCCCTCACCCCACAAGGGTTCTCACTGGGTGTGGAAAGCAGGTGCCGGGGTCCCTGGGCCCAGACCCTCTGCTGAGTGCCACCATGTCTGGACAGGTGTCTTTCTTGGTTCCTGTGTACTCTCTGGACATTAGGCCCCCAGTTTCTCAGGAATGGGACCCAACATACTCCTGTCTGCCCAGCTCTGCCAGAACCCCGGCTGGAGCCTTCGTGCAGGGGGCCGCCGGCTGTCCTCAGCCCTGCTGTCCCCAGATTTCTCACCCCAACCCACGGACCTGACCACTGCAGCTCTGAGTCCTCCCTGCTGAGAAGAAAGCCCCCACCCTTCCACTCCCGGCCCAGGCCAGCTGAACCCCGGAGATCAATCCCTGAGGCTGTCGGTCTAGAAACCAGCTGGCCCAAGGGGCAGGGGGAGGCCAGGGCGGGTGTCCCCTCTCTGCTGCTCCTCGTGTGCCCAGCCCAGCCTCCAGCCACCCGGTGTGTGGCCCTGCAGACAACCCCGATTCAAACGATAAAAGCCGGTTTCTCTCTGCCTCAAACATCCTACCAGAAAATGAGCTGCAATTTGAAACACAGGAAAATGTAATCTTTCCTTTTTAGCACTCAAGCGCCTTCATTCTCAAAGAAAGCCAGCGGTGGGCGGATTGGATTTGGGGTTTGTTTGGTTTTTTGTTTTTGTTTTTGTTTTTTGTGCTCTTTTGGTTTTTTTGGTTTTTTGCCAATTATACATTTTGCTTCCAAAGCTGCCGGGAGAACAAAACAGAAGTGAGAACGGAGACGGTTGTTCTTCAAAGCCCGCCTCCCCGGTCTGCAGACGGGCACGTGACTCATTAGCCCGAGCCGTGTGACAGGCCAGAGTTACGACTAGTGTTCGTGCGCCGTAAGGAATGTCCTCTATTAATGACAACAGCTGTCGGTTTAATAACCCCAGAAAAGATCATTAAATTCCTTCACATTTCCCAGAAACAGATGGAAGAATCGCAGAAAGGTTTGGGCATATGGGGGAACATATGGGATCCCGGCAGCTCCAAAGAGGGGCGAGTCTGCCGCACTGACAGAGGGGTGCCGGGGCCCATGGAGGGCGCAGGGACCACAAGCCTTTGGTGTCCCAGGCCCAGCGGGAAAGGGGGCCGCCCGACGGCAGGGTTGGGGAAGGCCGAGGGGGTGGCCCCACTTTGCCGCCTCTGCCTTTGTGGGAGGCGCCGTCCATTGGCCGAGGACAACGCGCTCAGGTTCCCACACACACTTCCCCGGATCGCCGCGGGCTCACGGGTGTGCGCAGACGCATCCGGGTCAGTGCCCGGCGGGGGAAGGCTTGACCGGGGCAGGAGCAGACACAGCGTTGAGGGAAATGCCCACATCAGAGCCCGTCAGCTCCCAACCCATCCCTTTCCTGAGTGCAGGGTCCCAGAACCTGCGTCCCCCTCGGTGCGTCCGGGCGCAGGACGACATTCATTCCAAGAGCGCTGGTGCCGGTGTCCTGAGGATTCAGAGCTGACCCTGCACCCTCGGAGGAAGGGAACAGCCACCATGGGGAAATGCAAGGTTAAGGCATTATCTGCCCCCAGAAGGGGCACAGGACCCTGCGCTCACACATGCATTATCTCCCACGCTGCATCAAGGGCTCCCACTGCCATGCACCCACGGATTTGGAAAGCCAAGCCACGCTTTCTGTGGAGGAAGCGGGGTCCCCGTGGCACTTGGCAAAGCGTCAGCGGAGGGAGAGTGAGGACGCACGTGTCTGGGAGTACCGGCACACATGCCTGTATAAGCAGAGGCAGGATGAAGAGAAAATTACTCGGACGAATAAACAGATTGACCATGTTTGCAAGAATGGTTTGACGTTGCCACGTTAATGAACAACAGAGAACACGTCTGATGCTTTTGGTGGAAATGTGAACTAGTCTAAGGATGTCTTCTGCCGCTCCCTTCGATTTGTATTCTTCCTTGGCGTCATGCGCTGAATGGCTTCGCCCCCAAAAGCAATACGGTGAAGCCCTCCCCACACCCCGCCTTGCCTGAGAACAGGAGCTTATTTGGAAATAGGGGCTTGAAGATGGAATTAGTTAAGGTGAGGTCATGCTGGGGTTGGGTGGGTCCTTCATCCAGGAAGACTGGTGTCCTTATAAGAAGACAGAGACACAAGGAGAAGCCCAGACTACAGGGGCAGAGACTGGAGAGCGGCGCCCGCCCGCTCACCGCGCACACCAACCATGGCCGGCAGCACCAGATGCCAGGGAGACACAAAGAAGAACTCCCCTGTGGGTTTGAGAGGGAGCAGCGTCCTGCAGACACCTTAACTTGGGATCACAGGCATCCAGAACTGTGGGACCATAAACTCCTGCGATGTTGAGTCAAACCCTGTGTGGTCCTTTGTTATGGCCCCAGGAAACCCATGGAGATGATTTAAATCATGTGCCCGTGAACAACAGCCCGTGGGTTAAGAATGTTTTTTATATTTTACATTTGTGGAAGAAGAGGAGGGAAGAGAGTGGGGAGAGAGGGGAGAGAGAGGAAAGAAGGAGGAGGGAGGATTATAAAACACCTGTGTCCCACAAAGCCTAGAATATCAGTATTTGACCCATTACAGAAAAAGCTTGCCGATTCTTGGTTTAATACAACCCTAATGAAAATTCCCAACAGATAAACTTGGGAGAAGCAGGAACAGGACAAAGTTTCAGCTAAGAAAGCTTTGGGTAAAGGAGCAATGAGGGCTTGTACGTGAGATACTTATATATATAAAGTCTATAAACCCACAGGCTAAGGAAACCAGGAGAAATACCGGCAAACAGATCAATGAGACAGGACACGCCCCCCCCTTAAATGAGTCTGGTTTATAATAATGAGTAAGTACTCTCATTATTTTTCCTGTATGTTTTCTCTAGCAGCAGCTGGTAGGAAGACATAGAATGTTTTCAGTTTGGGGGGAGCTTGGGGTCTGGGGAAAAATAAATTATTAGGTCATCACATCACATGATTTGTTAAAATAAGTCCTAGACTAATTTTTTAAAAATTAACTGTAAAAAAAAAAAAGAAACCTAAAAAGTCTGGAAGATGATGCCACCATTTCACCAGCCGCCAGCTGGCACAAAGCCACAGAGAAAGTAGTAAAGATGTGATGACAATGTTGAAAATTCTGTGCCTCAGGAGAATCCTAAACTGGGGGCGCCTGGGCAGCTCAGTGGGTTAAGCCTCTGCCTTCAGCCCAGGTCATGATCTCAGGGTCCTGGGATCAGGTCCCACATCCGGCTCCCTGCTCAGTGGGGAGCCTGCTTCTCCCTCTCCTCCTACTCCTGCTCTCTCTCTCTCAAATAGATAAATTTTTAAAAATCTTAAAAAGAAGAAGAAGAAGAAGCGTCCTAACCCAAACCAAGAAGCAACTGACAAGCTGAGAGAGTATCTGACCACGTCATGACAGAGAAAGGATTGATAACCTCCATACATAAAGAATACCATGAACACCCCAGTGGAAGAACGGACAAAACCCAGGCCCCAGAGTTTCACGCAGGCCATAGAACTGACTGAGGAACATATGAAAGATAACCATTTCCCTGGTGATAAACAAAACAAAACAAAACAAAACCCACACATTGAAAACCAGGATCCCAAGTCTATCAAATTGGCAAAGTTTTCTGTGTCGGGAAGAGTCCAGGTAAGGACGCTCATGCGCTGTAAATGGAAGGATACCGGAGCCACCAAGCTGGCCGGCAGGTTTGCAAAGTCTGTCCGTCCTGCTCTTTGATGGGAATGAGGGCGTGTGTGATGGCAGGAACATCGACGGAGTCCAGGGGTCACATTGGTTCACAGGCAATTCTCCCCGGGCTGTGTTCACATCGCCACCAGGGGCACACAGTTGAGCTGGGACCCCAAGCTGCCCGCCCCCCGGAGTGCCCCTGGGCCGCGTCGGGTTGCCCTCTGCCCGGGAGGGACCGTCTGTGTTCAGACCTCCTCTCCGTCGCTTAACACTTCATCTCCAGACCGTCCCCACACCCCTTTCCAGCAAGCAGCATCTACGAGTAAAGCAGTTTTTGCTCTCTTTGTTAGAGATTTAATTAATTTTTAAATAGCATTTTTATTAAGGTGGTTAGTTTCTGTTAGTGTTGTGGTTACAACAGAGCATAATTTTCAGTGATCTGTCTTAAACATATTTTTCCTGTAAGTTATGTCATTTTTATTGCATGATTTTCAGAACACAGTATTTTTGGCATTTTATGTGAATACATACATATATATCATACTGCCATAGAACAACTCCATATGAGAATCAAAATCTTCAAAAAATTCCACTCACAGCAATATGTACACAGGGGAGAAAAACAGAGATATGCACAAAAATTCGCACAGGAGTGTGCTCATGGGGGACTTATTTATAAAACTAAAAAATGGTAAAAAATTATCCAAATGCGTGACGGTTGATTGAAAACCTGGTATCCCATCCATACAATGGAATGTGTGAGCCATTAGACGTCATCTTTTCCAGGAACTCTTGGAGCAGTGGAAATGTTCCTAATCATTCATCAAGTGGGGGGAAAGCTGTCTATAAAATAGTGCAAATTTCACAATATACACCATTAAATTACATGCTGATTGTTTATACATGGCAAATACATAAATACGTACCATGCAATGTAGTAGGGGTGAGGCTTACCGTGGTGAGGGTTAGGGGCGTGTGTTAAACAGCTTTTGGTGCTCTTCCAACAATTTCCAGGCTTTCCTGTTATAAATAAAAGAAAAATGAACATTATTGTTAAAGCCAATGAAAGTCTAATGGATTTTTTCTGACACGGAGAGGCAAGGACAGAAGGAAGGGCGGGTAAGGGGAGAGAGGAGCCAGGGAGGATGAGGCCACCCTCGTTGGAACCCTGATGCCATGTGCCGCGAGGAGATTCGGGGACGGTGGGAGGAACCTCTTCCCCCGGCCTCCGGAGACCCTCAACTCCTAGAAACATCCTGCCTCCTTCCCAAGCCAGCAATGCCTGGACCCCAGGGTTTCTTGACACACACCCCCCACCCTGTGAGTGATGGCAACAATGGTGAGACCCACTGCTCTGAGATCCCAGAGCGGGGACATCGGACCGTGAGCGTGTCTCCTGAGGGCTCATGATTGCAGAGAAATTAGCTCAGACTGCCAGTGATGTGCAGGAGGGTACGGGACGTTCCGGTGCCATAAAACAGGGATACAAAATCACATATGCAACTGGTGCTCACGACTGCAAAAAATCTGCGGGGAGGGACACCTGGGGCGCTCAGTCAGTTAAGTGTCCACCTTCGGCTTAGGTCATGATCCCGGGGTCCTGGGATCGAGCCCCGCATCGGGCTCCCTGCTCAGCACAGAGCCTGCTTCTCCCTCTCCCTCTGCCTGCTGCTCCCCCTGCTTGTACTCTCCCTCTCACTGTGTCAAATAAATAAACAAAATCTTACAAAGTAAAATAAAAATAAAAATAAATCTGTGGGGCAAGATGCGAGGGAAGCATCCAAATGCTAACAGAGTTGGGACGTCAGAATTTGCTACCACAGGTGCGTAGGACTTCCATAACTGAAAAAGTAGAAATTGAACCACTGGGGGGATAAGCCCAGATCCCCTAGATTACAAGCAAGGCCCCTAAGAGGGGACCCTACATACAGCTCAGAGGTTCCCTGTGCGCCCCACACCGGGATTTGCCCTTGACATCTAAGCCCTCACTCGGGCTCACCCCAGTCACCGGGTAGAGTCTGGCCCTTGCTTCAGGATCTCCGAGGTGTGTCCTTCCCGCTGGCCCAGGGGACGTCCTCCTCTACTCACCCACAGGAAAGTGCCCCCTCTCCATCCCGGAGGCCAGGGTCTTGTCACTGGCCCTGACATGCGGCTGGGGGCTGTGCTGTGGCCCCTCCCGACACAGGGTGCGTTCCCAGCCCCCCAGGCTGGCCCAGCCGAGGCAGAGGCCCAGGGCTTTTCTCCAGCCCTTTCAGATCATAGCAGATGTACAAGGAGCTTGCTGAGGAAGTTCAAAACTGTGCGATGTACAACACATCGGTCATAAACAGAGCCCAGCTCTCTGTGCAGAAGACCCTCAGGACAGGTGACGGGCCGTGTCCCCGAGACCTCCCCCGCCTCCAGAGCGACTGACCACCAGGGAGCCTTCGAGGCCAGCAGGAGCGGCACTCGCAGCCTCCGGCAGGACCAGCCCCCCAGAAACCATGCTGCTCTGTTCCAATAGGAGCACGAGGGTGAGGAGGACGCTGACAGGCCCAGCAGCGGCTCCCCGGGCCGGCCGCCAATGCCCCAGGGGCCCGGCCTGTCACCAGGGGTCCGGCTCATGGGAAGCAGGTGCGCCTCATCTCTGTGAGCATCATGGGGGCTCAGAGACGGACCGGAGCTGGCCACCCCTGCTCCCAGCTGTCCTGCTCTGACAGAGCATCCCCGAAGTCCCCGGCATGGCAGCCTGTCCGTGCTGACATCTGTGCCTGTGCTGGGCCGCAGGGCACGTCCGTGTCACTGGCCTGGGTCCTGAATGCCCGCCTGGAGCTTGGCACTGACCGAGTACTCAGCACAGCACAGCCTGCCGGACAGGTGGATGAAATGCCACCAGCAGGAGGGGCCCCAGGTAGCAGTCTGCCATGCCACCACGTCCTGCTGTCCCCCGCGTGGGTCTGGCCTGCTCCTGTCCCAGTCCGCTGGCCCCTGGCACTGGCGGCAATGTCCCCACCGACAAGCTGGGAAGAACAGACAGAGTCCAGGGTGGGTGGGAACTATGAAGTCCACCTAGAACTGGGAGAGTGACCCCGTCTGCCCCCAGCGCACCTGCCAAGGAGGCAGCTTTGGGGCAAGGCTGGGGCATGAACAGAAGTTCTCAGATTGGAAACGGGGACGGTGCAGCACAGAGCCAGGGCGGAAAGGGCCAAGGGGGAGGAGGAGAAGCCGTCATCCCACTGCAGAGCAGAGGGAGGAGCCCGTGTGCACTTTCTTCCCCCAGGTGGAGGACACGTCCCAGCACCAGGGGAACGCAGTTTTGCCTGCTAAGGTCCAGGGCGGGAGGCCACCCTGTTTCAGGGCTCCTGCTGTGCAGGGTGGCCCAGAGCTCCTGTCCACCCTGCGGGCTCCTCTGCTCCTCCCTCGCCCACACTTCCTGGGCCGAGCTCTGCCCCTCGGGGACCAGGAAGCCCACCTCGTGGCTACGACACAGAACAGCAGTCCTGTAACAGCAGCCCCTCGCGTGACCCTCAGCGAAGACCCGTGCTGGAGAACCGGTATCTTTGACTGTGCTGACAACACACGTCTCATGTCCCAAGGCCCAGCAGCAGCCCGCCTCCTCCAGGAAGCATTCCCAGCATGTCTGCGTCTCCCTTCTGGGCTCTGACAGTCCTTGAGTTGGCCCCACATGTCCAACGCCTGAGTCGTCACTCTCTCGTGCTGGGCGCTGACTCCACTTCCCGAATGCACAGCAATGCTCCAAGAGCAGAGACCACCCCCTCCGCTGCTCAGGCCTCGCCCACGGAACAGGGGCTGGCACAGAGTAGGTGCTCTGGCAGGGGGTTCACCGAACGAGGGCTCTGAGGAGGGGAGATGCGGGAAGGGGCCGTGGGACGAGCCTCCGGGTACTGGCTCTCGGATTCCCACCTGTTCCCTCCGTCCGCTCCTGGCTGGGGCCGCCGCCGAGTGATGGATGGACCAGGGGCTGCGTGTTATTAATCACCATGAGGGCACACATTCATCTTGGTGCAGGATTTTCACTTTTCTCCTCTAATAATGGATTAAAGCGCCCGGATATTAATGGGCCAGATAATTTATGTTTTGCTTAAGCAGAAAAAACAAACCGCCAGGCCCTCACTGCAACAGCTCTCCCCACCAATTGAGAGATCCGCCAGATACATCTCTGGAGCTGGCGTGCACTCGGACGCGCGCTCACCAACCGGTGCTCGATGGTTTGCAAACGTTTTGCAGCAAGTGCAAGAGGATCTCTGCACCCAAGCAATGACCTGCTCCCACCAGGGGACTCTCCCTCCTCCTCGCCTTCCCAACAGCTTAGAGGCAATTAAGCCCCAAATCCTAGACCTCATGTCCCTGTGCCCTGTCACAAACAGAGTCCCAGTTGTGACAGTCCCGGGAGCAAACACTTCAGGGAGGCTCTCATGCTGCCCGGAGACAGCACAATGGGCCAAGGCCATGCTCCTCTCCCGGCATGTCTCTCCTGACGGGGATCTTGGGGAGAGAGGTTTCCTGACTTCATCTTGACCCTCTGGTTTGCACACTGTGGAGCGTCAACTGTGCTGGGCTCTCGAAGGTTCTGGCCTGGGGCCAAAGCTCTGTGACACACCAAGCGTGGAGAGGGCGCAGGAGAGCTGGCACATATTTCCTGTGTGGCACCGCTCATGGTGTGACCTCGATCAACCCCCGTCACCTTCTGGGCCTCGGCTCCCCATCTGAACAATGAATGCTTGGTTTGGGTAACCCCAGACTTTGCCGCTTGTCGCTCAACCACTGCTGGGCTCCAACGGTCCTATAGGACGGGAGCCCCATGGGTTGGAGCTGAGCATCCAAAAGGACCGTACGTGCTCGATGGCCGTAGGAACCACCCACTGAGTGAGCTCAGTCCCAAGGCAGTCGGGGCCTCATCCCAGGTGCCAGAACTGAGCTGGTCTCACTGGGCATGGTCAGTCGTAAAGGACAGGGCACTGGGCACACTTAATCATAGGCAACACCCTATCTCCTGATGAAAGTTTACCCTCTCTCCTCGAGCTCCCAGAGGCCCTTAGGAAGCAGGTGACTTAAGCCAATCAAGCAATCTTTTTCTGCTGGCTTAGACAGACTGTGAGATATGTGGGTCCTAAACAAGAGGTTACGCCAAAGCTTCGTCCCCTACAAGTAAACCCTCACCCAGCAACCCGTCCCCCTGCAGCACAGAGGGTGTCCTCCTAGACCACCCTCCCTCTCGTCGCGTTTGTAAGAATATAGAAGATTTGAGCCGTATGACCCACTACCTTGACCTGATTAACTTTGGGAGGTCACCCCATGAAACGGCAGAATCCACATTCTTCTCAGGAACACCAGGAATGTCAGGTCAGGCCATATTCGTGGCCATAAAGCATGTCTCAAAACATTTAGAAGATTGAAATCATACAAGCTATATTCCCTAATATAATGGAGTTAAATTTAAAAGTAATGGCAGCAAGCCATCTCCGAAATCACCAAATATCAGGAAATTAAGCACAACATTTAAATAATCCATTGGCCAGTGAAAAACATAACCAAGGGAACTAGGAAATTTTTCTAACTGGATGATAATGAAAGCAAAACCTATTCAAAACTGTAGGCGACAGCTAACACGGGGACTAAAAGAAAAGTTAGAGCTCTAGATGCCTGTATTTTTTTTTAAAGATTTTATTTATTTATTTGACAGAGAGAGAAGGAGATCACAAGTAGGCAGAGAGAGAGAGAGAGGAGGAGGAAGCAGGCTCCCCGCTGAGCAGAGAGCCCAATGCAGGACTCGATCCCAAGACCCTGAGATCATGACCTGAGCCAAAGGCAGAGGCTTAACCCACTGAGCCACCCAGGTGCCCTAGATGCCTGTATTAATAAAGAGAAAAGGCATGAAATCAGTGACCTCAGCTTTCACCTATAAATTCAAAACAGAAAAGCAAATAAAACTCGATGTAAGCAGGAAACAGGAAACAAGAAGAGAGAAAATCAATGACATAAAAATTGGACAAAGAAATGAGAATCAGCAAAGTCAAAGTTGTCTCTTTGGAAAGATAATAAACTTGCTAGCCTCTCCGAGGAGACTCATCAAGAAAGGACGACGGAAAACACACATTACCAATATCAGACACTAAAGAGGGGGTTTCCTGCGGAATCTGTATCTATTAAAAGAAGAATGGAACAAAGCGAGGGTTGCTAGAGGGGAGGAGGGTGCAGGAATGGGGTGACCGGGTGACGGGCACGGGGGCGGAATGTGGGAAAGAACATGGGGCGCTACACACAACTGGTAAATCCTGGAGCACTACATCTGAAACTGATGATGTACTCTACGTTGCCTACCTTAAATTTAAAAATTAAAAAAAAGAATAGAGATTATTATTAACAACCCTACAGTAATAAGTCACCAACTTAGGTGAAGTACACAAGCTCTTTGAAGAAGAAACGTCGCCAAAACTGCCTGATGCGAAAGCACAAGTTAAAGTGACCTTAAATGTAAAATAAGTTTTAATTCAATTCAAAAATTTCCTCACCCAAAAAAGTAGTCCAGGTGGATTTACCAAGGAATTTTACCATTTAAGGAAGAAATAGGAGAAGGAATCATTGCCCCAATCATTGAACGAAACCAGAGTAATTCGGGTACCAAAAGCTGACAAAGATATTATAAGAAAAGAAAATCACAAACCAGCAATCCTTATGATTAGAGAGAGAAAAATTTCAATCCAACTCTTAACAGATTAAACACAGTGGTATATAAAGGTGTAACACGTCATGACCAAATGATATTTGTCTCAAGAACAGAACATTAATTCAACCCTGGGAAAAATGTTTGAAAAAAATCCAGCTGAAAAAATTTGAAAAAGCCAGTGACATTTTCTAAATTAACATAAAGGAGAAAAAAATCAGTGTAATTTGCAACCCTTATCATATAAAGGAGAGAAACCACATAATTCAGATAACACATTGGATAAAATGCAACATCTACTCTGGTCACTAAAAAAAAAAAAAAGGAAAACTGTGAAAGAACGTCCTTAACCTGAGAGAGGCGTCAAACACACAGAGCTAACAACATCCTGCAAAATAGGAAAACACTGCATGTTTTTCCCATAAGATCGGTAGCAAAGGTCCCTGGAAATTGTTTTCAACATTGTACTAGAAATTTTAGATTTTAGATTTTAGATTTGGGAGATTTTAGAGTTTGGAAACTTTAGATTTTAGAAGTTTTAGAATTTGGAAACTTTAGATTTTGGAAATTCTAGCACAAAAATCATAAATCTTGGAAATTAAATAAAGCTGTCATGATTCACCAAAAGCATGGATGTATATATAGAATGTGGAATCTACAAAAAAAACCACTAGGATAATTGAGTTATCGACCTTGCAGGATACAACGCCACAGTGTAGAAGTCAATGAGAGGCACCTGGGGGGCTCAGTCAGTTAAGCATCGACCCTTGATTTCAGCGCAGGTCATGACCTCAAGGTCCTGGGACAGACCCCCCACGTCTGGCTCAGTGCGTAGAGGGGAGCCTGCTTGAGATTCCCCCTCATCTGCTCCTCCTGCTTGAACACCCTCTCACTCTCTCTCTCTCTCTCTCTCAAATAAATAAATAAATAAGCAATGATTGTTCTGTGTACTAGCAACAAAAAATTAGAAAATGGCAATGTTTTAAAATACCGTCTGCATGGCCAACACACACATGAGAAAGTGCTCCACATCACTCAGCATCAGGGAAATACAAATCAAAACCACAATGAGATACCACCTCACACCGGTCAGAATGGCTAAAATTAACAAGTCAGGAAATGACAGATGCTGGCGAGGATGCGGAGAAAGGGGAACCCTCCTACACTGTTGGTGGGAATGCAAGCTGGTGCAGCCACTCTGGGAAACAGTATGCAGTTCCTCAAAAAGTTGAAAATAGAGCTACCCTATGACCCAGCAATCGCACTACTGGGTATTTACCCTAAAGATACAAACGTAGTGATCCGAAGGGGCACGTGCACCCGAATGTTTATAGCAGCAATGTCTACAATAGCCAAACTATGGAAAGAACCTAGATGTCCATCAACAGATGAATGGATAAAGAAGATGTGAGACACACACACACACACACACACACACACACACACACACACACAGGAATACTATGCAGCCATCAAAAGAAATGAAATCTTGCCATTTGCGATGATGTGGATGGAACTAGAGGGTATTATGCTGAGCGAAATAAGTCAATTGGAGAAAGACAACTATCATATGATCTCTCTGATATGAGGAAGTTGAGAGGCAATGTGGGAGGTTTAGGGGGTAGGAAAGGAATAAATGAAACAAGATGGGATTGGGAGGGAGACAAACCGTAAGAGACTCATAATCTCACAAAACAAACTGAGGGTTGCCGGGGTCAGGGGGGCGGTAGGGAGAGGGTGGCTGGGTGATGGACATTGGGGAGGGTATGTGCTATGGTGAGTGCTGTGAAGTGTGTAAAGCTGGCGATTCACAGACCTGTACCCCTGGGGCTAATAATACATCCTATGTTAATAAAAATAATTAATTTAAAAGGTGGAAAAAATAAAAATAAAATAAAATACTATCTGCAATGAGTTAATAAAAGCAGACACCTAGGAACGAAAGTGAGGAACGAGGGGCAAACCCAGCGAGGGTGCCCCCTCACCCAGTGACATGAACCGCACACCAGTGGTCACCTGCCGGCAGCGGGGGAAGAGGAGGATGTGTCCAGCATGCGTGAGGAGCCCACGGAGCCACGGATCGGAACCCTTAATTTAAATCAAGTATTTTGTAAGGCCCCTGTGCCCGCTAACCATAGGCAGAGCACAGACTGCCCCACGGCATAGCGGCTGAGTGCACGGCACTTTGTCCCCGCTCCTGCCTGTGCGCAACTCTGCGGCGACCCTGCGTCCACGGGTGGGCGGGGCCGGGGACCCAGTGGCTCTGCTCACACGCGGGGCAGCCGGTCTGGCCATGGGCTTCCCAGCCCAGTGGTCTCGGTGCGGGGTTCCAAGAACGTTACCAGCCCACAAACTGCAAGTCATCGGGAGGCCAGCCTCGACGTCATCTGCTGACAAAGCAGGTCGCAAGCCAGCCCAGGTCCAAGGACACGTGGAGAAATGGGCTTTGCCACGAACACGAGTGGCCCACCACGTGGTAAAGCCACGTGCACCCTTGGCAGGACTTTGCAGCCATAAACCACCCCCACGGCCACAGCACCCTTTACGACCCTTCAAACAAAAGCACAGAAAACAGCCCCAACCGAAGCTCAGAATCCCTCAACCAACCTAATATAAGGTAAGAAGGAAGGAGAAGAGAATCCTGGTAAAACAGCACATGTTCCAGCGTTCGGCGCGGAAACGCCAGGGCACACTTGGGCCCCAAGGCTGTGTGAAGCCATCGGCCCTTTGCACAGACGTGTGGGGTCCCACAGGGCTGTTCCATTAGTGACGCCTATATGACGAGCCTCATTTGCATCGGGAATGGCCGCCAACGCGCTGAACCGCTGGTGGGCACATTCGGAACAAAAGGAAACACAAAATTCCCAGCTTTGTATGCTCTCTGCCTTCCTGGACTCTGTAGATGAAACGCAGCCAAAACGGGTAGACATCCCAGGTTCACATGCGTGCGGTCGGACTCCCTACAGGAATGTCTGGCTGGAGGTCGGAAGCCCAGGAGGGCAAGGGGTCATTTGTCAAGAACATGGACAGCAGGACAGTGAGGCGTCCCTCCATCTTTGGAGCCTGAGGGGCTCCCATCAGATTGGGGGTGGTCATGACCAAAATGCGCACTGTGGGAAGCCACAAGGCACCACCTGTGGGGACCCCCAGGGAGACACAAGGAAGCAAAAGGAGCAGGAGCCCGGGACTGGGAGGAGGGGCAGGGCGGTGACAGGAGAAGGAGGTGAGGCTCCAGGCAGATCGCTGAGCTGGTGGCTCCGTGTCTCCTGCCCACATCAGTGGGGGAAGACTCAGCGGTGCAGCGCCTTTGGGAGGGGGCCGGCCAGGCCGCCAGCCGCACCTGTGTGGCTCAGAGACCCCGTCCTGAGGGCATGCAGGTGGCCCACTCCCCGCTCCAAACTCCAGAACGAGCTTCTGCTGGGCAAGTTCCGAGCCGCCGCCCAGGGGTGGGGGGTCTGGGGCAGGTGCACACCCTCAAGATTGAATGTTTACATCTGTGACCCCCTCCGCACCTCAGAGCTTTTCCTGAGAAACAAAGGCAGGTCACGGCTTGATCCGATGGCTGTGGAGGCCGTGGCCGGGTCCCTGGAGACAAAGGGAGAAGCCGGAGCCCGTGTGTGTCTGCACGCCACGCACGCTCACACTGTGATCTATGGGTTATGGAGTCATTTCTGTTAATTAAACTCCTTAATATAATTTGGAGGTAAGAGAGCTTGGCCTGTATTTGAGACAGTCCCTGGAGGACGGGGAGAGTGGGAGAATACGCCATCTGGCAAAACTCCATGAAGCTTAATCACGGGGAGGGGAGTCGCCGGAAATCGCACTGACGGAGGAGGGATGTGCAAGCCCACACGCGGAATCCGGACTCCCTTCACTGACTGGCCAAGGCTGAGAGCACATCTCGGGGTTCCCGAGGCCTGCGAGTCCCCCAGGGGCCACAGTGGACTCCCTCCGCACCCCTGTGGCTCTCCATCCTGCGCCCTCCCCCGCTGCCCCAGAGCCAGGCTCCCCTGACTGCCCCCTGAATGGAGCCCCCTTCCTGCTCAGATGGTGTTTCCCCCGAAGGGCAGCACTGTCCGAAGGCCGTGCATCTTCGGAAGGAAATCGGCGCATAATTACGTGTCCTGTCCATGCAGTGGGGCCCAGAGCCAGGCTGCCTGGGAGTTAGAGTGAGCAGAAGCCTCGGGGTCAGGGCCTGCCCAGCCAGCGGAGGACACACCCGGGCTGGCTGGGACAAGCCGGGCCCAGGTCCCGCCTGAGATCTTAAAGCTGTGGCCTCCTCGTGGGCCTCACCCATGGACACCTGGGTCCTGGGACCCAGCGGGACAGGCAGAGCCAGGGGTGATGGCTGCTGGGCTCCTCCCTGTGGGTCCACGGAGGGCAGGACGTGGCCACCCTGTGCCCCACCTACCGGCTTCCCCGCAGGGAAGCATCCTTTCAGGCAGGGTCTCCAGGGCTGAAAATCACCCTCTGTGACAACAGAGAGGCCAAGGCTCGCATCCTATCAGGTCACTGCCTGTCACTGGCCCCCCATGGGAAATCAGCAAACCAGAACAGTGGCCGGCGGGGTTGTCTGCGAGGTTCTCTGAGTTGACAGACACAATGCAAACACAGTGCCTGGCTCACACAGTGGGCACCACGAACGGATGGGCCACTGGCCTCCGAGCTCCATCTGGCTTTTCTGGAAGAGAGCGGGAGGAGCTGGGTCGTCGGGAGAGCCCGCAGAACCGAGAGGGGACACGCCAGGGGTCTGTCTGCGCTTTGATGAGATCTGACCCGGTGACTGGCTTCTCACGGTTTTGGAGGCTCAAAGTACCCGATCAGGGGGTCCGCAGACCGCTATCGTCCCTCTTCTCCCAATCACAAGGGCGCTGATCACACCCGGGGCCACGCTCACGGCCTCCTGTCACTGCAACACTTCCTGAGTCCCCCCAGAAACCATCACCCTGGGCGACAGGCTTCAACATACAGATGTGGGGGAACACAACTCGGGCCCGGCAAGGGGATGAGAGACTGTGCGGTGGAGTCCTGAGCAGGTTCCCAACCCTACTAGGTCTGGGTCAGTGCTCACTGCCTTCATCCTCCCCAGGCCTCCCAGCAACTTGTCTGTCAGCTGCATGTGTGACTCGGGGAGCCTGTCATCCCTGCCCCCTTGGAGGCTCCAGTCTCATGCAGGACCTGGACGCAAGTCATGTTCTGGGGGAGAAAGGCTGCGCTCTTCCGGGAGCACGAGCTAACAAGGGGAGGCCGGGCTTGCCTCAACTGTGTGGGGACCCATGCACGGGCTGGGGTGAGTGCTTGGACCTCAGCCCCCCGACGGGAAATGGAGCCGATCGCAGCCTGTCGTCGGAACCTGGGCTCACACGGCGGTCACAGCTGCAACCGCCCCTGAGGGCAGGAACAGGATTCTCTGATGCACAATGGAAAGGTTCCAGCAGACGAAACCCATGCCCAGAGCCCTGTGGGCGTTGGGCTCTAACCATGCCACCGAGGTGCCAGGGACAGACGTGAGTCGTTTCCCTCTGTGGTTTCACATGCCATTCCTGCAGACACTGTCTGGGAGGCCACAAACGTCCGTGGCCAGCGTGCCTGCCAAGCCCATCCTACCACAGGGCCAGCCCAGAGACCCTCAACGGGCCCAGCCCCGAGCCTCACGACTGGAAAGAGAAACCTCCCCCGGATATTTCCAAAGACCCAGGTGCCCGGGCTCTCTGTACCCCATACCCCACCCCAGCAACAACAGACCCCCCGGGACAGAAGGGCAAGAAGGGATTCACCGTGGCTGAGCGTGGATGGGGAACATATGTGGGGTCGAGCCAGAATGGGCCTGAGGCAGGGGTGGTCACGGGGGGCTCAGGGTGA
This sequence comes from Enhydra lutris kenyoni, assembly GCF_002288905.1. Taxonomy (NCBI): domain Eukaryota; kingdom Metazoa; phylum Chordata; class Mammalia; order Carnivora; family Mustelidae; genus Enhydra; species Enhydra lutris. The sequence goes on along the minus strand of NW_019154166.1, from coordinate 706,797 downwards.
GGCCACTGTCTGTGCCTCGGATACCCCCCCTGCCATATTCATTGCAGAGCGTGCAGGGGCCCCAAAGGCAGGGCGGGAACGGCGGTACGCCTTGGGCTCGTCCCCACCTCGCTCCGAACGCCCATGTCCCTGCTCTCTTCTCATCCCTGCTTCTCCTGCGGTGGTTCCAGGAGGCACGCGCTCCCGCAGCATTAAAAGATAAATTTGTAGAAATAATGTTCCTTTAATAAAAGCCAGTGGAGTGACACGGTTTTCAGAGCACGTGGCTGAAGACGGGAGGTCCAAGCTCCTGCGGGGAACGAATCTCTCCCCCCGCGGTAGGCCCGGACACCGCGACCTTCTCAGGCGCATGTAGTACACTGACTTGGGAAGTCTAACTCGTGGTGCGACTGGGCCAAGCTGACTGCTCAGCTCTGCCCCTGAGGGTCCCCCGAAGACGGGCTCTCCTGGCCGGGCTCATAAATGCAAGGACAGGAAGGACAAACCCACTTCTGCTTATTCTTCATCTCTCCTGTTTTCTATATTTGTATAATTAAACAGTTAGTGGCTAAATTGCATGGTAATTGATTGCAAAATTGCTTTTTTAATGAGATTTAGACACTAGGAAATAGCTTTTTTTTCTCCAATATGCCCAAAGCGAACCTGGTCATTCTGACCAAAAATTGGCTTCCTGGGCGCATGAGCCTCGGTGAGGAGCGGAAGTCAGGGGACACGGCTACCTCCCCGCCCCCACGGGGCCAGCCAGCCCCTTCTCGGCTCCTCCCCAGGGTGCTGGCTATCAGAGCAGGGGCCTGAGACTGTGCTGCCCCCACCCATCACCCCATCACCGGGGCGGGACGCCCAAGGCTGCCCTGGAAAGTGTGTCTCCCGGATCTCACCCCAGCTCCCCACGTGCCCATCACCAGAGGGAACAGCGAGGTCCCCCTGCGCCCCCAGCACCTAGCGGGTGGGACCGGCCAGAACCTCGAGCTTCCTGGAATCTAGTGGGGGACGTCTTCCCATTTAGCCGATGAAGACCCGGAGGCTGTCTGTACGTTCTCAGTCCCCTACCGTGCCAGCGCCGTAAATACTGACTCCTCAGGTCTCCCAGCGCTCCACCCTCCAGAGTCAGCTGTTTTTACAAATAAAGTTTTATTGGAACACAGCCGGTCAGCTGCATTTTGTCAGTGGCTGTGTTCATGGGAGTATGGCAGAGCTGGGCCACGGCAGAACAGACCACACAACCACCAAGTGCATCCTCTCTGGCCCCAATAGCACAAGTTTGCTCCGGAAAGCTGCCCTCCACTGGACAGCAGGGCCGGGCCTGAAAGTTTTGAGCCCCGAGGCCATACAAGGGTCCACTGGGACCTGTGACACCCAGCCACATCTCCAGGTGGGACCGACCCGGGACCTGGGATGTCAGCGGCCTGCCTTCCCCTGGGACCAGGCTGGGTTGGCTCCTGCCCCTCCCTCTCGAGTCCCACCCAGACACCCCTGTAGTCACCAACACTCATCCCTAACAACATCCTGCATGGGAACCGGTTTTCACTGGGGGGTGCAGAGTGCTGGGGGATCCTGCCAGGCAGCACCCCTTCCCTAACACCCTGTCAGCTCCCTTGCCCACTCTGGGAGCAGAGCTGGTCCCGCCCAGGCCCTTGCCATCCTGGCGGTTCCCGTTCGGCCTTCTCTCCGGGCGAGCCATGAGCTCTCTGACAGAGGCCTATGTCTGGTTCCCTTCCTTCCCTCGTTCCATGTGATGGCTCTGGCTGGCATCCCACGAGCCCGCGCTTGGTGTTGTGACTCTGGGGGCAAGGAAGATGGGATTGCTGCCCCCCTGTGAGTCCACAGCTCAGAGCCGGGCCACAGAGACAGGCACACCGACAGGCCAGGAGGCCCCACCGTGGGTAGAGCCTGTGATGGAAGGAGCTCACTCACGGGGCCTCACACTGTGAGCAGGAGTTGGCAGGGTGGAAGCCAGAGTGGGGCCCAGAATCCTCTCTGCTCACACTGGGTGTCCAGTGGGTGTGTCCACGAGAGAGCGACCATGGCAGGAACCGGCCAGCACCAGGAGGAGCCTGACCAGAGTCCTTGCTCAGCCCTGCCCTCGATCCATTTTGGCCTCTCTGCTGAGTGCTAGGGCTGTGGGTGTGCAGGAACAGACACCATCTCGGCCCTCCTGACGCCCAGCAGGACATGTGCCCACATAATCATGCGTTCCTACCCTGAGCTGTCTGGAGGAGGAGACAGCCACTACCCAGATGGTCACACGCCCCAAAAGTGCAAAATTCCAGGAAGGGGCTGATCCTGTACGGGGGGACAGGTTCTGAACCAGCTGCTGGAGACACTCTCCCCAAGGAAGACGGGCCTCCCCGGAGACCCAGACATCACCAGCAACACAGCGAGGCAGGGAATGCCCCTCCGCGGGGAGGGAACAGTGTGTGCAAAGGCCCTGGGGCCAAGGGGTTGTGGCAACCCCTTGGGTCTGGGGGCTTCTCATGAGGGCAAGGAAGGCAGAGCAGTGGCCCTGGAAAGGAGCTGTGTCCCCATCAGGGAGGGCTTTGAGGCGGGAGGGACGTGGACAGGTCTGCGTCCAGAGGAGACATCACCGGCTGCTGTGGAGAGAGGATCGGGGGGTGAGGGGTGGCGCAGGGTGCCGTACGACAGGCAAGAGGGTCTGTGGCCCACGCAGCAGGTGCGGAGACGGTGGAGAAGGAGAATGGATGCATCGGGAGGGATTTAGGAGGGAAGACAGACAGGACTTGACGTGGCTGGATGTGGCAGGTGCTGAGGAGGGAGTCAGGATGGGTGCACCTTGGGCCTCAGAGGAGCAGGGGCACCACCTCCTCTCCCTGCCCTGTGCCCTCTCTGTGCACCAGGAACTGGCACTCTGCTTTCTGGGGCTTCCCGCACTGGCATCCCCATGCATCCATCACCTGGCCAAGCACTTTCCATCTGTCCCCTGTGTCAACCCCACAGGTCAGGTCCGCTTGGTGGCAGGCCTAGTGCCCATCCTTGCCAACCTAGCCCACGCACTGTCCCCATCCAGCTCTATCCACCTGTCCTGTCCCCGGGTGGCTGTGGGATCCCGTCTCCCCCGTGCCCTCGTGCACCGTTTCGGGGCCTCCCCAAGTGCTGAGGCACTTCGGATGGCCCTGAGCCTCTCACTCCGTCCCGCGGCTGGGTTAGGGAGCTTGGGGGGCCCACTCTGCACACGCTCTGGGGCAGACGCATCAGGAGGTCTGGAAGCCATCAGCACCCCCTGTGTGGGCCCCCAGCACATCCCTGAGCGGCTCGGCCCTCGACTGTGGTGAGGCCCAATGTGGACGGTCCCAACCCTGAAAGACCTCCCCTCGCCCATGTGCAGGGCCCAGCCAGTGCTCCCGGCAGTGATGCATTTCCTCTGCACCGAGACTCAGGGGCCCGGTTCGCTCCACCTCGTGTCCCACCATCCCGCTCAGCCAGCTTCTTCTGCACATATTTTGGGTCAGAATGCCTCTGTTCAGCCTCTCAGGTCTGCCACCACCACCACAGCTGGAAGCAGGAGCGGAGTAACCCTGAGACAAATGGGCATGGCGACGGGCCAGTAAACTCGACCTACAAACACAGGTCCCAGACAGGAATGGCTGGGTTCCCATCAAACTTTATTTACAAAAACCCACAGCAGGCGCAGATCTGCCCATGGGCTGTATTTTGTCCCCTGCTCCCCGCTGGCAAAGGGGGTAAGGAGAGGGTCGAGGAACGCTCCCTCGTAAGTTCCTTCCGCCAAAACAGCCCGTCATCACTTCCATGTCCCTTCCTGTGTCCCTGCCCATGTGGAAACGTGTGTCAGGCTGGGCAAGTGCCTCACACAGGGGACGGGAGGCGGGTCCTGGTGATGGGCTGGCCCATGGCCCCGGACCCATCCAGCCAGCACTTACCGAGCCCCTATGGTGCAGCAGGCTCTGCATCCCTTCTGGGGAGAATGGCGGCCACAGGACTCTGCCCCAACCCGGGAGGAACCAGGGTCCACTCTAAATGCAGCTGTTTCTAAGAGACGACACAAGCTCCCTCCCTGAGGCTCTGGGTTTTCAGACAGGTGCCCCAAATGCCAGAACCCCAGCCCTCTGGGGGCACTGCTGGAAGAGACACGACGTCAGCAGAGGCTTCCCAAGGCAGGAGCCTTCTGTCCATTTCTCCTGACTCCCCAGGCTTGGCCTGGGGCCCACACATGGACGGCCCCCAGGACTGGCTGGATGGGAGAATAAGCCCGGACCCTGGGGGTTTCTCATCTTCCACGGGTTCCTTCCTCCAAACCAGAGAACCCCGGATTACTGCAAAGTCACAGGGGAATCCTTTGCATCCCAACAGGAGTAAACACGGATCCCCTGAGCAGCCACTGGGGCGGGGCTGGGGACCCCAGCCTTGCCTACAGCTGAAGGTCTGACTTGATAGCTGGAGCTCGAGGACTCTTCACATCCTAGGAAAGGCAAGGACACCCACGAGCTCGTGGGGACCCTCACAAGTGACACGAGGTGGACGCAGTCACCTCCATGCCCTCCAGCTTACGGGAGATCCCAGCCGGGGCCCACGAGGTGAGGCGGGACCCCAGTGCCACACCAGGGCTGAGTCTGGACTCCGTGGGGGCTGTCCTCTCTCCGGGCCTGGGGCTCCGGCCCCAAGAACACCGTATCACTAAGTAACCATCTCCAGAATGAAGCTCATTTTTAAAAAACTTTATCACACAAGGTGCGTCTTCTCTAAAGGAGAACGATCCCAGGCCTGGGTGAGCTGCAAAGACACAGTTGCTGTCCTCGCTGGAGTTTATAAACGAGGTTCCCTGGGGCGCGGCACAGAGGGAGGGATTTGCAGAAAACCCAGGGACAAGGGCTGGGGGACGCTCTTTGTCCTGGGGCCTCTGGCAGGTTGCCTGCACCCTGGCTCAGGCATCCCGGGGGCGGGGTCAGAGGCTCTCGGGAGTCTCCCCTATTTGATTATCTCGGGCAACAGGCCAACATCTTTCCACTCCCTTAGCGGCTCCATAGCCCTGGGAGGGGAGGCCCAGGCCCTCGGGGAGGCTGGGGGGGCCCTCAGGCAGCCTCTGGATAGAGACCCAGCAGAGAGAAGAGGCTGGGACGAGGCAAGTGGGGGGGCCGCTGAGTCCCTGTAGGTAAGAACAAGCGTGGGGGGGGGGGGAGCGAGGCCAGGTCCCTGCACATCCTCGGAGAGGGAAGGGCTGAGGGGGGGAGGAATCCGGCCTCCAGGGAAGCTGGGCTGGGGGCACTTTCCAAACAGGAGCCCCTGTGCCGGGGAGGAGGCCACAGGACTTCTTGGGGTTGGGGTGTCTGTTCTGAAAGGTCACGAGCAGCGAGCCAAAGTCGAGATTTGTATGTCTTGTTTCTCAGGAGCCGTGTGGATGGGTGCCGCTCCCCCTGCAAACAGCGGTGATTGCAATCACTTGCCGTTCCCATGGCAACAGGAGAGCTGAAAGCACAAACAAGGAGGGCAGCACGCTAGCACACGGCGCCCCCGCCTCACCCGCCTTTCAAGGAGCCGGAACCTTTCCTGGCTGGCGACCTCGTCCACCTCGTGTCACTTGTGAGGGTCCCCTCCCCCCAGGGCCTGATGCCATCGGGTAGTCTTGAACACCTCCAGCGACGGGGAGCTCATTCCAGCACTGGCTGGCTATGGATGCTCAATAAAGAGGGACCCTGGGCAGTCAGAGGTAAAACCAAGAAGCCGTGGGACAGGTTGCAGGAATAAGAACGAGCAGACCGCAGGGGGTTAACGGCTCATCTTCCTCACAGCTAACATTTGCGGAAGTCTGGCTCTCAGTGCTCTACGCTCGACCGACCGCGGAGGACCAGGTGCGGTCGCTAGTGAGAGGAACGGTTGCATGGGTCACACACTGTGCCAGTCGCTCCCTATGCCTGACCTCCTCTGGTCCCCGCCTGTAGCAGCAGCACTCTCATCCCTACTTTGCAGATGAGGGATGGCAGCCTGGGGAGGTGAGGACGGGGGCAGCAGAACCACAACAGAAGCTCTGACCTGTCTGACCCCGGGGGCCACGTCTGGCCGTCCAGCTCGCCCCTGGAGGGAGGACTCAGCTGGATTTGGAGACAGTTGCCTGACAGAGGCAGGAGGTGGTGAGAAGGTGGGGCTCAGACAGCTGGGCTGGGAGTTGCTGATTGCACCGTGAGCCTGGTCTCTGAGTCCCACAGCCCTCAGCAGAGAGGCACGCCGTCACCAGGGAAGAACAGATCTTTGGAAAAACATCACCGAAACAAAACAAGGAATTCACAAAGAAAATGACATTTACATACACCGCCCGGGGCACACGGTGTTAAGCCACAGGTAAACAAGGTCTGGTCCCAAACTCCATCGTCTGGTCGCTGCTGGGTGCTGTGGGAGGCACTGGAGGTTCAGAAGGGATGAGGTCCGGAGCACACAGAGGGAGGGGAAGAGGCAGGCAGGCCACAAACCACCACAGAGCGTGAAGGAAAAGTAAATACACTCTCAGCGCCGCGTCGCCTCCCACCCACCTTTTCTCAGAAACGCCTGGAGAATGTTCCATCCCCGAAACGAAGGAGCAAATTATAAAAGAGAAAGACGGCGGGCTCCCGGGGGTGTGTGAGCCAAAGGGTGTCCCCGAGGGGAGCTGTGCAGCAGGAACAGAAGGAATGTCACTGGGGCGAGATCGGAAGTTGGTGGATCATGGGGGAAGTAACACTGAGAGGGTGGCAGGTGCCCACGGAGATCTGGCAGGAGTCCCTGGTAGACGCATGGACCGAAAAGCCAGTCTGTCCTGGGACAATTACGTCTTGGTGCCTCCCATGGGCGGGACACTGCTCTTGGCACCCAGAGCATAGCAGCGAGGATGGCAGATAAACACGCCTTCACGGATTTACTGTCTAGTGCGGGAAATAGGCAGCTTCCGGAAGTCACACGCGAGTGGGGTGCCGGGCACAGATGGGGTTCCCCTCCAGCCAGAGAAGCCAGGGAAAGCCCAACAGAGAGGGTCCCGGAGGGGGTGAGGGAGGAGGTCTGCGGGCATCTGGGGAAACCGAGACAGAGTCCATGTCCAGATGCCCCAGCACGGGCGGGATGGTAGCAAGTCCGTGAGTTGGAGGGAGCCGAACCCAGTCTAACCGTCATGCTTGCTGGGCAACCCGCCAGCCCCCACTGGAAGCGTGGTTCCCACTGTGGCTCTGGAATTCATGCTCGAATATGTGTTGAAAGGGAGACTTGGACTCTCTTCTCTACACACTGCATGCCAGGAAGTTCATTCCTGAAAGACGCATTATTTTTTCCCTGGAATTCCACGCTTTTCCAAGAGGATACTGTTTCAGCTAGCAGACAATTTTACGGAAAAGACCCTGGGCCGTCTGATGGAAAATACTGTTACACGCTGGACCCTCGTTAGGACGGAAGGATGATTGTGGTTTTGTGGTATTGCTTTAAAGCACTTTTTTTCCTGAAGGACACACACATGGGACTCGGAGATCTCACCGCTGTAGAAACACACGATGGACAGAAGTCATTTCTCCAGGTTCTGTCCTCCAGTGTCCTGTGTCCCTTTCTATAGTTTGTATTTTACTCATTTTACTTTCTCTTTATTTAAATCGGGATGAGTGTTTCTGTCCCATGTAGCATTCAACGCGGCTGCTGAAGTTGCTGTAAAAAAATCCGCCGGTGAACGATGTCCCACGGAAGGAAGATTGAAGCCGAAATTGAAAATGAGATCTGAGCGTTCTTTACCTTCCTGCGGATGTAGTTTCAAATTGGCAATCAAAAAATGATAAAATTAGCTGGATTCCTACAGTGCAGTGGGGGGGTGCAAATTTGACAGATTATCGTAATTCTAATTAGATGCGTCCCCCCTTACAGCACGTCCCAGGTTTGGCGGGAAGGCGATCTCGCGGGGGGGGGATTGTGATTACTGCTTACGCATCTTGTTTTCCTTGTGCTGGGCTGGGAGAGGAAGGCCTGCGGGGTGGGAGGCTGGGGACGCTGGCGCAAAGCCACTCTTCCTGGCTGGCTCCTGGGACTTTCGTGCCCGGAATGCTGTGGGGTTCGCAGACGTCCTAAGACGCCGGCTGCTGTGTCTGTGCAGAAGCTACCTGGGAATCAGGACGTTGTGACGAGAGGAATGGCCGCTAGGGAGTCGCGTTAGCAGACTGCCTGGGACCGCCTGGGACCGCCTGGGACTGCCCGTGACTTCTGGAACGCGGCGGCAGTCGCGGTCTTCAGCGTAAAAGGACGGGTCCTGGACGTGTGACCTTGCTGGCCTCGCTGACCCCGTTCTTGGCAGTGTGGACAGGACCTCCCTGCCTCCCCCACAGGGTGCCGGTCTTGGATGGTTTGAAGGTCGGACTCTCGTGGCAGAGGGTACAATGTTTCGTGGGAGACAACTGAACAATGGAAAGGCAAGAATAGATTTGGAGACCCAGGTCTCTGGTCTACAAGGCCATGGGACCAACGAGGGGCTGGCCAGGGAGACGCTCAGGCCAATCCCCTCTCCCTGCCCGGGCCCTGGACGCTGCCGCTGACCTCCCTGCCCCCCGGCCCTGGTAACAGACGTCCATGAACAAAGTGGCTTAACACAGTTCTCACTACCTTACAGTCTTGGGCTTCAGACGTCCAAAATGGGACTCGCTGGGCTCAAATCAAGATGCTGGCGGGGCTGGGTTCCTTCCTGGAGGTCCTAGGGGTGAATCTCTCTTCTGGGGGGCACCCATGTCCCTTGGCACGTGGCCCCTTCCTCTACCTTCACAGGCAGCAGCGTCTGGCAGAGTCTCTCACACTGGCCCATCTCCGGTGGCCTCTTCCCTCCTCCCCTCCATGGGACCCGGTGGTCCCCATGGCTCGCCAGACACTGCAGGGTCATCTCCCCACATCGAGGGCAACTGATTCCAATCCTCAGCCACAGGGTCCCGGCCCCCAAGGCAGCAGCAGATGCAGACGTGGAGCTGGAGAGGAGGGTTTCCAATGGCCAGTCCTCGAGCTGCCGCTGGCACAGAGATGCTGTCAGACCAGCTCCTCACCCAGGAGCTCAGCAAAGGGATTCACCAGGAACAAGGAAAAGCGAGATGGGGACCAGCACTTGGAATGGTAAATGCACAGAGAGCAAAGGCTCTGGAGGGCATTTGAACCTCCCAAGCCTGTCCCTTCCTGTGCACGCTCAGGGCAAACCTCAGACACTTACATAGGTTCCGACCCTCTCTCACCTGCACACCCAGGCCACGGAGGACGAGACCGGCCGTCCCAGCATGGCACACCGTGGGCTGCGGGGCTCCGTGCTTTTGCACCATCGGCAGTAGTCCGTCCTCGTCGCTGACTTGGTTGCCATCACAGATGAGCGCCTCAGCCTCCTCATCTCATCTGAAAGCCAGGATGATAATAATCCCCGCACACATGAGCATAGTGTATGCATGCACACACGTATACGTACCTGTGTGTACACATGTGCACGCATGTGCACGTACACCTGCGTGTGCGTGTGTGCGTGTGTACACACACGTGTGTGTGCTCATACGTGTGCGTGCCTCATCCCTCCCGCTTGGTTCCCTGGCTCCTCACCCTCTGCCTGCAAGTGCGGCAGGACTTGCTCTGCCTGGCTCTCCCCACCCCAAGGCTGAGCTGCCCCGCACCCCGTCCCCTCCTGCGTGTGCATCCTGAGTCTGAAGGAGCCGCTCGGCACTCAGGGGCGGCCAGTGGTCTTGTCCCTCTGATTGCACGAGGCCACTGCCGCCTCCAGGGAAGCTCATGGGGGCAGGAGCCTAAGGAAGCCCTTTGCTGGACCAGGGCCTCCAGTGAGGTCGGGAAAGAGTCTGCCTCCCGCTCGAGGACCTGGGACCCTGACTCAACTCACTGTCCTCCACGGCGTGCCTGCAAATCGTCCGCTCTCATCCCTGCAGGGAGGAAGCAGGTGACAAGAGCCCCCCATTCCAGCGAAGACAGCCCTTGACCACTGGCAGACAACTCTGCGTCCGCTGGGCCCGAGTCCTTTCAGGGAACGACTGTTGCAGGCAGGGATCTGGTCGGTAAAGACCAGGCCGGGGACAACGGGGCGTGTCTTCCCCAGGCCTCCTCCGCCAGGTTGCAGCCACCAACGAGAGACGGACGGGAAAGCAGGTTTTGACAGAAGGCTCCAGAAGGGCGTCCTCAGCGCCCACACCAGGGTCGCGCGGGGTCCAGAGCCTAACCCCAAGGAGGAAGAGCCCCCAGCATCAGGTCCGCAGGGAACCGGCCACGCTCTGCACCCCCAGCACAGGCGTGGGTTCTTCAGCGGGAGGAGGGCATCCAGGTTGTGCCTCCGACTCCTGCCCTCCCCTGCGGGGGCTGCCCCAGGCTTCACCCGAATTGCCCCGAGGCATGCCGTGTGCCCGCAGAGGGCACCGCCGCTCTCCATGGTCGTCCCGGCCTGACCTCACGCCGGGGAAGCATTGTCCTCCTCCAGCACGACCCTGAACCCGCAGGTCGCAGTCCCGGTCAGGGAGTGCTCGGGTCCCGGCCCCGTGGAGCCGCCGGGGACCATCCCCATACAGCGCACCGCCGGCCCGAGCACCTGCCTTCTGCTTGGACCCCGACCAGTCATCAGGGCCGGCCCTCTGTCTGCCCCCGGCATCGTCCAACAGACGACTCACGTTACAACCCTGAGCGGTGAGTAGTCCCAGTCCCGGGACCCTCTGTGCGGGGCTCTGTCCTGTGCACACACACACGCATGTGCACGTGGGATCACCCCACACACACACACAGGTGGGAAGGTGGTGCGGCCACACCCCCAGCGGTCCTCGGGACCCCCACCCCCACCACGCCGCACAGACCAGGAGAAATGGCTCCCACTGCGGGCGGCTGTTCTCAGTTACCCGGAACGAGGCACGAGGCACTCGAGGAGGGAGCGTGTGGAGAGGCGGCTGATGGCGTCACCGAATCAGAGGGGGCCTCTTTGCCACCACCCCCCGCTGCAAGCCTCCCCTCCCTCCTCCGATCTGGACTCTGGAGCGAGCCCAGAGCTGGCGCCTGGGGATGCCGGGCCCAGGAACGGGCAGGGTGGCCTGCGGGGCGGCCAGAGATGCCAAGTCCTGGGGAAAGAAAAGGCATTTTTAAGAGACAAAAGCAAACTATCTGCAGGGTGAATATAAACTTTCCAGTTAAGGGTCACTGTTCTTGCTCAAATTCCCCCACGGGGGACCCGAAAAGCCGTGTGAAGGGGGTGAAGCCTCGGGGCCGGCCATCTGCGGTATTGATGACGGAACGGGGACGCCCGTGAAAGGTCACACGGTTCAGATTGGCACAAAATATGCACCAGGCTTCTCCAGGCGGCAGATCCCTCCTCCCACACAGGCAGGAGCTGCTGGGGCTCCAGCAGGCGGAGAAAATTCAGGCTCACCGAGACCCAGAAAACAGAGGCACCTGAACACGGGCTCCCAGGAGGCCTGCAGAGGGCCAGGGCTACTGGAGTGTGGCCCAGACATGCAAGGAGGTGACTCTGGGCCACAGCACTGGCCCTCCGCTTGGTGCTGATACACCAAGCACGTGTCGCCGAGTTGGTCTCTGAGAACCCGGAGTGACCACTGTGGCTAATGCGTGACAGCCGTGCTCGGCCTTCATCCGACAACCCAATCGATGGCCATAGGGACCCCGGTGTCAGAGACAGGAGGCCCGCGGAGGACGGTCACCATCCAGAAGCCGAATGCCTCACGAAGGGACAGCCCTGGGGCCGGGGCTGAGGTCGGAGAGTCAGCTCTGCTTCCCATCCCAGCTCTGCGGGGACCTGGCCGGGCAGCCGCGGGCAGGTCACTTAAACTGTCCCACGTTCAAGTTCTGCGAACACTGTATGGAGGCAGGGGTGCGGAGAGGGTGAGAAAGCCAGTCGGCGGGGCGCTGGGAAGACCGAACTGGCCGGGTGAGCACATCAGCTGGGGTTTGGCCGGGATCCCAAAGCACCATCAGTGTGGGGAGCTTGAGGAAGGTTCTTTGAGCGGACTTGACCGAGCTGCAGGCAGGACACAGGGGATCCGTGGGGAACGGACCCAGATGCAGCGGCCAGGTCCCGGCACAGCCCCAGAACAGGGGGGGCACGCTTACTGGACCCCGGAAAGACAGTGTGGTCAGGCAGGAGCATGGAGTGGAAGTCAGAGGGCGTGGCGGGAGGGACACAAAGACGCCGGCCTGCGTCCTGTGCCAGGGTCCGTCCACGTGTGAGTTCCCAGGGGGAGTAGCCCTGCCCTCAGGACAGGACCCCAGGCCCCAGCAGCACTCGTGGGCCGGTCTGCAGGGGTGACCGTGCCCTTGTCCTGGCTCACCCACCACCCCAGCCAGGCCACCCATCCCAGAGGCGGTTCCGCTGGCTGAGAGAAGGACCCAGGGGCCCCGGCATCGCTGGCCGGCCATCGCTCCTGGCATGCTCTGGCCAACGAGTACTGGGCAGTGTCAGATGTGGACATCCTCAGGCCTGGCCCTCAGAAACTGACTTCTCCAGGCCAACGCAGTGGAAACACAGGGCCGGCATTAGCCAATACAGCAACCAAGCAAATTAGGAAAAGCTGCACCTTCCCCAAAACACTTTCCTGACATCTGCTGGGAATTTGCAGTAACTACATGTACCTAAGATGACAAGGAGATAAACAGGGGGCCCCCCTGGATTGTGCAGTACACAACACACACAACTGTAAGTAGCAGCCCAGCGGCCTTGCACAGGGCCCCATCACAACCAGAATGACAGTGAGGATAGGTGGCGTCTATTGGTCTGTTGTCTGTCTCCCTGGCCCCACCCTGGGCAAAGGCCACCAGGAGCACACCTCTGCTTGAATCCACAGGCTTATGCGCTAACAGTGAGAGAGCACAGAGGGGAATCCACTGTCGGAGCGCGTTCACATGAAGCCCCAGAAGGAGTCTAGTTTGTAGTGTGTGGGGCAGGGCTTGGCGGGGGGAACCACTACCACACGCTGGCCGAGTCAAGATCACCCCAGACAGCATGTCAGAAACAAAACGCAAAGCATCTCATTTAGGGAAAAATGGTAGTGTTTCGACATATTGGGTCAACATTAACATCACCTATTTCTTCTTTACCTTTTCAGCATGGCGGCCAGGAAACTCGAAATCATCGCCGCTGCTTGAATTCGAAGCCGCTAGACCACGCTGCCCTCCCCTTCCCGCCTGGGCGTCTGCAGGACACGGTACCTGGGCTGTGGGCTCCAGGTCGCTCTGCACCCGGTGGCAGGGGCTGCAGACACCGGCTCCCCCCTCCCCCACTCTTCCCTGAGGGAGGGTCTGGTTGGGCCGTGAGGTCGGCTCGCTGGGAGGGGACGCCGTGTCCTCTTAAACATGCTCTTTCTCTTCTCCCTCTCATCTTCCTCCCCTCCCTCCTCCTGCCTCCTCCCCCTTCTCTGCAGGGGGCCCTCATCAGACTCTGCTTCTGGATTCCGGGCCACCAGGGAGAACGTGGCGGGAGTACTCCCCAGCCGCACGAGCCGCTGCAGGGACCCCAGCCTCAGACACCTGAACCCGTCCCCCACGTCTCTCCCCCAGCCCCTCCACTGTGCTGGAGGGCAGGGCCCTCCTTCCCTCCCTCCCGAGGCTCCCCGGTCAGTGTGGACAAGCGACCCCAGCCCTGGTTCTGTCCGTGACTACTGCGGTGACCTCGACTATGCCCGTCCTCATCTGTGGGCCTCAGTTTCCCCACCCACAAAGCGAGAGGTCGGGCTGACCATTCCTGAGGGCCCTTGCACGTGTGAGAACGGAGATGTTCTCCACGGACAAATGCTCTGGTTCAGCCGGGGTTCCTATGCCCCCGTCCGCAGCGGGCGTCGTCCAGGTGGCTAACACCGGCCCACACGGGTAGAACGGGCCACCTGCCCGGGACTGCGCCGTCCGCAGCGGCCGCCGGCCTTGAGACTGCTGGGGAGAGACAGACGCCCAGTACGTCTTCCAACGCTGTCTGCGTTGGTAGCGGGAGGCAAGGCAAGAATCTTTGTTCATCAGATCCTCGTGCTGACGAGGACCTGAAGTCAGGAGCTCTGCACACACGCACCAGGAAGACGAGGCTCGGCCTGACCTTCCACGGAGCCCGCAGCGGGCAGGGTCGGGGAAGGGGCCCCCAGACCGTGTGGACAAGGTGCTCATGGCACCCCCCACACTTGGGCCATGCGGTACAGGTGAGATTAAAGACAGTCTTTCCCCAAAGAGGCCGGCGGCCTAATCCCCAGAGCCCGTGAGCAGGTGACCCGCTGTGGCAGAAGGACCTGCCATGTGACCCAGCTAAGTGCGCTGAGTGGGGGGACCGCGCCAATGGTTCGGGCGAGTCGGCACAATAGAAGGGTGTTGGTGAGAGGGAGGCTGGAGGGCACAGGCAGGCCAGGGGACCTGATGGCCACCCGGGGGGTCTCAGAGGCAGGAGGGCATCGGCCTCCAGAAGCTGCAGGAGGTGGGGAAGCAGACGTAGCGGCCAGAGGCCCCCGGCGGGGGGGGGGGGGCAGCCACGTGCTACGGGGGCCCTGGGGCTTCTCCCCAAAGCCCACACTAGCCAGATGGGGCCTGAGATGATTCCTGGAAAGGGTCCAGTTGTCCTGCCCTTGGCCTTGTGTCTACTGTAAAATCAAAAAGGGCAGGTGCACAGGCTGGGGGCCGGTGGGGCTGGGGGAGAGCAGGCCTAGAAAGATGAGAGTGGAAATGTGACTGATCTTAATCCACTGCATGGCGCGGGCAGAGGGACCCCTGTGGACTCTGCGATGAGGGGAGGGGTCTCCGGCTGCCCGGGGCCATCCCCACCAGGAGCACTAAGGTCACACAGCCCTCCGTGTCCTGGCCCTGCCCCTCTTCTCTCTTGGGCTTGCAAAGGTCCTGGGGCATCAGGAGGGGAGACGGTTGGGCTGACCATTTGGTCTGCACAGCAGACCAGGCAGGGCCATGGGACACACTCGGGCATCAGTCCTGCTGGGGGGACCACATTTGGGGGCAGGTCCTCACGGACCTCAGAGGAGAGGGAAGGAAGGTACACACAGGAAATGGAAAGGAGCACAGGGGCCGGGAGCCCTCGGGCCAGAGCTCACGGTCCTCAGACAGGCTTGCCTCTGCCTCTGAGCCACTGGGGCCCCTGCCTCTGACCCCCACTGGGGCCCCTGCTTGTCCAGCCTCCCGGGGCCATCGGGAGGCAGGTGACTGTCCCACTCTGGCTTCCCCAGCTCGAAGCATCCCCTTGCTCTGACCTCCTCCCCCTGGGCCGTGCTGGCCACCTAACCCCCGCCCGCCCCACCAAGCCAGGCGGCCCTTAGCCACAAGCAGAACCCACCAAACATCAACCCTCTTTCCTCTGTGGGCAGGGGCAGGGAACCGACACCTCAAGCCTCCTGGTGACACAAAAGAGGGGAAGGAGAAAGAAAACATCACAGTGTTCGCAGCCTCATTCTGGTGGCCCTGGGCCCATGGATTGGGGACCACAGGGGAAGAACCACGATCACAGTGCCACGTGGGGCCTGTGGGGAAACTTACTTACACTGTTTATTGTTTT
This sequence comes from Enhydra lutris kenyoni, assembly GCF_002288905.1. Taxonomy (NCBI): domain Eukaryota; kingdom Metazoa; phylum Chordata; class Mammalia; order Carnivora; family Mustelidae; genus Enhydra; species Enhydra lutris. The sequence continues at coordinate 691,331 of NW_019154166.1, read as the reverse complement.
TTTCATTTTAGTCAGGCCTCGGACAAAGCACAAAAAATGTAATTTTGACTATGGACAGAAGCTGGGTGTTGGGGCGGGGTGGGGGGGGGAGTAAAGTCCCAGTGGTTGTCCCGCCCAGAAGGGAGTGGCGAGGACCCGAGAGAGGGTTCTAGAGGAAGTGTGCACAGCTACAGAAGTACCCAGGGGAGGCCGGGGAGGCAGGGGAGGCAGAGGAGGCCTGGGAGGCCCGCTCCGCGCCCTAGCCCAGCATGTTCCGGCAGCGCAGCCGCTCTTCCTCCCGCTTCTCCTCCAGGCGGTTTTCCAAAAGCCTCAGCTCCCTGCGCACCGCCTTCCCCATGGACGGCTCCAGCTCCAGCACTTTCTGAAGGTCCGCTCTGGCCTCCGCCTCATTCCACACCTCCGCGTGAGCCCGGGCCCGGACGTAGTAGGCCTTCACGATCCCTGAGGGGAGGATGACACTGCGCCTGCTGACCCCTCCAGGCGCGGCCTCACTGCTGACAATACTCTTAACCTTAACCCCCATCCTTAACCTCTCCGTGCCCCGGGGGCCGCCTCCTCGGTTGTACATGTGGGTGACAGCAGCAAGAGCAGGACCTACTCCCCTCCCTTGCGGGGACCCCGCCGGGCCCCAGAGCTAACTCCAGACCCGTAACCTCCTACGCGGTCCCGTGGGATCCCCGCAAGACGTGGGCTCCAGGCCCCTGTCCCCGCCCCCGCCCCAACGGGTTACTCTGGCACTGAAAGAGGTGAGGAGCACAGGGAGCCCAACCCCCTGCGCACAGCAGGAGAGCGATGTCGCAGCGCACCCGCAGTCACTCCACCCTGCACGACCGTCCCCCCGCACCTCGCTCACAAACACCTGCTCCCCACCAGCGGCACCAATGCTGGGGCACCAGCGTGCAAGCCTGCTGCCTGCGAGTCCCGGCCGCTGCGCGTGAGCACCAAGGCCTCCCTCAGGGGCTCTGCCCTGGACCTGCCGGCCCGGCCCGCCCCGCCCCGCCCCGCGCACCTGCCGGCCCTGCCCGTCCCGCCCTGCAAGTGCCGCCCCGCCCTACGCACCTGCCGGCCCTGCCCGCCCCGCCCCGCCCCGCCCCGCCCCGCCCCGCCCCGCGCCGCCGCACCTGGGTGCAGCCGCAGGATGTCGCTCGTGTGCTCCAGCACCTCGTAGTACTCCTCCTTCTTGAGCAGACACTGGCAGTAGTTGAGGATCAGGGTGTTGACCATCTTCTCCAGCTTCAGCCACTGCACCTCCCAGGGCTTCTCCTGCGCGCGCGCGGGGGGGGGGGAGCACGCCGGTCCGCCGTGAGCTGGGCCACCTGCCCCCCACCCCTGCCGCCGTCCCCCCGCTCTGGCTGCACGGGCAGTCCCCCACCTTGGTCTGCAGGTTCCTCAGGCAGACGATGGCCTCCTGGTACTTGCTGGAGGCTTCGTCGTAGCGGCCCAGCTTGAAGAGCCGGTTCCCTTCTCCGTGGAGGATGGGCACCGCCTGCATCTTCTCCTGGTTGTTCAGGCTCCACGTCTCCCGCTGGTACTCGCTCGGGGCCTCCACCTGGCCGGACAGCGCAGGCGGGTGAGGCGGGGACCGGGGGACCTGCTCCCCCGCAGCTGGGGACCCGCCTCCTCTGCCTTCTCTGCAAGCATGCTTGCTGGTCACATCCACGTGCATAGGGGATGGAAGCCACCGGCCAAGCCCCCCTAAATCAGCACCTTTATGCAAGTTACGGACAGACAGCCCTTGTCAACACTGGACTTCCAATGTTCAGAAGACGGTCTCCATACTCACTTGGCTAGAACAAGACACGTTATTGCCACCTGCTGGGAAATTGCCATCATGAAAGTTCAGATCTACGAGGTCTAAAATGAGCACCTTGGAGTGAGGCCCTTGTGCAGTGCACAAACCGCACAACTGTCCTAACAGGCCCACAAAGGCCCTATTGTTGACACCATTCCCTTATTTGTTCACCCATGTAGCCGTCGGGCTGAACCTCATTCTTGGCCATAACCTGAGTCCCAACCCAGGCTGGACCCTCTCCCACCACCCCACAAATGCGGCAGTGGTTTAGGAACCCTCTCATGCTCTAGAGAGAAGGCAGTGATGTCCGGGACCAGCGAGGGGAGGCTCCCCACACCGCATGCTCTCTGAGGCTGGGATAGCCCTCTGCCCCTGCCACCCCCAGGGTGCACCTGCAGCAGCTCTATCACGAAGATCAGAGGCTGTGGCTCCTTCTGTAGCTCGTCCAGGTCCTCGTAGCCCAGCGTGTGGTAGGCGAACATGTTGGCCAGCCCACATGTGTGTACGTGCCACTCCGTGGGGTCCTTGCCCTCCGCCACCTGCCGCAGGCTCCGGGACAGGATGGGGTAGACCCCTGTGTGCTGGAAGGAAAGACAGCGGATGGCGTCTGGCCTGCGTGCTCGGAGCTGAGTCCTGCTACAGCCTCACCGGCCTGGGGCTATTGCTGTTGTTTGCCCCCAACAGGCCTCCGGAAGGACTGTGGTGCACTGTGTTCCAGGCCAAGCACTCTCCCAGCTCCTTCCGTCAGCTCCTTCCACAGGCCCCAGCGAGGGAAGCCCTTATCCCCACTCCACAGGTGGGAGACTGGAGCCCAGAGGCATGAAGTCAGTAGCGTAAGGTCACCCAACGAGGAAACGACACAGGCCGGGTTCACGTTCGGCTCCAGGGGGCACGCTCTCACCTTTCCTGGCCCTTGTGCTCAGCCCCAACCCATTTCTCTCCCGGGGAGACCTGAGCCCATGGGTTGGTGACCTGCAGGGAGGGAAAGGCACGAGCTCCAGGGGCCAGAGGGCCGGCCTGGCATCCCCAGGGGGCTGCTGATTAGCAGGGAGACTGGGCACCTGTCTGAGCTCCGGCCCCCTCGGCTGCACCTGTGGCCATGGAGCTGACGTGAGTTAGAGGAGGCACGGGGGTAGGCCCCGCTCGTCCCAGCCTCTCCCTGCACTGGGCACAGGGCTCGCCACCCTCAAGGAGGAGGAGGGCTGAGAAAACCAGCCCCTTGAGCCTCAGCTGCCCCGCCTGTGAGGGGTCCCTGAGAGACCCCCTCTGCTTGGAAAGTCCAGAAACGGCCCATCTCAGACACCCTCGTGGCAGCTCCAGGGACTGAAGAGGTGGAAACAGTTCAGCCTGTCCTCCAAGTCACCAGCGTGGGGGTGAAGGTCAGCCTGCCCAGCCCCCACCAGCCAGGATTAGCCCAGAATGCCCTGCCGAGGCTCCTTTGTGAGGAAGAAGGCCAGATGGTAGTTAATTCCCCTGGGATCAAGGCTGACCTAAGGCCCGGACAGGCCCCAGGAGCAGCTGTTGCTCCAGGCAGCCCCCAGGTCCTGAATCCCAGCAAGTGCACTGAGCAACTGGGCCCCAGGGCCAGGTGGCTGTCTGGGTAGGACCTCTGGTAAAGACTCTGCCCCATGACACACGCACACCCTAGCACCAGCAGAGCCTCCCCCCAAGGGCAGCACTGTGGGCTGGGGGTGCTGCCAGGAGCTGGAAAATATCCAGAAAGGAGGAGGAAGGCCCGAAGAGGGTCCCCGAGTCCCACGCCCAGCGGGGTGGCAGCTCCTGGGAGGGAGGGAGCAAGGAAGATAGGAGGCCCAGCTCTGTGTCAGTCTTGAGGACAGTTAGCCTGGCTGGGACCGCAGACCAGCCAGAGCTACATGTGGGGCTCTGTGGAGCTCACCTCTGGCCCTGGAGACCGAGACCGTGCCTGTGACAGAGGCAGGGGACCCTGGGACCCCCACACCGAGTCTCCTTCTGCCTGTGGATCTGTCGCTGTAGGAGAGCCCGCAAACTCTGGGCCATGGGCCATACTCAGCTCGCAGACTGGTTTTGTCTGATCATTCACCTTGCAGAGCTGTTATCAACTAGTTAACCAACATTCGAATATCGGGGGAGCTCACCAGACGACCATCCAGGTGGAGCTGAGGACCGGCTGCCCCTTTGGATGAGGCAGACGATCCGCAGACAGCCAGAGCTCCGGGCCCCTCGTGGAATTTTAGTTTGCAACCTGTGGCCTCACGGTCCTGGGCACTGGCATAAAAATCCCACATAGAGACCAACCTCCTGCCTGGGGGCAGGGCAGAAACTCCCAGCCCCAGAGCGGCCCTGCCTCCCTCCCTAGGGGTGGGGGAGGGAGAGAGGGGGCCTCTTCCTCTTCAGACTGAGCAGAGAGGACTGGCCTGGGGGAGGGTCTGCAGGGAGTGACAAGCAATGCTGCTGGGGGGAAGGCCAGGCCCTCCTAATATGATCATCCCACTGACGGCTGCCTGTGTCTTTCCAAAACTTGGATTCTTAAATGGAGAGGAGCCCCGGGAGGGGAAAGGGGCTAACCTAGTTAAGCATGCCAGACCTTTTTGCACTTCCTGGCCTGGATGCCACCTGCTCCCTACGCGCAGACCTGGTGAACTCCTGTTCATCCTTCAGTTCAAGGTCATCTTGGAGACATTCCCCCAAGACCGTTAAGCACTAGTTGCCCATCTCCTGGGCCCTGAAGCAGTCTGCCCTCCCTTAATCATGTCATGGGGCTGGCTGCCCCGCATCGAAAGAGTTCCAGTGTTTGTTCTTCCTCCAAGAACTGAGGTTCCTTGAGGGAAGCACTTAGTGTTTCATTCCTATCACACAGCAGAGTCCAAATCTGGTCCCCAGTGAATGTTTTCAGATAGATCTGCAGCCAGGCACACGCACGACGGGTGGATGCTTAGCGAGATGGGCAGTGCCCTCCTGTGACCACAGCCAAGACAACACATCCATCGGCCAGCCCAGGCTTTCTTGGCAGCCCTCCATGCACTCAGCCCTCCCATGTGGTGACCATGCATCCTGCGGGGGCAGGGCCTCGCTGGTGGCCAGGCCTCATCTCCCTCATCTACCGGGCCTCGGCACGACCGCCAGCATGACCGGTGCGCGTGGATCCAAAACCTACAGAGCATCCGCACCGAGCAAAGCCGATAGATATTAAACCATCTGAAGCCGCGAGGAAGCCCATTTTCTGAAGACCCAGGCAGTTAAGAATAAAATGCCTTGACCAGCTTTCTAAGCACCAGGACCAAGACCAGCAGAGACCCCGGTGGGCAAAGAGTTGGTGTCCGCCCTGTGAGCCAAGAAATGAGGGACGGGGAGGCGGGCGCCCCTAGCGGCGGAGGCGGCGCTGCAGCCTGAGGGACGGGGAGGCGGGCGCCCCTAGCGGCGGAGGCGGCTCTGCAGCCTGACTCGTGCTGTGACCCGCAGCCCCTGCCAAGAGCAGGGAGGGGACCAGGGATCCCACCCGGACCCTGAGCAAGTCACTCCCCGTCTCTGCCCCGTGCCTCCTCATCAGCATCTGAAATCCTGCTAGCACTCCTCCATTACGACTTGTCCCAGCAGCCACCACGTCCCGTAGTCCCCCCAACCGGACCCCGGCACCGGGTTTCCCTTACAGATGAGTGACACAGAGTGTCCCAGGGAGAAAGGGCTTCCCCGGGGCCACAGAGCTCAAACTCAGATCTCTCTCTCTCTCTCTCCCAAATTGCTCCTTCGAAGGGTCAGCGGCCCCGATGACGTGATGGGTCAGAGCGGCCGCCATCAAGGGCTGGTGCGCCCGTTGGGTGAAAGACAAGGGGGAGCCCGGCAATGGCTGGGTCAGGCCCGCAACATCTGAGCCCGTCAGCCAGTCACGGTGAGAAGAGACTCCCAGCGCGAGAGGCCAGTTGACCGGGCCCCCAGTGGGAAGCCAGCAGCACAATTTCTAGAAACTGTGGGGACAGAGGAACACGGTGGACGGTCCCATGGAAATCAACCAGCTTTCTAGAATGTGTGGATCCCCTGTGCATGGACTGTGTTTGGGTCGAGATTGGAACAAGCCGGCCACTAAGCTAGAGAACTGTGGACAGTACCAGAGAGAATCGGCCTGAAGGAATTACGGGGGTTTTCAAAAGACATAGTGATGACACTGAGGTGATGTTACTTTAATGCCCTTTTTACAGATACAGATTTGTCTTTGCAGCAGTAACGTAGGGAGTCTGGAGCGTGGTTTAGCTGTGTGGGATGAGGGAGAGAAGGGGGGAATGAGGCAAGCCTGGCTGGGGTCCAATGGGGGCTGGTGTGAGGGATGGGCTTGGGGACTTCTCTGGGCTTTCTGTCGATTTTTGTATATGCTTGAAAGTTTCCATAAGAAATGTTTGTTTAGGGGCACCTGGGTGGCTCAGGGGGTTAAGCCGCTGCCTTCGGCTCAGGTCATGATCTCAGGGTCCTGGGATCGAGCCCTGCGTCGGGCTCTCTGCTCGGCGGGGAGCCTGCTTCCCTTCCTCTCTCTCTGTCTGCCTCTCTGCCTACTTGTGATCTGTCAAATAAATAAATAAAATCTTTAAAAAAGAAAGAAAGAAACATTTGTTTAAATGTCCGTGAGTCTTGGGGGCGCCTGGGTGGCTCTGTGGGTTGGGTGCCTGCCTTCAGCTCAGGTCATGATCCCAGGGTGCTGGGCTCAAGCCCCATGTCGGGCTCCCTGCTCAGCGGGGATTCTGCTTCTCCCTCTCCCACTGCTTTTCCTCCTGCTTGTGCTCTCTCGCTGTCTCTCAAACGAATAAATAAAAAATCTTTAAAAAAAAAAATGAGTCTTGCCATTTCTGTCTGGGCCACAGAACAAAGAGACGATCCCAGGAGGGTCACAGATTTGAGAATAGTTTTACATGGCTCACGGGCACAGGCAGAAGGGCAGGAAAGTGACCAGTGACCAAAAGTCCCCAGGACCCAGTAACCGTGTGTGGGGCGCGGTCCTGGTGCCACACCCTACCCTGCCCCCCAGGTGACCACACCACCAACGGCCACTCTGGGGGCTTGTGGTCTGGGGTAGCTCTCCTCCATGTGCTCAGAGGCAGAGGAAGGGATGCAGGGTTTCGTTTTCACCCCACTTTGCCCTGCAGAGCAGGGATGGGGCTGCTGGAGGCGTGGACCGCGCGGGCGGGCGTGGGCTACTCACGATGGTGTCACACCAGAACTCAGCCACCTCGCCAACCCGCATGGACATCAGCAGCACTTCCCAGACCTCCAGCTTGAACATGTTCCCGATGATGATGTGCATGGGGTGGCCCACGCGCTTGCTGTCGTCGATCACCGTCCGCTCCTCGTCGCATTTCGTGGTGCGGAAATGAAAGATCACCTGGTTGGCAGGAGGGGACCCTGGTCTCAGACAAACCTCCCACCATCACTCGTGGGGCCAACCTCCAAGCTCAGCGCACTGTACCCCATCCAGATGCCAGGACCCCACAGCGACCCCACGCTGCCTGCCCTCGCCCCCGCCCCAAGGGCCCCGAGCCACTGGCTGTCCCGCTGCCTGGCAGCTGTGCAGGACCTCAGAGCCCGGCTTACAGAAGCCCTAGATCTGAGGCCACAGACCCCGCCACTCCGTTATCCAGGGAAGCCCACCAGACATTTGTGGACAAAACCGTGAACCCTGAGGGCTCCACTCTACACTGGGGCATCAGAAAACTCCCAAAGCCCTTCCCCCAACCCACGCTGGAGTTTAATTTGCCAGCCTCACAGACGTCTGGCAAGTGGGCGCCGTTTCTGAGCTTCCCAGGTGCTCAGAGTTGATAGTTCTGGGAAGGGCCCTCCTCGCCCTCTTTTGGCAGAGCCGAAAGAGGCACAGCAGGAATGCAGAAGGCGGCCATCAGGGAGCCCCCTTCTGGTGCCAGAAGACCAGGTCCACTCACCCGGGACCCTGTGATGAAGTTTGGGAGCTCCCCGGTCCCTCCGTGCAGGATGGTTTTCTTGACCCCCTCCACGTTCAGGAGCAGAGCGGCCTCCATGGCTCCCGGGCTCAGGCTGAGTAATCTCCCGGGAGGAAGATACCCAGACCTGGGGATTGACTCTGCCCCCGGGCAGGTGTGAGCCAGGAGTAAGCTGGGCGGTGCCTCCTCCCTACTCCGCAGGGGGAGGTGAGGCCCCCACCGGCCAGCCACCAAGGGTTTTCTCCCATCCCAAGAAGAAAGAAAGAGGCCAGAGGGTTCTCAGAGAAGATGGGGAGGGGTGTAGCAGGAGAGAGGCCTCAACCCAGCAAAGGGGAACAGGAGGGGAGCCTGAAGCCCCCTCCACATCCTCGTATCCATGCCAAGGTCCTATGGTCTCTACAGTCCCTGCCTTCCTTCTTTCCTGTTTCCTCCTCCTCTCCCCTCAAACATTGTGCAGGAGAGGATGTGATGCGGGGGTGGGGGGGAGAGCTGGTTTCTGGCCTGGGGGGTTCTAAAACCAGAGGAGAGAAAGGACAAGTTTGGGGAAAGTTAAGGGTGTCCCCCAGTCCCGCTGCAGCCCCCACTCCAGGTTCTGACTGTGGGGAGCAGGACTCTCTCTCCCGAGGTGGAGGGTCTCATCCCTCACCCCTGTGCTTGGGGACCCCTGCAGAGCTCAGTCCCTGCACCTGGGATCCCCGTTCAGGACTCAAAGAGACAGGTGACGGGAAGGCGTGGTATTTGGCGCCACCTTGTGGCCAATGGGAGCTCGGGTTCCCAGGGTCCTTCCTCTCTGTGACCCCCTCGGGAAGGGACACTGGATTATCAGGAGCCACATAGAGCCCCTGACCACACTTCTCATTTCCTGACCTGTGGCCTTGGGTGTCTTCCACCCTCCTTAACTCCACCTGCCCCGCCAAAGTGGGGAGATCCACCTCTCCAGTCCCCCCAAAGTCTCCCACAAAGAGCCACCTGACATAGAGGCCAAGCCTGAGCCCCTAAGCCCAGACCAGGGCGGCCGGATCAGGCCCCTAGGCCCCTCCCAGGGTGCTCAGACCCCCTAGAGTCCCCATCCGGCCCTCTCTGGGGGCAGGAGTCCTGGGGTCCTTCTCTGACCACACAACCACGCAGAGGGGTCCGAACGCACAGGAAGCAAGATAGATGCTTAGAGGGAAATAACGTGATTACCATGGACGTCGGGGGAGGGAGAGAGGGCGGCAGGACCCAGGGGTGGGGGGGCTGCTTCTGGGGTCCCGGCAGTGCTGGCTGCTCCCCCACAGCGGCGGCATGGCTGTTGGCTCTGTCTGTGCTCATCGTGCTGGACTCCCTGCTGGGGACGGCTGGCTTCTCGCTATAATCCGTGATTGGAGGGCAGAGAGGCACGGAGTTGGGGGGTGGGTGCTGGGGTAGAAGGCATAGATCTGGGTCCCCGGTGCGGAGGAGCGGGAGTGGGGTTTGGGGGTGTTTGCTGAAGCCGAGGCCAGAAGAAGGAGGTGCTCAGGCCACAGCGTCCCAACGTGCCCCCAGCCTCGGTTAGCCCCAGACTAACCTCCTAACAGACTTCCGGAAAAGGCAACCCTAATAACCCCAACCCTCTTAAAACTCATCAAAGGATCTCTGCTCCCCTCAGGACACACCCCAGGCTCCCCCCAACCCCGGCCCAGTGGAGCCACCCCTGCCCCGGGCCACCTGTCCCCAGGGTGGTGGGCCCTCAGTCCACCAGCCGCCTTCCTTGGTCCTGGAAATGGGCGGTGCCTGGTCCCCTATACCGGCCTTGGCAGGCCCCAGATGAGGAAAGCCTCTCCACCCCCCTCCACCCTGCATCTGCTAAACCGCCGCATTCTGGGGGAGTCTACCCTGCCCCTGCTCACGTGGGGTTCCCCACACCCCTTCGTCGCCTTCCTCACCCCAAGGATGCCCCCCTTGCAGCATCTGGCCCAGCATAGGTCTGCTTCCAGCACCAGCCATTCCAGGAGATTGTGGGAACTAGCAGGAAATTCTGCTGTTGGCCAGGGAGTCCCCCAGGACAGGGCAGGGCTGGGGCCCCTCCTTCTCCATCCTCCTCGGCAACAGAGGCACGGGTGGGGCTGGACCCCAGAAAGCCTCTGCCTGGGAATGGCTTTGCCCCCGTTCCTGCCACAGCTCCACTAGGAGCCTGCCCCCCAATCATACCCCCTTTCCTCCCCCGCCTGGCCAGCTCTGCTCCCCGCAAGAGAGAGTCTCTCATTCACAAGAAGACATTTCTTCCTCCTCTTCCTCCTCATTGTCGTGGACACTGCCGTCCTTTCCCCTGGGCTGGCAGGGATGGGGACGTTCTGAGGGAGGAGATGCAAAGCCCCACATGGGCAGGGGGCCTGGTCAAACAACCCTCCATTCACGTCTGACCCTTAGGAAGTACTGTGATCAAAGATTAGGCATTTGGGGTGCAAAGCCGGACACCAAGTTTTCGGTTCCTGCTGACTCTGCACTCCCGTGTCGGGCCAGACACTTCAGCCTTGGAAATCTGTGCTGTCATCAAAATGCGAGTAAAAATAGCTCCTCCTTGGACGGCAGGGCAGGAAGCACACTTGGCCTGGGTCAGGGCTGGGCCAGCGCGGACTGTCCTCTGATGGCCGGACACAGAAGGGAGCGGCCCGGCCAAGCTGAGACTGTTTCCCTTCAGTGAGTCCCTCCCACACCCAGCTTAGTTTTCCCAAGAATAAGGGCGCTCGCCTTCCCTCTCCTGTGTCCTTGGGGAAAGGCGGGAATCGAAGCCCCTAAGTGCCATCCACATGCCTGTCCCCAACAGGTCACAGCTCATCCTCCACGTGGGGAAGGCAGGGATAGGAAGAGCCGTGGTCAGACAATGAAACAGCAAAGCAGAACATCCCAGCCCACCGCTCAGAGTCCCACTCGTTTCCAGAAACTTGTGTCTCACACACCTGTGAGCTGGGTGTCCGACAGTGGGCGCTGGCCCCTCGGTGCCAGGAGTCTCCTCCCACACGCTCAAATACGTTCTGGGCTCCCTTAGCTCATTCTGGAGGCCCCAGCTGTAAACGCCGCGTCGCGGGGGGCCTTCGCTGTCATTTTCTTTGATTATTGTTTCTTCGGTTCATGGACGCCCTGTCTCTCCCCACACGCTAGATCTGAGGAGCGGGTGCAGGGGCCCTGGTCCCCTAACTGAGGGCCACTGGGGCCCACCTAACCTCGCCCGGCCTCAGTTTCCTCATTTACTCCTAGGCTGCCCTGAGGGTCCAGCGAGGTCGTCACAGAAGGGCTCGGCGAGCATACCAGCACCTGCGGCGCGCAGCATCCCCATCCCTCCATCCCCCCCCCACCCCCCGCTGCGGGGAGGGAGGTTCCTGAGCCCCAGGCCTGGGTGACCAGCTCTGTCGCGGCCCAGGGCCGTGCTACGCGGAAGGGCTGGGGAGCCAAGGGAGACCGGCCGGAGAGGGGGTGCGCTGCACGGCCCGGGACAGAGCTATGGGGTGGGGTGGTGAAGCTCGCAGCGAGGAAGCCTGGGGGGGGGGCGCGGCCTGGCCCCGGGGTCGCGCGAAAGAGGGAGGGGCTTTCCAAAAGGCGAGTTTTGGAGCTTGTGCGGATGCAGGGGTTGGGGGAAGCCTCGACCTGAGCGGGGTTGGACTGGAGGAGGGCGGGGGGGGGGGGGGGGTACCCTGCTCTGGCCCCTCCTCCAGGTCTCCCAGGTCCAGAGTGCGGGGGCACGTTTGGGGAACACAGGGCAAGGGATGGAGACGGACACACCCACGCGGGAGCGGGCAGCCGCGAGCGCTCCGGGCAGACACCGCCGCGCGGCCGCTGGACCGCCGAGACAAAGGGGCGGGCCCCCGCTGCGGCCCCCTCCCGCGGGAACCGGGCGGCCAGCCAATCGGAGGGCAGCAGCCCCGCCGCGAGCGCGGGGTCCAATCGGATCCCGGGCGCGGCCGCGCTGCGCAGACGCAGCCAGTCAGCGGCGAGGACGGGCCGGGGGCGGACCCGCGCGGAGATTCAAACCGGCGGGGTGGGCGCGGAGCGGCCGGCGGGGCGTGCGGGGGGCGCGGGGGGCTGTCGGGTGAGTGCGGCCCGAGGCTCGGCGGCGCTTCCGTTCCCACGGGACCGGACGGGGCGGGGGGCTCCGGGCAGGACGGGCGCGCATGCGGGGCCGTCGGGGGCTGCGAGACGCAGACCGGAGAGTGGGGGGAGGTTGCGCGGCTGGAGTGCCCCGGGATCCCGCGAGTTCGCCAAAGGGCGTCGGACGCGGCGCCGGCGCAGGGAGGTCGGCGAGGGCCGATCCTGCCTCCCCGCTTGCGGCAGAGAGCCGAAAGGAGGCTGGATGGAAGACGGGTGCTGTGGACATTGGCGGGCAGGGACCGCAGGGCAGGCGGAGCTGCCTGTCCATCCTCCGCCCTCCTCTGACCTCTCTTCCAGGACACACCCTCCTTCCCGCACCCACAGCTACCAGGGGCCTCCACACCCAGCCCCAGCTGCCTTGTGCCCGTGGGGCCCGGGGAGGGTAAGGGGGCTGCCGTGCTGACCTGCCTTTTGACCTCCTCCCAGGATCTGGTGGGCTGAACAGTCTCTTGGCCAAGCAAATGGCTTCCAGGTGGCCGGGCGTGGGGACCTCAGTGCGCCAGACACCGCTCCAGGACCAGGAACAGCTGGAGGAGGAGGACGGGCCACGGCCTGTGGCCGGCCATCTGGAGACCTCAGGCGGGGCCCTGGGCTCCCTGTGCAGACACTTCCAGAGAAGGCTGCCTCTGAGAGCCGTCAGCCTCAACCTCGGGGCAGGGCCCTCCTGGAAACGCCTGGAAAGCCCCGGGCCAGGGCAGCAGGGCCTCCAGGCTGCGGCTCGCTCTGCTAAGAGCGCCCTGGGTGCTGTGTCCCAGGTAAGGCCGGCAGCGTTACCTGTCCCTTAATTCAGGCTTCTGTGGCGCCAGACAGCTGCTTCCCAGGATCCCTCTGAGGAGGCAGAGCCAATGAGGACAGGTACGCAGTCCAGAGGAACCAAGCCCCACAATGGCAAGAGGCCAGAGCTGCGTTGTGGTGGGGTGACACGCAAGGGCATAATGGGGGACACCAAACACAGGAAGCTTCTGGAGGTGACCACAGAACTACCCAGGAGAGGGGCAGCGGGAGGGGGCCGTAAGGCAAGCAACATAGTGTAAGTCCCTCTCCAGAGCTGGGGGGAAGCCTGGGTGTGGCCAGAGGGTGGAGAGCAAGGATGGGAAGGGCACTCAAAAATGAGGGAAGGTGTCACCCAGGAGGGACAGAAGCCGTGAGGATGGACCCACCCCCAAGGAGAGAATGGGGCCGGGCGTCTCCTTGGGGTCTGACTGGGGACCCGAAATCCCCAGACCTTCCACTGAGAGGTCCTGAGCCAAGCGTCAGTCTGGTCTGTAGGAGCCCCAGCACAGATTTGTCCCCCGGGGCTCGGAGACACGAAATGAGACGGTCAGCCCTCGGCCACACCACCTGCCATACGGAACGCGGGTCTCATTCTGACCTCTGCCCTCTGGCTCTGCTGGGGCAGATGTTCTGGGGGGAGAGGAGCCGGGCGGGTCCAAGAGACCCTGGAGCTTGGACTTGCTGCTGTGGGCAGTGAGGAGCCCCAGACGGCTTCCGAGCCCTTGGGTATCCTGTCAGCCGGCCCAGAGAGGACTGCACCCGCGTGCAGCGTGAACCACTGGGTGAGACCAGGGGCCGGTCGGGGGTGGGGGGTGGCAGGCCCGGTCTCTGGGCTTTGTTGGGAGAGTCAGGGGCGTTACGGGTCCCGGAAGGGACTGGGTGAATCCGTACTCACTCCCCGTGGCTGCGGCGGATCGGGACCGGGACCGTTTCCCAGGGGCTTGTCCACGCCCCTCCCCCAGGCCCCTGAGCTGCCGGTGTCTGCGCCCGCTGGCAGGCCGTGGGGCGGGAGGTCCCATCGCGGCTCTTGGGAGAGCGCCCCTTGGCGATGGCCACGCTCACCTCTCCCTGCACCCGCCACAGAGAATCCAGGAGTCCTGCCACAGTGGCACCAAGTGGCTGGTGGAAACCCAGGTGACAGCCAGGAGGAGGAGGAGGGGGGCACAGAAGGGCCCCCGACTGTCCGGAGCTGCCCCTGCCTACGCGGCCCTGGACCCATGGGAGAGGGACAGTCCCCGGCTCTCTGCCCGTGGGGGCCCACGCACCTACCCCCTGCGGCGGTCCAGGAGGGAGGCTGCCCTCCGCAGCCCCTACTCCTCCACAGAGCCCCTCTGCTCCCCCAGGTAAGAGGGGCAGTGCTGGGGCCCCCCGACGAAAGCTGGGCCCCCTCCTGTGGCTGCCAGGGGCACCTGGAACTGCCAGCAGCCGCGTTCCGCACCACCACCCCCTGCCAGCCGGGGGCCTCGGGAGGTCCTCCAGGGCCTCAGTTTCCCTACCCATCAAAGACATGAGCCTCCGATGAGCCCGAAGCAAGTCTAGATGGCAGCTGGAGGCCAAGGCTCCGTTTCCATGGGGGCAACAGCAGGGCTGACCTGTCTGCAAGGTCACCTGCCCTTGACCTGGGCCTCGAGCCTCTGTTCTCTGCCAGGTGCTCCAAGCTGCGCCTGTGTCACTCCTGGGGGGGAGGGGGCAGGGGGAGGGTCTGGGACAAGGTATTCCCAGCCCCCTGGACATTGCCCCAGTCCAGGGCAGCTTGGGAGGGGCTCATTTCAGGTTCCCACGGGTCACCGGGGTGGCTTTTCCCTCTTTCAGCGAGTCTGACAGTGACCTAGAACCTGTGGGAGCAGGACTTCAGCATCTCCAGCAGCTGTCCCAAGAGCTAGATGAGGCCATTGTGGCAGAAGAGAGGTGAGCCGGCATTTCTGGGGGACCTCTTTGCCCCTGGTTCTGTCCTGCTGTGTGACCCTGGCCTACCCCTGCCCCTCGCTGGACCTCCCTCTGCTCATCTCTAACGTGAGGGGAACAAAACACGTAGGGCCCTGGTGCCATGTATGTCCATCACCTGGAACCCCCCCAGGCCAGGAAAGACCCGCCCTTCCTCCAACATTCCCCATGGCTGCCCTCTCCTGCCTGCCCGTGGAACTGGGAAGAGCTCTGTGGCCACGGTGGCATTTCTGGCCTGTCTGCTCAGGGCCCTGGAGGCAAGCCTTGGGTCTGCAGCTGCCCAAGCTTGGGGCCAGTCCCCATTCATACAATGGCCATGATGGGCTCCTGGGTGGGACCCAGCCAGCTCCGGTATGTGGCAGGAGGTCCCCTCCGAGCCCGCAGCCCCATCAGCCTCTGTCCCTCCCGCCCTCCCATCTCTAGTGGCAACATGACGGACATGACCGTTTCTCTCATCCGCGACTGAGGACGTGCCTGCAGACAATGCCTTCCTCCCAGACATCTTCCTTGGGCTCTCCTCCTCCTCCTCATGCACAAACAAGTGCACAAACAGAGCCTTTTCTGGAAAAACCCACAGAGCTGATGGGCCCAGCAGAGCCGGGAGTGTGCGAGGCATCCCGCCTGCCTGGAGCCAGAGCCGCTGACCTCACTGACCCCATCATTAGCCGAGCATACCGGCCACCTTCCAGCTCCTGGTTCTGGGGGGATGACCATGGCGCCCCCACTTCCCTGCTCTGAGCACAGAGGGGGCACAAAGGGAACTGTGTATTGTGGGAAGCAAGCCACATCTGACCACCGCGCCCTCACACGAGGATCCGTGTGTCCCCGTGAGCTCCGAGGACGGCCCTGGGGCCACTGCTAACAAGGACCCAGGTGGAGGCTGCTGGGCGGGGGGGGCCTGCTCCTGCCCTGGCCACATCTGGTTCTGTCCTTGACCACCCACCCCAGCCCGAGAATCATGTGGGGAGAGGCTGGGGTGGTTCACTCACCTCCCCTTTTGGGCTTGGAAACTCACCCCACACTTTGTGGCCACGTCTACAATGGGAAGCCCGGGTAGCAGAGGTCCTGGGGGGCCCTGAGCTGTGCGCCCAGGAGGCAGACCTTTGAGAAATCAGCCCCTGGACTGACCAGTTCCAGGGACCCTGGCTCCCGTCCCCGGGCCAACCCCGAGCCCGAGCCCGAAGCCCCTGGGCCCACAGATCCCTATTTATCCCCAGCACAGTGTACCATGAGTATGCGGGGAGGGGTAGCACTGGTCAGTGGCCATTTCTGCTGTCGGCAAATTATTTAAGAAATCTGCTTTGTCATTTTACTCAAAAAAAAAAAACTACCAGTTGACTTCTCTGGAGATAACGATGCTTTTTCATAATAAAGACTCTGCCTCTGTGACATCTGTTCTCTGTGTCGCACACACAGACACGCACACCCCACTGGAGGCAGCAGGGCTGGGCTCCCCTCATCCTCCCTGGCCAAGCCGCCGGCCCCCAGCTCGGGGGGCGGGGAACGAGGAACAGAAAACATCCCTCAGCTTTGCTCAGGACCAAGAACACCTTAAAAGCAAATCAGGTTTTTATTTCAGTGACAACATTCGAGAGTTAAAAACCAGCTCACATCAAAATCAAGACTAGTTTGTAAAAATTGTTGAACTCCATAGTGCTAAGCGTGGGTCTGGTTAGAAATCTGGTATTTTACATGTTCTCTAACGGATTTTGTACAAGGCAGCCATGAGGAGTGGGAGAAACCGTTTTCAGCACAACCATCCTGCACAGGTAACACTGACTCACACACTGAGGAACAGCCAGGCCACAGACAAGGTCAGACAGGCCGCCCCGGCGGAGTAAACAAATAGAAACGGACAGTGGGGTCCCAGGGTGGGGGCCCCCGCGAGCGGGCTGCTCCTGTCCTGCCCCTCCCTGGTGTCACCTGCCACTCTTTGTCCCAGCGAAGGTGAGGTCAGACTCCGCGTTCCCTCCTGGCCCCAAGAGCAGGACCAGGCCAGGACTCACTGCTGCTCAGGGACCTGACCCTAGCTGTGATTTTTACTAAAGTTCCCCCAAGCCTAGAAGGAGGGAGGGAGAGAGGGGTAGTTTCTTTTGGCGGAGCGGAAGAGAATAGGTTTCCAGAGCACGTGGCACCCAAACCCGGGAATCTGCGGACATTGGTTATTTAAGGCGGGGTCAAGCCGCGAGGCTCCTCCGAGGTCCGGGCGCCCCTCCCGGGCGGGGCGGGCACCGAAGCTGGGCCGGGGGCTTCCGAGCAGAACCAGCGCCATCTCGGCACCTGCTGCCACCCCCTCCGGTGTCTGACTTTCTTTTAAAAATGGGCGCCGCACTCTGCCCGCAGGCCACGTCGGGGGCGCAGACTCGGCTCTCAGGTGGTAGAACGAGCCTCTCCCTGCTTCGGGGAGCCCACGCCCCGGCCACCCCCGGAATGCGGGGTCCACACCTACTCTGCCCCGCCCCGCGCCCAAATAGGAGGCCATTCACCCGGACGCAGGAAGAGTTGGCTTCTTGAAACACGTGTTTTGTGGAGCCTCAGGGAGGAGTCGCGCGAACTTCCGAAGAAAACCCATGATGCCCGAGAGCGGCCGGCCGGGCGCACTGCACGCCCCCGGCAGGGAGAGGGCGGAGGAGGGCGGCAGGCAGCGCTGCGGCAAGGACAGCCCCCGGGTCGGGAAGAACAAACATGCCACAGGAGAGACGAGGAGCTTTGGTCAGGCGGGAAGAGGGGATCCCGGCTCCCCGGGAGCGGGCGCACCGGGAACTGGAAGGGTTCTCTGGAAAGCAGCCACACCGGGGTCGCGGAACGGCTCCGGGGAGAGGCAGGGCCCCCCTCCCGACAACAGCGCCACGGGGTGCTTTGCTTCTCTCCGACTGGAGCGGACGGACGCGACAGAACAGGCGGCTAGTCCATGGGGCGCGTGTGGGCTGGAGTCGCGGGAAAAGCGGGGGCAGAGGGGGGGCCTCCCGCGCAGAACCCCACTGCGCCTGCGCCCGGCTTCAGCGTCGCCGGCGCGAGTCCTCCGAGCTCAGGACAGGATGGGGGTGGCCTCCTGCCCGGTCCCCCACCCCAGCTCCAGACCAGCCCTCGGAGCCCCGCTCACTGGATGCAGGTTCCCTGCGGGGTCCTGGCGCGGTCTCTGTCTCCATCTCTCTGGCTTCCAGCCCGGGGGTCGCAGGGCAGAGAAGGCCGAGCTCCCCCGAACGACTGTATCACCCACATCAGTAGTTCCGCGAAGGGGACGCGCGCGGCGCGGCGTCGCGTGTTCTGGAAACGGTGGAAGCGGCTGTGCGCGCGCGCTGCGACCTCGCGGAGCGCCCCACGGATGGAATGTGGACGGAGAAGTGGCCCCCGCGGACCACCGGGCGGCAGGGCCAGAGCGGGAGCTGCCCGCAGGTGGGGCGGGCGGGGGAGGACACCCTGCAGGTGGGGCGCGCGCGTCTGCCGCGCTGGAAGAGAATCGTGTCCAGGAGCGCGCGGGATGGGGGCTGGGAGCCCGGCCCCCCTCCCGTCCCAGCGGGAGGCCTGCTTTGCCCCACAATTCACAGGGCGGTGCCAGCTCTCCCCGCCAGCAGCCGCTGTCAGGGGGAACGCCAGCCACGCGGGAGCTGTAAGAGGTAGACGCCGAGTGGAAGCGACATGGTGCCCACGTGGGTGCCTGCTGCGGACACAGACGTCTAGGCTCCGGGGCAGCCCGGCAGGGGGGCAGCCCTGTCTGGAGGAGCTGAGCCAGCTCTGGGGCGGCCAGAGGGGGCCCTGAAGCAGGCCACGGCCGCCCACGGTGACAGCAGCTGGGGTGCAGAAGACCCAGGCCCCCTGCAGGGGCTCGCAGCAGGATGCCTTGGGCAGGCTCTGAGGGGCCCTCCACTCTGGGAGCCAAGCCCTGCCAACCTCAGAGGATGAGCCAGGAGGGTGAGGGCACCAAACCCAGCAGAGTGGCAGGCGGAAGCAAAGAGAATACAACAGTTTGAGCCAAAATCACATGAACCCCCAGAATGCCTGGGTCTCAGCTCTGTGCCCTCCAGGAGCCAAGAGTGAGAATCAGTCTGAGCAGAGGTGGGGAGGGCGAGTCAGATCAGTGCCCTTGGAGCGATGTCCCTGTTCCTGGGACACATGGTTTGGGCAGCAGTGGAAAGCAAGCTACCCCATGGAGCAGGGAGCCCTTCCCAGTTTCCCATCCCCATCCCCCTCCCAGGGGCTTCCTGTGAACTGGTGGGGTGCTCGGTGCCCACAAGAGGCCCCCAGAGCCCCCCTCAGGCTGCGTGCAAGGGGCACACCAGGCTTTGTGTAGCTCCAAGTGCAAGACAGCCCAGGAATCAGAAACCCGCACCAGTCTCAGCAGAGAGACCCACCCAATCCCATATGGAAGGCAGGCCTAGAGAGGGCGAGCAGTGGGCTCCAGGTCTCACAGCCAGCCAGCTGGGCCAGAGCTCATGGCTGCAGCCTCACGGGGGAGGGCGCCAGGCAGGGCCCTGGGAAGAGGAATGACTGTCCTCATGGGCCACAGGAGAATGGTAACAATACCGAGGACAAGACGGGGACAATGGACAGCCGCAGGAGGACAGACCGTCAGCACCAGACCCCGACCCCCCAAGGCCCTGGACAGACATTGCAAACACAGGAGGACCCAGGGGATATCCTCTCACTCCCAGAAAGTGGCCACTTATTCCCAGGAAAGCCAGGAGGCCCAAGACGGTGACCCGGGATGCGACAAGAAGGATGGCGCCAGTGCCGCTCACCCCTCCAGCAGGCAGCCAGAAAGCCGTGCCTGCCAGGGGCCACTGGCCCCCAGTCTGGGGGCTTCTCCCCTCCCTGCCCGGCACCTCCAAAGCCTTGGGAACCCAGCAGGATGGTCAACTCCGTCCAACCCTCCTGCTCCAAGCAGGCCCACTCCCCAGGATCACACCCACACCAGCCCTGACCTGGGCTTGCGGTCACGGGCACTGCACAGGGAGGCAGCCGCGGCTGCACACAGACCCTGGGATCTTCCCCTCGTGGCCCGGGGAGCCCCCCCGCCCCGGGCATGGCAGGGTCCCTCCCCGCTCTGGTTGGACACTGCTGGACAGACACGGGAAGGAAAAAGCAGGAAAAGGCCCATCTCGGGGAGCAGCAGCCCCTCCCAGCCCGCGGGCAGCCGGCAGGGCCCCCCTGCTCTGCACACAGCCCGGTCCTCAGGGCACCGACTCGAACTTGGGGGGCCCGCGTGTCCAGCTGAGCGCGGCCAGGGGCCGCTCGTGGTCCTTGTCAGACTCGGGCTGGCTCTGCGCCCGCTCAGGCTTGGGGTTGGCGGGTGGGTCGGGCTGCTGCACGGACATGGTGCGGCGCAGGTGGTTCCGCTTGCGCAGGAACTCGGGCTGGGCGTGCAGGCCAAAGCTGCCCTTGCGCAGGACCATTCTCGAGTTGTTCTTCTTGGGGCGCGAGCGGTGGCCGGCCTCCAGCACCGCCAGGTGCGCGGCGTAGCCCTCGCTCAGAAACTGCAGGGGCGGGCGGGGGGACAGGCGTCAGGCGGGAGGGGCCCTGTGCTGCCGCCGTCAGTGTCACCCCGCACCGCCCTAGCACGGTCTCCAGCTTCGCCGTAGAGCCTGGCGGGAACAGGGAGCTCACCAACGCGCACAGCTCCCTGCCCGGCCTCCGAGCCCTTCCATCTGCACCCGTGGGGCGCACCAGAGCTCCGGATTCTTGATCGGGGTCGGGGGGAGGCCCCCATCCTTGCCGCTTGCCACTGAATCCCCCAAATGCAAGTTTGTCCCATCACCCAGCCCCTACCCCACTGAACTCCATCAGGTCTTGGCCCCCGCAGTGCCCACCCCCCCACTGGGTCCTCAGACCCCAGCTCCCCAGAAAGTGGGCTGCAGACAGCAGTAGCTGCAGGACCAAGCAGAAGAATCTCAGCCCCACTGGGACTCCAGAGTCCGAATCTGCATGGGGTAAGCCCCCAGGACGGGAGTGTGCATCAGAGCCGGAGAAGCCCGCCTCGGTTCCCCCCCTGGGCGGGACACCGTCTCTGACCCGGGTCCCACCCTGGGGGCGCTGTCTCTGGCCCGCATCTGCTGGTCGCTGTCACACCCCACGTCCCAGGGGATCATCACCTTCCCTTCAATCCCCTCCTCCTCCAACCTGCTCTCAGCCCCTGGGAGGGCAGCACCTGCCTGCTGACCCTCGCCAGAAAGAGGCTGTGAGCCAGGCCCTGCCCCCACCCCCGAAGCTGGGGCTCCTGCTGTCACCCCCGACCTCTGCCGCCATTGCTCCTCAGACCCCAGGCCTTTCCTGAACAAGTCCTTCACATTCCCGAAAACCAACCCCGCCCCCGTCTTAGCTGTTCCTCCCTAGGGGGCCACCACCCCGTGCTCCATGTCATGCATTAGGCCTCTACGTTCCCTCTACCCCGCTGGGCTGGATGAGGGGACACCTGAGTCCACCCCCTGCGCCCCACATGGCGCCTGGTCCCGGGCACGTACCCACTAGAGCGGGCGGAATGAATGAAGGGCTACGGACCAGAGAGAAGCATCAGCCGCCTACGCCGCCAAACCCCACCCCCACCCACCCCCCCCCCCCCCCCACCCCCCCACCCCCCCACCCCGCCCAGCCCCACACCCTCCCGCAGGCCCCGCCCAGCCGCCCCACCTGGCACTGGGTCTGGTACTTCTTGGCGGGCCGGCCCACGATGAAGATCTGGGAGGGCGGCAGCCCCAGCACGCTGTAGACCGAGATGTCCTTGGTGGAACCGTAGGCCGCGCTGATTCTGATGAAACACTGAAACACAGGCCCGGCCGCTTCACCCCGCGCCAGGGCGAGCCCCTGCAGGAGCCGCCCGTTCCACCCCGCCCTGCACCAGGCCAGCTGCAGGGGAAGTCCGGACCCCAGCGCCTGCGGACCCCATTGCACGGGGTGTCAGGGGACGCGGGGCCAGGACTGGAGGCCCGTGCTGTCTGGCCCCGACCCGCAACCTGTGCCGTCCACAGGAGCCCGGACTACAGTGTCCACCGGCTCCGGGTCTGGCCACCCCCAGAGACGCCCACCTTCACACTGTTCGCTTTGAGCCCCCACTCTGATCCCACCATCGCTGGGAACAGCCCAGCGACCGCCTGGGCCTCCACCCTGCCTTCTTCAAGGACAGTGGCCTCCGGCACTGAACTCAGAACGGCCTCTCTGGGCTCTGAAGGTCCCATCCCCACACCGCGCCCACTCCTTTCCTCCCAGTCACTCACAGCTTCAGCCCTCACGGGCCAGGGCCCCTCCTCCTCCCTCACCCCGTCCCCGGAACTGCTCCAGGGTCCACATTCCCGCTTCTAGGGGCTAGGGGACCACGCGGCTCTGGTGCCACAGCCTCCTCCTGCCCCCCCAGAAAAACTCTGCCCAAGTCCCACCTCCCACCCTGGCCACCACCAGCCCTGGGGAGGGCTGTGCCCCAGCTGTGACCCAGCTGTGAACCAGCGAGGGGCTTCCTCCGTAGGGAGGGGCGCCCGGCCCGGTCCCACTCCTGCTCGCACCTGCACTTGCCAGCAGGGAGTGCACCCCCACCCAACCACCCCTGGGACCTGACCCTTCCCCTGCCAGAGTCCCTGACGGTCCCTGCCATTCTCTCCAGCCCCACGGCCACCCCCTGGATTCCAGTCAGCCTCGCCCTTGTTGGCCTCCCCACCTCTCATTTGTCTGACCGTGCAGGGAACTTTCTGCAATGCTTCAGTCACTGCCGCTGCCCGGCTTTCGACCCTTCCATGGCTCACCCATTCCCCTCAGCAGAGTTTATGGTCGGCCTGGTTTGCAAGGTTTTCAAGGCTCCTGATGACCTTCAGGCCTCTGATGACCTCCAGGCCTCTGGTCCTGCTTGACCTGGGCCTGACCCTGTACACACTAACCTCTGAGAACATCTCAGGCTCCTGTCTACCTCAGTGCCTTTGCACAGGCTGTTTCTTCGGTAAACTCACACTCTCGCTTCAGGACTCAGCTCAAAATGTGCCGCCTCCTAGAAGCCCTCTCTGCCCTCCCCAGGCAAAGCCACGTCCGTCCTCCTTGCCAAGAGGCCTGTGCTCATGGTGGACCACGAGGCTGTCAGTTTACCTTTCTTCCTCTGGATCAGGGACTGGCAGGCTTGGTTGCGAAAGCCCAGACAGTAAGTGTAGGCTCTGCACACTTGTGCCCAGCGTGAGCACTGTGTAAGCAAGGAACACAGCCGCACTTGACTACAACGGTGTTTACGGGCACCAAAATCTGCGTTTCCCGTCCTCGTCACACCATGAGCCATGATTCTCCTTTGGATTTTCCCCTAACCAACGAAAATTACAGAAACTACATTCTTAGGTCCAGGTCCACAGACAAAGGCTGTGGGTACCCTGAGCCCTGGGCCGCTCTCCATCAGGGTCTCTCCGAGTACAGAATGGGCCCCGTGTGCTATGTCTGATGCAGGACGGGGAGGCAGAGCGTGCTCCTGTCTAAGGAGCTCCCTGGGGACGTTGTGCTGGGGCCTGAGTCCCACCACGAGGACCGCCCTGGCTCACAGTGCCGGAAGGAAAGCAGAGCTCGGTGGCCCGAAGCAGGACCCGGATGGAGCAAAGAGGCCACTGAGGTGTCCACTGAATGAGTAACCAGGCATGGAGACAGGAGTTCAGGCTTGGGGGCAGGAGATAAAGGTGGAAACGTGGGACTCTGGGATTGTGGGCGAGTCACCGAGCCTCAGGGAGCCTGGCCGTCCTCATGGGCCCCCACGGACAGCACCCACCGCTCCGAGTTGTGCCGGCTCACGGCGAGGTTCACGGATGCGCTCTGCACCCAGGCATGGGCTGTAGGCAGAAGGCGGAGGGGAGGAGCACACGGCAGCGTGCGGGGTCCAGTCTCACCCCTGCCCAGCCGCGGGGACTCACCTCCTGCACGAGGTTACGCAGGAAGATGGCCTTCTGCCGCAGGGGGTCGTGCACAAGCCCATCAGAGAAGAAGATCATGCCCTGGGGAAAGTTGTGCTGAGACAGCCAGGAAACCACCCGCTGCTTCTGCATGTCTGGCCGGCCCGTGATGTACAGAATCAGATAGCCCAGGTCCTGCCAGTGCCTGCGGGCACACGGCACATAGGTCCAGCCCCAGAGCCTGCAGCCGCCACGCTCCCCACCCACCTCTGCCCGGGCCAGACCCCACAGCCTGCAGCCCCTACACAGCCACCTGTGGCCCCCAGCCCTCCCAGCCTCCCCACCCTCTCCCCTGAAGCCCCAAGCCCCCAGCCCCCACCCCCCCCCCCCCCCCCCCCCCCCCCCCAACCCCCCCCTCCCACCCACCTGTGGCCCCCAGCCCCCACCCACTCTCCCACCTGCTGTCCCACCTCCAACCTGCAGCCTCCCTACAGCCCCCCGCAGAACCCAGCCCCCCCAGCCCCCACCCCACAGACCTCCTGAGGAGACCCCAGGAGAACCAGGGGGAAGGATTCCAAAGTCACAGGGAGCTGAGCCCAGGAGTACCAGACATCTCCCAGATGGCCCACAGGCACCACATGCCCACGATCAAACTGACCCCCACTGCTGCCCCCTCTGCTCCTGTCCCCTTCTCCCAGGGGCCTCTGATGGCACTCACGTTTCCTAACAGAGACAAGCCAGCTCTGCCTGCCCTGCTGTTCCTGCTGTCCCCATGTCCCCCCTTCCCGTCCCTGAGCGCCTCATCTTCCAGCAGGATCTGACCCACCCTCCCCCTCAGCTGGGTTCTCTGCCCTCGCTCACAGCACCCCAACTCCAGCCCAACCTGGGCAGTCCCCCAGGACCCCGGTGTCCATCTGTATGGTGGGGGCATGAGTGGACACTGCCCCAGAGGGCTGTCCTTTGGCCAATAGGGACCAGTCCCAGACATGCCTAGAGAGGCGTGCGGGCATGGTGTGTGCCACAGGGCAGCTTCCTAGCTATCCTTAATGAGGCTTCACACACCTACCCCCACTGCTCCGTTGGCTCCCCGTGTCGTGTCCGAAGGTCTCCCTCCTCTGCGCACCTGGGAACCCCAGCACTCTGCCCCAAAGCGTCCATTCCCCCCAGCCACACACAGGGCAGCGCTGAGGCCCATAAGCCTTGTGCTCTGTGGCTGACCCATCTCCTGGGCAGCCTCTGTGGCTTCCTCTCCTTCTCTCCTCCGCATACCCCTGCCTTTCAGGGCCCCCTCCTCCAGGAAGCCTTCCCAGCTTCCCAAGCAGCACCAGCCCAGCAGGAGAGTGTCCACTCTTGACTTCGCTTGCAGCCGTGCGTTTGCTGGGCTCGAGAGGTGGCACCCAGGGAGCCACATGTCCCACATGTGTACCTGCACGTGGTCCCTGCCCCTTGAGTCCGGGTGGACCCTGCCACTACGTACAACCCACAGACCACAGTGGGAAGGTCACCGTGACTCCCAAGGCTGGGTCATAAGAAGGTTTGTAGCTTCCCCCTTGGTGCTGAGGAGACCAGCCACGGGGGGGCAACCACGTGGACAGAGAGCAAGCGAGCCCCGCCAAGGAACAGGAGCTCACCTGAGTACAAAAGCCACGTGGGACCCCAGCCCAGGGGACCACAGATGAGCCCCAGCCCAGACAGCCACCTGGCTGCGAGTCGTGGGGACCTGTGACAACACCCCGGCAGAGCCTGGGCAGCCCACAGAACCACGAGAGGTGGAAAGGCGAACGGTTATTTTTGGCTACTAAACACAGAGCCCTTTCTCGCAGCCAGACACGCTCCAAATACTCAGATCGCGTCTGGACCATCCTGACTGGGGTCGGAAGCCTGGAGGCCAGGCCTGATCCGCTGCAGGGATGGGCGGACACGGCGAGGGAGCGGGGAGCTGGGGTCCGCGAGCGGCAGGGCGTTTCCAGGGGACCCCGAGTCCCTGAGACCAGGACTTCCCGGCCCAGAGAGCACACGGCCATCTCCCCGGGCTGCAGGCCTCCGCCCCGACGGCAGGACACCCCCCCTTGTGGGGAAGGAGCACTCACCGGACGACGTCTACTGCGCCTGGCCGGACCTTGGGGTCACTGCCCATGATGGACACGCTGGCGGCGAAGGACCCGTCGATGCTGAACACCACGCACTCCATGCCCCGGGGCAGCACCGTGAGGTAGCTCGTCGCGAAGGTCTGGTCGCCCCTACAAGGCACCTGCCTGCGGTCAGCCGTGCGTCCGAGTCAGCTGTTAGCCTGAGGCCCGAGGTCAGCCTGCAGCTGGGGTCAGAGCTCAGTCTGGGGCCGGGGTCGGAAGGAAGCTGGCTGGCGGCCCCGTCCGTCCTCCTCTCTCCCCACGGATGGGCACAGGCCCGTGGGAGGGCGCCCCGAGGCCTCCACCTCCAGACGGCCCAGCTGGCAGGGCCGTGCGGCGTCTCACCTGACAACCATCTTCACGGGGTAGACGCCGACCCCCAGGCGCCGGGGCCGCGGCACGCTGTACGTGATCCGGCCGCTGCCGTTGGTGATCTCAGTGTCCAGGTGCACCCAGCGGCCCGAGGACGGCTCCGCCATCACCAGGATGTCCACCTGCCCACGGCGGAGGGTGGGGACTCCCTGAAGGCCGGGGAGCTCTCCACCCGCTGCCCTCTCCGCCTAGTGCCCCGCCCGCCTCTCAGACCCACCGGGGTCCCGCCTTTCCCTGGCTCCCCTCTGAGACCTTCTCCCGGCTCCCACCCCCCCCTATAGGCAGTCAGCACCCCCCCCACCAGCCCCCGCCCCTCCTGCCACATGCAGCCCACGAGGGGCAGCGTGGACCCCGTACCTTCTCTCCGGTCAGGGCCACCATGTCAAGGGGCCCGTACATGAAGCGCCCCACCAGGACCTGGGGGCCGTCTTCGGCCGCGATCACGTCGTTGGCCCGGTGGTTCGCAGTCACATTCTGGAAGAACAGAGCAGGCTCAGCCGGGGCTGGCTTCTTCCTGACACTGTACCTGGGACGACCAGGGTGATGTGTCCCTGCTGCACCATGCCTTCCCGGGAGACCTTCTGAGCCGGGGTCCACGGGACCCTCGAGAAACAGGCCCATGGACCCCAACGCTGTCTCCAGGGACAGACGAGCTCGCTCTGCTCCTGACCGTCCTGCACGGCAGCAGCCGGTCCCCTGACTGTCCTCCTTCCCGGGTCCCGGCTCACATCCTGCAGCCATTTACTGGGACGGGGGGATGGGCCAGAGCAGAGGGAGTGCGTGAGGAGGCCATCACGTGAGGAGGCTGCGGGAGCCTGCACCATGCTCCGGGACATCCTGGACACCGAGTCATCTCGTCTGTGACCTTCCGCCGTCCCCGTCCTTGCACTTGTGGTTTCGCTCACCCTGCGGCTCCAAGGCCTCCTGGCCCACCCACCAGGCCCGGCCTCGCTCCCAGACCTGAATCCCTCAAGCCGGTGACCGTCCCCCTCCAGAGCTCTCCCCACACCTGCCCGGGCTCCCCTCCAACCCTCTTTGGAAAGCACCGAGGACTCGTCGCGCCCAGGGATGCAGTCCCAATCCTGAGCTGACCCTGTGTAAACCTTCTAGCACGTGTCCCGCTGCTCCCGGCCCAGCCGTGGCTCACCCTGGCACCCCAACTCTGTGTGGCCCAAAGGCCAGCCCAGCACCAGCACCTCGCCAGGAAGCCCCCCGCAGACAGCTCTCCCCGCCTCCCCCATGGGGTCTGCATGCGATTCAGCGGCAGGCCCCTCGCGGGCATGGGTCCCTGAGCTGGGCGCTGGGCACGCGTGGAGGAAGCAGTCAGGATCCTGAGTTAGACACAGTCACCACAGGCCCCCCAAGAACACTCGAGGGGCAAGAGTCGATCGTGCAAATAAACCGTGGAAGATGCCCGTATTGCCCGTCACCGGGGAACACAGAGCCACACCACCAGGAGACCCCAGGTGCACTTGCCAGGGCGGCGGGACCCCTTGTCGCTGCCCCCCACCCCACAGGGTGCAAAACAGTGCAGCCTCCTCGGAGAAGCCTGCCAGCTCCTCCCACAGACAGACGGCAGCTGCCGCTCCGAGCCGCCCTTCCCTGCCGGGTCTGCACCCCCAGAGTGAGAACACGTATCCGCCGAAGGCCGGCAGCATCGCTCCCAGCAGACCAGAACGCCCGGCAGCCGGCGAACAGGTCAATGGGTGTGTCCCTGCAAGGGAGACCGCTCGGCCGCCTGCTCGGCCATGGAGACGCCTGGAACCCCGATGCCCCACAAGAGAAGCCAGACGCGGACGACAGCACGCTGTGTGACCCACACACAGAGGCGGGCGAATCGACAGACAGTGGCACTGGGGGGGCGGTGCGCTGAGGGGCACGAGCAAGGGGTCTGCCCCCGAGGCCATGAGTGTGTTCCAGAATGGACGGCAGTGAGGTCTGCACACGTCGGTGACCTCGCCGAGGTCCACGGAGCGGTGCAGGTGTGCACGTGGTGTCAAACGTGGCTCTGGCTCAACATGCGCATTCACAAAACCGGCCAGTGCATGCAGCGCCGGTCACCTCCTGCCCTCAGGACTGTTCTCAGGGTGCACAGCCGATGTTCCCACCAGACTCGAGGGGCCCACCAGGGCAGGGGCTCTGCCCTAGGCCCCACGCTCCCTGCCGCAGGGGAAACGGTGGCCACACCCACACTCGAGGACCGCTGGCCGAGTCGGCACGTGCGCTTATGCCTCCCAAACTCCTATTCATACTTCAACACCCTGCAGAGGTGACTCTTGCTCACGAAGCCCTGCGTGGCCTGGCCTGAGAGTCCTTTTCTCCGTCTTCTTCCTCTCTCTCTGTCGTGGTAAGTACCACAGAAGGCCATGCTCGGGAGGCGAGCCCCACAGTCGTGGGCAGCACTCTGACTCAGGTCACACCTACGGAGGCTGCACCTCCAGCGACTCCTCCGGAGCCAGCATCTCCCCGCCGCCCCAGCCGCCCCTGGAGCCCAGGCCCCCACGCCCCCGCTCCCGGCAGCCACCGTGCACGCACCCGCAGCTTGACCTGCGTCCGCTTGCGGAGCCACTTCTCCCGGGGCTTGGCGGGGCTCAGCGCCGTGGGGTCGAGGCCTGCACTCTCCTTGACGGTCACCGTCTCATAGCGCATCACCTGACGGACAGCGAGGGAGCAGGGCTCCAGGTCAGCCCGAGCCGGCCAGCTCCCTCTGTCTGGGGTGTCAGGCCCACTCGCCGGCCTGGGACACTCAAGGGGGCTGGGAGCCCCAGGACCCAGCAGGACCCGGCAGGACCCAGGACCCCAGGACTCTCAGGGGCTTGGCTGGGGCCCCTTTTGCCCGCTCTGCGCCTTGCTCCCGCCCTGCTCCCCATGCAGCCCCCCTGCTTGGCCCCTCCCCACCGGGCGTGTTCTCTAGCCCCCCGAAGACACTGCCTGCAGTGCCCGTCCTGAGGATGGCCTCTGTGCCTCCCAGAACCGTGGCGTCTCTCCGTGGCCCCCACAGTCACACCCCATGAAACACTCACCCTTTGCAAGGCTCCCACCCGCCCCACCTCCCTCCTGCACCCGCAGCTGGCAGGCTTGCCCCAGGCCCCAGCACCATTCTCCAGGAGGCCCCTGACTGCGCCCTGCCCCCGCTCAGAGGCCTGCTCCCCTCCGATGCTGCCCCGCCCTCCCGGACCCGCCCTCCCGGACCGTCCTTTGTCCTCCAGATCCCAGGCTCCCTCCCCAGGGGACTCCCTTTGTATCCGGGCACATGACCACAGATCTGGCCTTTGTCCGGTTCCTTGCCATCTCCTGAACGCTGAGAGACTGTAGGTGTCCTTTGTTTCTTAGTGAGGGGCATTTGGGCCCCACCTAGGGGGAAGCCGGTGGCCGGGAGAACCCCAGTCCCACCCCGACGGCTGGGGCTGGAGGTCGAATCAGTCAGCAGCAGCCACTGACTTGACCAGTCCTGCTGGGGAGTGAGGCGTCCACGGAAACCCAGAAGGAGGTGGTTTGCAGAGCTTCTGGGTCGTGGACGCATGGAGATTTGGGGACAGTGGTGCTGGGTGGGGCACGGCGGCTCTGTCCTGTCCCGCACGTCGCCCTGAGCCCCTCTTCCACCCGCTGTTCCCGAGTCATGCCCAACACACTGACAATCCCGTGAGTGAAGGGTTTCTCTGGGGTCTGGGAGCCGCTCTTGCGACCTGATCGAACCCGAGGCAGGCCTGTAGGATGATCTTGTCCGGCCCTGGCGACAACCTGCACTTGGGGTTCGTTCCTGTGAAGGCTGGCAGCCCGGGGGGGCCAAACCCCCAGCCTGTGGGATCGGACGGGGCCCCCAGGTAGGTGGGCTCAGAGCTGGGCTGCTTTGGCAGACACCCCGCTGGAGGGGGAGAGCTGCCGGGTGTGGGGCAGCGCACACGCGGGAATCAGGGGGCCGTGCCATCACTGGCTTACATGTCATCCATGTCTGCCCCGAGCTCCAGACCCCAATCCCCGGCCGGCACCCCCTCCTCCAGGTCCAGACCTCAGACTTGGCTTCCCACATCCCAACCTGGCCCTGCTCCTCCCCAAACCTAGAAGCCACCCCCCAGTGCTCGGGGACCTCCCCTCTGTCACAGCCAGCGGCCCCTGGTGCCCTGCGCCAGCCCCCAGCCCCCAGCTGCTGTCCCCCAGTTGGGCTCCCAGGCTCGCCTCACAGCGGGGCTCCGGCTCTCCGGCCCACCAAGCAGCAGACACGGGTTCCCCCTGACAAGTCCCGTCAGTGGGTCGCCCTCCCTTGCCCAAGCCCGGCCGTGGCTTCTCGTGGACACGGGCGCCCCTGGCTCCCAGCCTCTCTGAGGACACCGAGGCCCTTGGAGGAGCAGCCATTGACCACTCATCTCCGTGTCAGAAGACGGGGACGTCCTCCCAGGTACTCTTTCCTGCGTTTTCTAGAAAGCACCGACCTGAAGCCACTGCTCGTCCCGCGACCGACTGCCTGACCACATGACCCGGGCCTGGCTGACAGCTCCGGGACCCAGGGTGGCCAGCAAGGCAGCCCTCCCCCATGCGCCGGGACGGGCCCTCCGGGAAGGGGCGCCGCACCTGTCGCAGGATGAAGGCCACCACGTCTGTGGACTCCCAGTAGCTGGCGTGGAAGAGGTGTGGCAGGGCCACCGTGGGGAAGGCTGTCAGGACGTCGGGGCAGTACAGGGCGTAGTCGATGCGCCTGGCGCCCCACCACCTGGCTGTGACTGTGGGCCCGACAGTGGGGTGAGGACAGCGTGGCCTGCTTGGGTCCCGACTGACCCACGGGGCTGTGTGGGCCCAAAGCACTGAGCCCCCAGCCTCCCGCAGCCCCTCGCCCACCTGCCCCCAGGGCGGGGGCTGCACATGGGTCCCTGGCGGTGGGTGCCGGCCCCGCAGAGACGTCCACTCTCATCCCGGGATGCAGGGACGCCCAGTGGGGAGACGGAATGCCGGGGAGAGGACTCGGGCTGGGGTTGAGGTCAGTCTAGGCCAGGGCTCGGTCCACAGGGCCCTGTCCAGGCCCAGAGCTCAGGGCTCAGTCTGGACTTCCTCTGCGGCTCCTGGCCTGCCCTCTACAACCGCCCTGGGGAGGCCCCCTCGACTTCCAACCAGGCGGGGCCCCGAGGACCTTCACTCACCGTGGGAGGCACCCACTGGTGCGAGGCTGTCCGAGGACGCCGAGCTCTCACTATGGGAGCTGCCCTGGCTCGTCCTCCGTTCCGGGTGCTGGGCCCGCAGGCCCTGGGGAGACGAGGAGGGGGCATCCGGAAGCGGCGGGCTGTCCCGTGAGCTGCCTTCCAGGAAGAGGGGGCTGTGGCCACGCAGGGCATCCGCTGCGGGGGGAACGTCACAGTCGGGGCGTGGTCCTGTGTCCCCCAGCCCGTACCACCCACCCCTTGGGGCCCCCGATGGGCCTTCTGCACCCCCAACCTCTTCTAAGACGTGGGTCGTGCAGGCACAAGCTGCGGAGCACGGGCTGAGGTCACAGGTGACCCGGAACCACATGCTCTCTCATCCAAATGCCTCCCTGGGCCGCGTGGGCCCGCACGGCTCTCCAGCCCGGGGCAGGACCACGCACTCGAAGGTTCATGGGGGCTGGTGTGGACCCACTTCTGCCAGTGGGAGCTCCTGACTGCTAGGACTTTGGGAAATTAAGTTTCTGTTACAGATCAGGGCTGGGGCTGGTTTTTAAGCCTGAATGAACCGCAGGCCCAGCAGCTCCCCCCGACCTGGTCCAGAGCTCGGAACAGGCTCCAGCCAGACTTCCTCACCTGGGCCGCCGCCCAACCCAGGCCTCCTTGCCCCTGACTGGCTCACCCCACTCGAGCCCCAGAGGTCACTGGCCCTCCCCCAGCTGCCGTGTCCCTGCTCCCCCTGCAAAGTTCCTCTGGATCCCCATCCTACAGCTCGTCCCCACCTGTCCCAGTGCCATGGTCCAAGGCCCCCTGTTTCGTGATGCCCACCAGGCTGGGACACTCCTGGACCTGCCCCTCCAGCGTCAGCACCCAGCGTGGACCCCTGGACTTGCAGTCCAGGCCGGCAGCTCGGGCCGTATGCTGGCGCCAGCTGCGGGAAGCCATCGGGGGGCAGGGCCTAAGCCCCCTGTCGCCTCCCGCAGAGCAGATGCACACCGCCAGGGGCTGGGAAGGCAGGCGAGGCGGGTGCTTCCCCCACCGCCTGTCCGTCTAGAGCCTGCAGACCTGCTCTGCGGGGGCTGGTCCCCCTTCGGCAAGCTGGTGGGGCCAGCCCGGGGCCCGGCACGCTCGCACACCCCACGAGCCTACCCAGGAGGAGGGACTGTCCGTCGCCCAGCGGGAACCTCTGGTAGCGGGGCACGCTGACCGGCGGCACCAGGTGGAACTTGGGCTCCAGCAGGGGCTCCAGCCGTGAGGCCGAGGGGTCAGCACAGTGGAAGAAGCTGTACACCTGGCCACAGGCGGGGCGCACGTGGAGGCCTGCGGGTGAGAGGGCGCACGGGGCCCTTCTAGTTCCCGCCCCCCGAGTGCAGCTTCCAGTCGCCCACCCCTGCTCAGGAACCTGCCACGGCCCCGACGACCCACAGGAGCATAGCCGCCACACTGAGTCCGGCGCTCAAGGCCGATCTGCCCCCCGCCCCCCAGGAGCGGCAGCAGACGCCCAGCGCGGCGGCTCCCCCGTGGTGTCCCTCTCTCCCAGTGTCCTTGCTCAGGCAGCCCCCCTGCGCCCCCCCCCCGGCCCCGGTCAGACTCCGGCAATCCCGTCCCGCTTTCACGTAGCCGCTGCCTGATCTGCAGGGCAGACGGGGTCCCTCGCTGTGGTCAGCGGCCCTCTCCCCAGCGGCCCAGGCCCCAGGCTCCAGTGGCCAGAGCGGCAGAACACTCCTCCCGCAGACCAGCAGGCGTCTCCACTGAGGCTCCCCGTCCACCAGGCTCAGGGGACTGGCCGCTCCAGTGTCCAGGAGCCCTAGGTTTCCCTGGCAACGCCAAGGGCGGCCACAGGACTCTGCCTCACCCCCAGCCCGCTCTGGGCAGGCCTTCCCCCTTCTCTTCTGTCCCGTTGGGTGCACGTTGGGGGAGCGCTGCTGCAAAAGGAGTTTGGGAAGTCCCGGAGTGCGGACCCTCGAGGTGCCCTAGCCTCTGGGACTCCCTGAGCCCCTGTGACAGCACTGGTTGGAGCAGGTCGTGTGCTGTAGGCCAGTGTGGGGGGGGCAGCTGTCCCAGGCTGGGGGCCCCAGGTGCGCTGACCAGCTGCCGCAGGCCTGTGAGCCTGCACGCCAGGGAAGGAGGGCAGCGGGGAGCAGACATGGCATCTCTGAACAGGGGTGTGAACCCCCCGTGCCTTTGCCCCATCAGGGGACACGGCCGTCTCCCCCAACCCCATCCCCCCGCTCTCCCTGTGCCCCACCCTCTCCCCCAGATGGAGGGCCTGATGGCTGCTGCAGACACACAAGGCCCCTCGGGCCACAGCCCAGGCCACCCACCGTCCAGCCCAGGCAGCACCGTCCTCCGCATGGCCAGGACCAGGCCCAGGGGCGAACCGAAGAGGAAGAAGTCGGACACATCGAAGTCCAGGCGGCCCAGGCTGACCTCAGGTGGCTGGGACGCCCTGGGTGCGGGGGGCTCGGCCTCGTCCTTCAGCACGCTGGAGTGGATGCTGTCCCGGGGAGGGAGAGAGCCAGGAGGGCCGTTAGGGACTGCGTGCGGGCTGAGCGGGAAGAGCCCGGCCCTCCGTGTCTGCACTGGCTCCGTACCGGCTGCCACGGCCCGCCCACGCGTCCTCTGAGGGCCAGGTGGGAGGCTTTGGGGGCCATCGGCCCTCCACCTAGGGGGCTCCGGTGCCGGGGCCGGCGGGCAGCCAGAAGCGACTCTCAGACAAATGCACACGGCCACCCTCCGACAGCACTGTATTTCCCCAGCGGGGCCAAGAACCTCGGAGCCCCGAGCACCCCGCACGTGGGCAGCCCCGTCCCCATGGTGCCGGCTCTGTGGGGAGGCCTGGCCGGCACACACGGCCCCAGGGGGCGTCAGCCCCACTTCACAGCCGGCAGACACAGGTGCAGCCAGCTGTCACCTCCCTCCCCTGCAGTCTGCGGGGAAAGGAGACGGAGAAAACCCCACAAATCCCAACCAGTCCCACCCCAGGCACGCTGCCCCTTGGAGCCCAGGCCGACACCCTGTTGGGGACAGGAGTGCACCACTGGGATGGACGGACCACAGAGCCGGGGGCCTCCTGACCTGCCAGCTGGCCTGGAAGCGCAGCTCAGAGTTTAAGACCGCCCAGGGGCCCCCGAACTAGGCATTGGTTAACGGCACACAGATTCAGCCAGAACCTTCAAGATGGACGTCCGAGGGGATTTTGGAGGTCACAACGGGACCAGTGCCGGTGAGCGGCCTGCCCTCTGCGAGCAAGCGTCCGGGAGCTGGATCTGAAGGCTGGGGCTCCCCTCTGTGCACCGCGAGCCTCTTATGGTGAGGACGGCGCTGGGGCTGGGTGGTCCACATGGGGGATCCGGACGGTCCCTACCACACACCAGCTACGTCACTGCCCGAGAGATGGCCATCCGTTCCCAAGGCACAGAGCAAAGCCACTGACCGCTTCCGACTCTCCAGATCCGGGCCCTCGTAAAGGGGTGAACCGGGAAGGTCGTGGTTTCACGTCGCAACCCAGACATGAGCTGCGTTACAGTCTGAGCCTCAGCGACGCGGAGCCTTTGCTCCAGCCGAGTCCCCTCCAGGAGGGCGCCTGGGACACAGCCCTGACCCACGGGACCGTCTTCGCACAGGGAGGGTCACCGGGGCTCTGCCTGCAAGTCCCAAGAACTGGGAGAAGCCCCTGATTCAAGTCCTGCGACGAGGTGAAGCGTCCTCACTGATAAAATACTCCCCGTGGAGAACGCTCCTGACTACTTATCACGCGGGGAAAAGTCAGGAACAGTCGCGAGACAAGGGGTTTTGTCCAAGTAAACCGGTATGGGAAGCACGTGAAGGGTCCACGCAGAAAGGAGGGCCTCGGACACGCCCAGAGCAGGTCTGCTTTGCAGAGTCTGTGATGACCTCGCCGGACCGGTCACGGTAAGAGAGGGGGCAGGAAGCAGAGGGGACAGAGGCCGGGGCGCCCCTCCCTGCATGGGCCAGCACCGGTCTATGTCCTGAGTGCAGGTGCAGGCGACTCACGGAGCTCTGGGCAGGAGGCAGCGCCCTGGGGCCTGGGGGCCGAGATGTGGGCCGTGTGACCCCGGGAACTCCCCCGTGGGGGCCACTGTGTTTGGGGGAATATGGAGAGCACACTCCCGGAGTGGCTCCCAAAACACCCTGTCTGCTCTCGGACCACGTCCTCAGAGCCGTCGGCGAGGCTGGGGGCAACGAGGCCCGGGGAGGGGGCCGTGCTTTCCTGGGTCCCTGCTGGTCCGGAGCGGAGCAGGGGCAGGGCACAGGCCACCTCCGAGGCCGGGTCCCCTCTGCCGCGGACAGGGCGCAAGAAGGGGTGCTCACCTCGACAGGAAGGTGTGATGCTGGGCGACGGCCTCACAGTCGTAGGTGGACGAGTCGCTCTGTTTCCGTGGCAACGGCCTCTGGGGCCCCTCGTCCTCGGGCGCGCTGGATACGTCGATGCTGCTCCTGCTGAGGCGCTTGCTGCCAGCCAGACCGCATGCCTCGCTCACCACGACCGGGCTGTCCTTTGGGGCCACGCAGAGGACAGAAGGGCACCGCTGCCACCGGAGACGCCACCGGAGACGCCAAGCCCTCTGTCCTGAGATGTGCTGGGTGCGCGCTCCCGTGGGAGCCAGCCAGCAGCAACGGGCGGGTGTCAGGCGCGGGCGACCCCTGGGACTCTAGACCCAGCCCGCGCCGAGCCCCAGTCCCGTAGGGCCGCGAAGCCACGCCACCCAGGCGAGTCACCTCGGATACGTGCGCAGGGCTGACGTCACCTCCCCCAGGAGAGGCCCCTCCCAGGGCCAGACCCCCGGCCTGTCCCACCACCCTGTCCCCACCGTCCGGCCCGCACCTGCGTGCTGCTGATGCTCCCCTTCCGGCTGCTGCTGCCAGGGCTGTCCCCCGAGGGCCCTGCGCTATAGCAGATGGCGTCGAAGGCCAGGAGGCCCCCCACACAGTCCCCGATGAGACACACCTGGAGAAGACACAGCTGGGACCAAGGCCTGCCCACTGCTGACCCCGCACTCCCTACCCAGCCAGAGCACCGGGAGCCTGTCCACGGGAGAGGAGAGAGCCTGTCTCGGTGAGACATGACAGAGCCCACCAGGGGACAGATGCTCAGGCTGCGGTCATGGTTGGCCTGGCGACGGCTCAGGCCAGGGTGTTGCAGGGGTCAGACTCGGGCCTGGGTCGGGCTAGGGCAGGGCAGGTCGGAGAGGTCGTCCTACCTGCCCACTGAAGCCAATCCCGTCCGGAGACTTGAGGAACTCCGCGTAGACCTGGTTGGCCCGCTCAATGACAGTCGCCACTGCGTCCTGGTAGCGCGGGGAGGAGATGGCCAGCAGGGGCAGGGCAGCCAGAGGGACGTGGTCCTGGCTGTTGCCAAGGCCGCCGTCATCGTGGCTGTAGGGGTTCAGGCTGCAGACAGGGTCAAGGGAAGCCCAGCCAGGCTCAGGCAGGGGCCGGTGTGGGGCTGCACACTGGGCAGAAGGGAGCACAGGCACGAGCCGGCCATGGTTAGGCCCCCGCTTGGGGCTCTAGGGGAGGGGCTGAGCGAGAGCCAGAGGAAACAGGGCACAGGCAGGGGGCTTGGGGGCAGACTGCGCTGACTCCCCTGTGCGCTGTCCTGACTCCGCCTGCGCCAGCCTGGGATGTGGGCCTGGGGTCTCCTGCCTTCCCCTGCCCTCTTCTACTGAGCCCCAAGGGACACCCCCATTGTGGGGAAGCCACCTGGTGTGGACTGGGGAGGGGGTACATATCATTAGAGCAGACTTCCTAGAGGAGGCGGACTTTGGACTAGGTCTCAAGGAAGGCTTCAGGGATGCTAGGAAGGAGGAAGGAGAGCCTTCTAAGCGTGGGGTCCTGTGTCAGCCACTGCTTGGAGATGGGCACACAGCTGCAAACGTGACCTGTGTCCATCCTTCTCAGGAGAGGGTCAGAGCCTTTGTGGCCCTTGTGAAAGGCGGGATCCCAGAAAGGACTAAGAAACCCTGCCCTACAGCATCTCCACGGCCAGTGGACAGTCCAGGACCTTCGTTTCCCTGCTTCCCCTCCAGCGAGTCCCTCCATCTGTGCATGGCTCAGACCCCTCTGGGACCAGCCCCCAGCGCCCACCCCAGCCCACACCCCCACCCGGCACGCCTCTGTCCCCTGGCATGTCAGGCCTCACTGGGCAGAGGACCAGCCCTCTGCCCACGGCCCGAGCTCAGGCTGACGAACCCACTGGGGACTGCACAGGAAACAGGACAGGCGACCGGGCTCAGGGTTTCCTGAGCAGGTGGCAGAGCCCTCGTGAAGGGCAAGGCTGGCCTCACGGCCATTCCTCATCTCCAAAGAACACAAATTAGAGGAAACAGGCCTCAATTGCTCCCCGAGAGATTTTAATTAGCCGAGTAAGAGCTCCTTCCCGGCAGTGCCTGGCGTGATGGACGGCCCGGCGAGAAGCCGCCTGGGGAGCGAGGCTGTCCCCACCCTCCCCTCCAGCGGTTGGGCCATCCATCTTCCTGGTGATCAGGCCAGGGCTGGCTGACCCAGTTCTGGAGGTCAGCCATCTGGCGGGCGAGGGCCCAGGGTCCCGAGATCGATTACCGGGGACACGGTAGCTCCTGACGGCTGGAGCGGGGAAGAGCCTGTTTCCCAAGTCCCACTGCAGAGCAGGTGCCCAGGGCAGCTGTGCCACAGGCAGAGTCCAGGGCTCCTCCCCTCCCGACCACGGGGGCCCCAGGGCTGAGCCCCGGGGCCCTGCACTTGGCAAAAATCACGTTGCGTCAGGGAACTACGGACTCAAGCTGTCCCTCCTTCCAGCTTGAATGGAGACCTGCCCTGTGTGTCCCGTGACCACAGGTGGGTCAGCAAGGAGGTTGCTCAGGTCCTGAAGGCAGAGGAGACTTTGCCATTTCTCAGAGGGAACAGTGGGCCCCGCACACCCTGCTCTCCCCCCCAGAGACCAGGGGCAGGTCCGGACGAAGACCCCAGGCCCAGCAAATGCACTGCCTCACCCCCTCCAGCCGGGGTCTCTGCAGCGTCCCCCACCTGGCCCAGTCCATGGGATGCACTGTCCCCCCCACCAAGGACGAAGCCAGGTCACAGCTGACCCCTTGCTCTGCCTGCTGCACCAACATGCGGGACCCTCACGATCTCCAGCAGGAACTTGGGGCACGATTGTCCACATCATACAGATGAGGACACTGGGACAGGGCTGTCCCCTGGGTCCTCCCCGGGCGTCCGTGGAGCCTGGCGCCTGCCCACTGGGCTCTGACTGTGTGGCTCAAAAGCGAGGCTGCCCAGGTTTGACTCCCAGCTCCAGGGGTCGGGTACCCCTGGGGGAACTGGCTTCGCCTCTTGGGGCCTCGGCATCCTTCCCTGGGCCAGGAGACCGGCGTCTAGCGAGCCCCAGGAGCAGGTCTGCAGCATCGAGGGGGTCCGGCAGAGGAGCTTGTGCTGCACGGCTGTGCAGGGCTCTGGACTCCCACTGACCACTTCCCAGCCCTGTGCCCGTGGTTGCTCAGGTCCTGACGCCCCCAGGGGTGCCCCGGGTGGGGAGCCCCTCCATGTCATCCCCACCGACCTCCCCCCACCTCTCTGAAAGGGCAGGAAGGACGTAGACTCACTTAGAGACGAGGGAGAAGGCGTCGGAGCAGACAGCAGGGCAGGGCACAAACTTGATGAGGATGTGGCCCAGGGCCGCTGGGAAGTGGGCTCGCGTGACCTTCTCCAGCACCGAGCCGAAGGTATGGATGTCGGCTGCCTTGCAGGACGGGTCCCCCACGCCCGTGTCCAGGATGCTCCCTCCGTGCAGCACCAGCAGGAGGACGTGCGTCTTGCAGGAGCGCTGTGGGCAGCCTTCCTGAGAAGGACACAGGTGGGGATAGACAGGAGGCAGGGACGTGCCGTTGCACACACAGCTGTGGCTGGCCTGTCTCAGCTCCCCACGTAGTGGGGCCTCCTGGGCATTCTGAGGGCGGCACAGGGGCAGCAGGCTGGCCAAGCCCCTGTTATCAGGGCGGGGAGGGTCCCACGAGACCTTTCTTGTTCCCATGGGAGCCAGCAGCCCAGAGCAGGACAAGCCCCTGCCCAGGGGCGCACAGCAAGTCCTAGGGTGAGGAAGTCTCCCAGCCAGGACTCCTGACCGGCGGCGGCACAGACACCCCAGAAGCCAGCCCACCTCATTGTCTTCGTGAATCTCGATGCTTCCCTGGGCTGGGAACCTCTGTCTTCTCAGGGAGACCCGATACAGCTCTCCTGCAGGGGAACGGAGGACTCAGCGCCCGCGGGCCTCCTGATGCGGGGGCCGCAGCGTTCCCTGGGGTCTCGCTGGAGGGACAGCGTCCAGATCGACAGGACCAGAAACTTCCGTCCTCCCCAGGCAAGGGAGGCCGGCAGGGGCAGCCACCGCACGCCCGGTCCCTGGGGCCGGGGAAGGCAGTCCCAGGAAGCACGACAGCCGTAATGGCACAAGCGTCCTCTGGGGACTCCTGCTTCCAGCTTGGGAAGCAAATGTGGGCCGAACACGCCTCTGAAAGCCGGAGCCCTGCTCAGAGTGTTTTTTCGAGCGTCTGCTTGAAGCCCTCAGACCAACCGCAAGGCTGTGAATTAGGGGAGCGGGGGCCGGGGCAGGCAGAGCCCCAGAGAGGCGGGGCGGCCTCTGGGTCTGGGGAGCTCCGGGGCGTCCTCGCCTCCCGCAGCCGCCACTCTTCCTCTGGGGCCTCTAGCGGAGCCTGCATCCCCTACCGCTGGGACCCGCAAGCTGCCGCCACGGACCAAATCGGGCCCGCCCCCTGCTCTTGTAAATAAAGTTTTATAGCGGCACAGCTGGAGTCCGTGGCCATTCACACAGGGGCCTCAGCGAGTCTTTCGAGCCCACAAGGCCTGGAATATTTGCCCTCGGGCCCTGACAGAGAAGTCTGTGCGGTCTGAACCCTGCATTCCCAAACGTCGCTGCACCGGAGTCTGGGGTGGAGGGAGACACCGCCAGACGTTCACCTGCCCCCTCGCTGCCCGCCTGGGGCCGCCTGTCGCGCAGGCCTTGCTTCCTCTCCCTTCTCCCCGTGGGAAGGATTCCACTTTCTCTGTGTGGCCGCACCACACGGCTAGATGATGAACCCCTCATGTGCCTTCAGTGACGGGGAACTCACCCCCACCCCAAGCCTGCCACACCTTCGAGGAGCCACGAGGGGAGGACCCTCCAGGGGCTCTGCGGGCAAGCCCGTGGCAGGGAAGAGGGGAGCCGGACCCAGGGTCAGAGTCGGGTCTCCCAGCGGCCCCAGGGTGTTCCACCAAGGGCACCCAATAAGAAGCCCTTCCTGGCAGGCAAGTGCGTTTCTGAACTCCTCGGTCCTTATGGACACGCTCCTGGTCTCAGGGTAGCTGCTTTACGAGCTGGGGGCTGCTGCCCAGACGGGTGGGAGTGGGTTTCTCGATGACAGAGGGGCTGGCCCGGAGGGGGCGGTGAGGGAGGCTCGGCCTGTGCTTCCTCCAACTCCTTCCAGCCAAGTGACCGTCCCCGTAACGGCCCGTGGACCCCCGGCCCCGACCCCAGGACAGGCTCCCAGTACAACAGCCGGGTTGCTGGCCTGGTCTTGGCCGAGCACTTACTATGTCCCCGCACGCGCTGTCCCCTCCTCCCCACGACGGCCCTGAGCTTTGGTTCTCTGGGTGTGAGCCCCCTTTTCAGACAAGAGAACCAAGGCTCACCCCTCCTGGGTCACGTGCCCCCGGCCTCACCACGAATCAGGCCATGCTACTCTGTACACAAGCCCCACACCTGACTGAGGACGATGCCTGGTGGTGCTCTGTCCTCCCCAGGAAGGTGACACCACACTCCCTGTCCACAGGAGAGGAGACGCTCATGCAAACCACAAAGCGGCAGGCTGCCCAGCACGGACCTCCTCCCCACAGCAAAGCGGCCAGTTCCGTGGTGTGTGTGGCCGCAGGGCTGGCAGTGGCCCAGAGACCACAACTTCCGAGGCTGGGTGGGACCTGGTTTGTAGCCAGTGCCCGAGTCCAAGTCTTGCTCTCAGTGGCTTGAGAGCGGGACTCGGTTTTCTCTTCTGGGGCATGGGGACGGCAGGGTCCCGGAGCAGGAGCCCAGCACAGAGGCGCTCAGACATTCACGGGGCTCAGAGTGGGGCTGGCCACATGCTAAGTCTCTGTCTGTGTCAGTCGTGCATTTGGAGGACATGCCAGGGAGGCTCAGGGGTCCCTGAGCCGGGGCCAGAGGCCGGCAGGGCCGTGGCTGCCTCAGCACGCACAGCCCTGACCCCAAACCCACCAGAGCCCTGATGGCCCCCCGCACCCTCGCTGGGCCGGCTGCTGGCCTCCAGCACGGCTGCAGGCTCCCACGCGGTGGCTGCTACAAATTACCATCACGAGCCTATAAATAAGCCGCAGGGAAGACACGAGGGTCCCGCCGTCTCCCGGGCACCGTGCCCTCCGCGAGCGGGGCTGGCTCCTGCGTTCTCGCTGAGCCCACGGGCCCCAGGCTCCCACATCCTGTCGGCCCGCGGACAGCTGCCTTGGCCCCACGCCACGCTCCGGCAGTGAGCTGACGCCGCATCCTGGCCATGGATGACACTGAGGCAGCTAAGGGCTCGGCGGGGATGGGCCTGGCAGGACCCTGGGCACCCTGCGCCTTCCCCCACCAACGGCAAGAGTCTGGCTTCCTTTCAGTGTGCAAAAGCCAGAGAGCTTTGGCTCTGGGGGAGGGAGGGGGGGAGGCCTCGCCCGCAGATCTAGATCCGGCTGGCTACCAGGCCTGGAGGGGCCCTCTGGAGACATGCATCTCCAGCCTCAGCAGAGGCCTCAGCAGAGGCCTCTGCAGACACGCAGAAAGGCAGCCTCGAGGCCCCCCAGCCTGTGCCTGGCCCACAAGCCTTCTGCTCTCTGAGAAGCAGACAGTCCCTGCAGAGTAACTGAGGACACCGGTTCCGGCCACCAGACCTGGCAGCTTCGCTCCTCCCCGCCTCGCTCAGGCTGAGCTCTCTGCCTTCCTCCCCGGGGAACACCAGTGAACTCCTACCTATACCGCAAAACCCTGCTCAACCATCCCAGCCTCTGGAAAGCCGTCTCAGGTCTACTTAGGCAGAGACGGTCATCTCACGCTGTGCTCAG
Source organism: Enhydra lutris kenyoni (assembly GCF_002288905.1). Lineage (NCBI taxonomy): Eukaryota > Metazoa > Chordata > Mammalia > Carnivora > Mustelidae > Enhydra > Enhydra lutris. The sequence goes on along the minus strand of NW_019154166.1, from coordinate 649,223 downwards.
CTGGCCTGGCTAATTGCCGTTAGGTTAGTCGACCATTTCCACATCAGACTGGTGGTCCCTGAGAGCAGGGAGCATCGGCAGCCAGGTTTTTGTGAAAGTTCACTGCAAAGACCCCGGGGGGCGTGCAGCCTGGGAGACCTCTCCGTGCTGTGCTCGTCAGCCCCGGGAGAAGTCCCGTCTAGGGAAGCAGCGTCTAATAGGACGCACATCTCCTGGAAGGCCCCTGGGGACGCTGGTGTCAGGGAAGCATGGCAAGTTCTCAGCCTGGGCCTCATGGGTCCTCCCCCTTCACAGGCTTCCCCAGAGCCTCTGGGGTCCCGGGAGACGGGGAGCCCAGGACCTAATGGGAGGGCTGCGTGGTTCTTCCCGAGGCTTTGCTTATGCCGGGGGGCCCTATTCAGGCAGGGTCCCTGTGATGCCCAGGCCTAGGGTGGGGAGAGCCCACGGCTGTTTCTGTGACCGTGTCTTGTGACCTCAGCGCCCACGCCCAGCACCCCTGCTGGCCTACCCAGCTTCCCTGTGGCTCCAGCTGCCAGCTGGAGGGGGAGGCTATATTTGCTTACTCACAACCTTGGAGAGGCCCAAATTGTCATCACCCTTCTAATTACCCAAGTTCCACAGTGCTCCTGAGACAGAAGCCAAGGTCAGCGCCCACGCGCTCGGCACACTCAGCAGAGTGTCACCCGGCTCAGTGGAGGGGTCCGTGTCCCTCTCTCCTGCCGCCAGCCGCGGGGACCACAAGGGATGGAGGCCCCCGGCTGCATCCCTGTCAGCGTGGTTTTGCTTGGATAGGGGGGACACCGGGTGATTTTCTCATTTTCCTCCCGTGAGCCCGGACTTCCTTTAGTGTACAGCTATTGCAAGCGCGAGCGTGTGTCCCTTACAACAAGGACCGTGAACCAGCTGCCAGCCCTGCCCAACCACACACACACACCACACACGCAGCAGAGCGACCGGCCGGCCCTCGGGAGCTGGCGGGCTGGCAAGGGACCCCGAGGGCGTGCAAAGGGGAAGAAAGGCCTGCGGGGCCGATGGTGACCATGAAACACGGCCCGTGAATCAAAACCCTGCATTTGGGTCCCCAAACCAGCTGGACATCACAGCAGCCTCCTGCTCCCCTGGCTGGGGCCCACACGTGCACCCGGGAGCCCGAGGACCTCAAGGGCCCTGGGGTCATGTGACACGGGCCTTGGCTGGGCGGGGGCGCCCACACAGCCTTGCAGCTGCGAGCTCTAGCGCCTTCAGGGCAGAGCGAGGACGGTGCGTTCCCGAAGCTCGGGCCAATCCGGGGGCTCAGGTGGAGCCCAGGAACCAGGGAGGAAAGCTACGGGACGGGGGCCCCTGCCTGGGAAGAGCAGGCTTGAGGGGACGCGGTGGCCTGCAAATGCTCGGGGTCTGCATGTGGGTCACGGAGGGACGGCAGAGCCCAGCCACCGAGGGGGGTGGTTTCTGGAGGGTTCATGGCCATCCTGGAGGGACCTGTGCTGGCCGGGAGGAGGGACTGTAGGAGCAAGTGCTGTGAGTGGATGCCAGGTGGGTGGACGCCGGGCAGGCACCCCAGGCACAGTGGGCTAGATGGACCCGAGGTCCCCGCTGTGACAGCCTTGGCCCTTCAAGGTCGTGGCCCAGCCCCGTCAGCCTGGGTTCATCAGCTAAGGAGGCTCACCCCGGTGGGCCGGTCAGCCTCCCCCAGAGGCGCTGGCCCACACGGAGGCCTGACCGCCGCCCCATGTAGTGAGCCTGGGGGAGGGAAGGGCGAGCAACCACCACTGAGCCTGCCGGGCCCTACTGGGGAGCGGGCACAGAGATGCAGGGAAACAGCAGCGCACCCACCTGCGCACGCCCGCATACTAACCCCTGCTGCTTCCAGAGAAAGGACGGGCCACGGCTCCTCGGCTCCTGTGCTCAGGCACCCATCAGAGGGACGGCCACGGAGATCACTCCAGAAGGCCTCCTCCCCCCTCTCCCAGATCAGCACTGCCGGGCGTTCCAGGGTGTGGGGAGGCAGCCCCTCCCCATCCACTGCTGGTGTCTGCGGAGGGCAGTTTGGCCGCGTCCCTGGAGACACTGAGCGTCCCCCACCCCGCCCTGGGACCGAGCCTTGCACAGACAGGCGCGCACAGGACGCTAGACATGGCCGTGGGGTCATGCTACAGAGACAGCAACCTGTGCCGCGCGCGGGGGGAGCCGGTGAAACGGGCGACGCCACAGGGAGACAGGACCCCTTCCTGCGGCCGGCGCACCCCCAAACGCACGGGGGGCGAAGATAATCCCGCTACGTGCTCGCCCGCAAGGAGCAGGGACAGGACGAGCACGCGGCGGGCTCCCATCTGTGCATATTTATGGAGAGGATCGTGTGCAGGGAACATGGCCAGTCGCCGCCGCGGCGAGCAGCGCGCCTCACCTGCGTCCTTCCAGAGTTCAGACCATCAGCAGGCACTGCCCACTCGGATGTCAGATTAAAAGTGGGAATTTTCTCAACCCCGTAGAGCGGGCGGACTTCTTCTGGGAGATGCTGGTTTCTACGTTCTCCCTGCTTGGGTTTCCTGGCCTCCGGGGAGGACTATGGCAGTGCTTCCCGGTTTTGTTTCCAGAAGCTCTTTTGTTCCCGGGAGAAAAGGATTTGAGGAAACAGATTCTCTCCGGCTGAAGAGAGATTCTCACCCCAGGCTGAGACCAATGAGGGGTGTCCTCAGGGCTGGGGGAGCTCTGGGGGCCCCGGACCACTGGCCAGGGGCTGCACAGAGGGACAGATGGGACCACCGGGCTGGGGTTCCCACATGTGGGCACCTGCCTGGTCCCATGCCCCCAGGTTTCTCTGAACCTGCGAATGCAGTCCTTTCACGGGTTCCCGCTCCAGCTCCACGTCCACGCAGCCGTCCTTCTCCACTGGAGCCCTGACCAAGTCACGGGCCCCATAAAATCCCAGTGCCACGATCCCACACCAGCCTCCCCTCTGCACATCTTCCCTCTGACCTCAAGCACTGGGCCATACAATGGTTTTCAAACCTTCTTCCTCTCATCACAGGGGCTTTGCACATTCTGCTCCCCAAGCCCTGCGTCTTCTTCACGCGGCTGTGTCCAAATATTTCCTCAAAGTCTCCGTGGTCCTGCCCCCGGGGGCGTCCGTCCTTGCCGTCCTCCTCCCGGAAACACCGGGCTCTCTCTTCGGAAACTAGTCCCCGCACTTCAGGTTTTGTGGTTACTTGACCTGGTATCTCCTCCCTCCCCAGCCGGGAGGGCCTTCAAGGCCGGGACAGGGTTTGTTTACGCTCCGTTTCCCCCACACAGACCGTCTGGGGGCTGGCACCAACGAGGTGCTCGGGAAATGTTTTTCAAGCAAGTGAGCAGACAAATATTTTGTTCCCGCTTTGGAGCCCCGTCGGCGTCGGAAGCTGAGAACGTCCTAGCAAAGCACAGATGCCACACAGACGTGTGCAGACACACGCGTGTCCTCGTGTGGAGGAACGCACGGACGCACTCACACGCACACCAATATGCACATGAGTATCGTGCGGCACACACGCAAGAGGAAAGCTCCTCAGGCCGCCGTCTGCCACCCCGAGCTCATTAAAGCAGCTAAATATAGCCCGTCTGCAGCTGTGCTCAGCACGCTGCCCACACCAGCCAGGAAAAGACACCAGTTACCAGCGGAGCTGCGGGCAGGGGGCTCCAGGCACGGTGGGGCCGGGGGGCTGTGGGCAGGGGGCTCTGGGCACGGTGGGGCAGGGGGGTGGTCTGCGGGCAGGGGCTCCGGGCACGGCGGGGCTGGGGCACAACTGCAGGCAGGGTCTCCAGGCATGGTGGGCCGGGGGTGGGGGCAGCTGTAGAGACACTGGAGGGGACCCTTGGTGGTGGTCCAGGCATCTGAGCTGCTCCTCTGGCTCCCAGGCCCCAGCAGGGGACGTGAGGTCAGGCCCCACACGTGGGGTGGGTGCTGACACCCCCACCCTCTTTGTCCCTTTCAGGCCACACAGGCTCCACAGGTGATGAGCCCACGGAGCCGAGCACAGTCAGGACACGGCCCGCTGCTGCTTCTGGCGCGGGTGCAAACAGCGACGGGAAATACTGGAGAAGACCCTGCACGGGGAGGAAGGCCCCAGATGGCAAAGCACGGCACCCGCGTCGGGGACTCACGCTCCGCCCACTCGGAATCGGAGCTGGCAGAGCAGCACGGACGACCGCTGTCATCTCGCTGAAGCCAAGATGCGCCCAGCTCCGTGAACAGCACGGCCCAGCGGGGGCCGCGGCCCTGCCACGGCCGCCTTCCCCGTAGGCACTCCAGGCTGTGGTCCTCGCCGACCCAGGGCTGGAGCTGGACCCGCCCGGCCCCACAACCACATCGCCGCACGTCCCCGGAGAAGATCCTGAAGTCCCAGACCCACGGGACAGCCTTCAGCACAGAATGCGGACGGAAACCTACACCCGCAGTTTGAAAACAGAACACAAGGGACTTCGCCTTCACATAAACGCATGTTTTTTCCGGCCCAGCCCAGAAGCGGCGGACGGGGGGTCAGCCCCACGGCTCTCCCTCTGAGGCAGGTCATGCCTCCCTTGCTGGGGGATGGAGCCACACCCCGCCCCCCCCGAGCAATGGGAGGTCTGACATCTTGGGGGCCCAGACTGGCCGGGGGAGACGCCCCGTGCAGGGCTAGCTAATTCCCAGAGACGAACGAGCCTTCCACCTGCAAACACCTGCTCTCGTAGTCCAAACCCCTCCTTCACGCACAAGCCAACCCTCCCCTGCCCCAAATGCCCCCAGGATGGATGCAGACACCCCCACGTTTCTCAGTGGCTGCTCCTAAGCTACTGCTTCCTTTCCAGTGGAAAACATACCCGGGCTCTCGGCTGAGCACCCCTGCGCTCTGTCCACCCCCTGGGGCCGTGCACCCCTGCACTCGGTCCAGGGCCATGCACCCCATCACTCCATCCAGCCCCAGGGCTGTGCGCCCCCCCACACTCTGTCTGCCCCAAGACAGAACTGGGCGCTTCCCTGTGGCCCTTCCTCTTGGGAAATATGAAGGTCCTGGTCCCCCTGGGTCTTCACTCAGCCTCCTCTGCAGGCTGAACTCTGGGAGCTCATCCGGACGCCACCCCACTCATGCTGAGCCCTGTGCACTCAGCCTGAGGCTTTGGGGTGCCCCTGTCAGAGGAGCCTGGCCCCTCCCCGGCCCCTGACAGCCTTGTCCAACAGCTGCCCCCAGGTGCAGAGAACCCCTTCCATGCTGGTCCTGAGCCGTGGGAATGCAGACACCTTCCTGCCGCTGAGGGATGGACCAGCCCGGGGGGGCGGGAGAGGGCGCAGCGTGGGCTTAACCCTCAAAGGAGCAACCACAGACCCAAACAGCAGGAGAGAGAAGAAGGGGGTTCGGAGACCCAACTGCCATCTTGACCCTCCCTGACCCCAGCCTCTTGAGAAACCCAACCCCGCCAGCAGCAGACACGGCTCAGAGGACATCTTCAGGTCACAGGGTTGACTGCGGACACTCTGCCAAGCGTCCCTGGGGCGGGCCCTGCAGGAAACCTGGAGAAGGCACACCAGACAGATGTGCAGGTCCAGGACGACTAGGGGCGGGCTCTGCACTCACAGCCTCTGGGGAGTGGGGGAGGCAGATGGCATGTCCGTGTCTGTGTCACCCGAAGGACCTCGTCTCTGAGGCTCCAAGGCTTTGCACCCCGTTCCTGTCCTCTCTGACCATAGGCAAATGACCCACAAGGCTTTGCAGGGTCCCATCTGCCGTGCCGGGCTTAGCCTCCTGGCCCACCGGCCCCCGCGCTGCCCACACGTGGGAACTCGGGACCCCAGGCTCAGTCCACAGGGCAGGGAGGGGCCCCAGGCCCAAGGAGGCTGGACCCACCCAGGCGGGAGACAAGCCCCGGGGGGGTCGGGCTTAACTCACGCTGCTTCTCCTGGAGGGCGCTGGAAGTGCATGGGGCGCTCGCATCTCCTGCAGGGAGAGAGAAGACACATGAGCAGACTCCCCACCATGGTGCTGGGCGCTAGGAGGCCACATGGGGCTCCTGCCCACCCCCTCCCAGAGCTGGGGTAGGCAGAGGTCTCCCCCTTCATGCCCCACAGCGCTCAGAGCCGGGGAACGCGAGGCCTGGCTTCCTCTCCTCCCTCCGTCCAGGGCAGCTGCTCACAGGACACTGCCCTCTCTGGGGACACTTGGCAGCGTGCAGACCGCCACAGGCCCTCTCCTAGCTCCACACCCACGTCCGCTCCTGCCTCCCCCCTGCATTAGCTCTGGATGCCCTGGGCCACCGCAGTGACCATCCTGGGACTGCACCCTCCCCAAGTCCTGCCTCGGCCAAGGCACCCCCTTCGCCCCCAGCTGGAGGGACGGCCGGCCCTCCCCACCCCCATCCTCACACAGTCGGGGACCGAGTCCCATGGGGTCTGCCTCTGAGACTTGGGCCCCACAGTGGAAGGGGCGTCTGTGCTGTCCACCGCTGTCCCCGTGCCTGGCATGCTGCTTCTCAGCCGCGCATGCCCCCACGGGCGGACTCTGGCCGAGTTCCGTGGACGACAGAGTTCACCCCCCCCCACCCCAGAGAAACCACTCTCTGCAGTCCTGGAAGTCAGATGAACCCCTCGCGGCCAGCGGGCTCCAGAAGGCATCGGAGACGACAGCCACGCACAAAATACACTTTCGTTCGCACATAAACGATCCCCAGCCAAGTGACGACACCCGCGAACATCCCCCCAAGGCCGCGGGAAGAGCGTTCTGTGGAGGGGACAGACCACAGCTGACTTGAGAAGGACCGTGCTGGAGGGAAGTCGCACACCCCAGCACCGTACTCACGGCCACAGCTGACACCGCCGGGGTTGAAGCTCTCTGTGCATTTTCAATGACTTCCTTAAAATCATATACCCTCAGGAGGGGAAGCCCCAGTCCATGCACGGGCAGGGATGGGTGGGCCCCCGCCTGCACGCCCCATGGGGCATGCTGCCATTGTCCCCTGAGCTCTCTGCCTCCTGTCACCAGACTCACCCCAGGATGCATGCTCTGCCCAGACCGCTCTCAGCTCGAGGGCCCACAATGGCTCCCCTTCCTCATGGTCTGAGCCTGGCAAGCCAGCCTCTCCGGAAAGCAGACCCTGGGCACCTGCTGTGTCCTCTCCCGCCCCCATGCCCTCCACCGAGGGACGCTGTCTCTGAGTCAGTCTCACCGTCTCAGGCCACACTCCTTTCTTGCACAGGTAAGAGCGTGGCTCCCTGGTCGAGCCGTCCACGGCTGTCTGATTCCTACAGCGATAGTGAGCTCACGGTCCCCAGATGACAACAACTGTGGGAGGGAGGACCTCCGTGCCTGGCTGGGGCATTTACCCTTCAATCCTCAGACAATGAAAATCCCCGTGCCAGCCTCCCTGCGGAAGGAAGTCCTGGGTTTACAGCACAGTAGAGCTGAATGGAGAACTGGACCCAGGCTTTTTCTCCCGCCCCCAAATGACACCAAATAATTTCCTAGGAATTGGTCTTTAGCAGTACTATAAAATAAGAAGGGGGTGTCCTTGGCAGAGTGGACACTGTCAAGCACCCCTGAGAGGTGGACAGCAGAGGGAACGGATCGGGGGAGGCAGGGCTGGTGATGGCATGTGAGAGCCCGTGCACAAAGAAAAGGTGGGGACCGTGTTCAGAAGTACTAAGAGTTTGAAGATGGCAACAGCAGAGCATAAAATCAAGTGAGAGACCCTCAGTGTGGAGCTGCGTAGGACCACCAAGGTCACGCAGCTGTACTGCCAACGAGGAGAGGGGAAGCCATAATTTGCATCCTGCAGAGGAAGGAAGGCTGTGGCCAAAGGAGGGGCAGCTCGGGGGAGAGCAGGCTCCTCGATGGAAAACCCAGGAGCAAAAGAAGATTTTGCAACCACCTGGGCCTGCCGGTCCTCCTCCCAACACCTGCCTATACTGACCGAGCAGAGGCATCTGCTCTCAGGTGTGGGAAGGGCTGAGTGTCTGAGAACAGCACACCCTGGGAAGCTAAAAATACCAAGAAGAATAAACCAGAAGCTCATGTCATCCAGCAGCATGTGCTACCCTCCCCAATAATCAGAGCACAGCTGTTTGCAATAAACAGACACATCCCGGCAGCCAGCGACAGGCTGGGGGTGGGGGTGGGGGTCCGACTACGGAGTCGGGTACACAGCGTCACCCAGCATCACAGGAAGACCAACAGCATGTAAGCAAGACACCAAACTCAGTGACGGAGGGAGGTGAGCCCAGGAAAATGGACCTGCAGACCCCTTGGCCAGTTAGCAGGACCTCAGAGTCCAGCCATCACCACCAGAACCTAAAGGACACTTAAAACACAGATTCAGTGAGTCTGGGAGGGAGCTCCAAAATTCACATCTCTGACAGGTGTCCAAGTAATGCTGATGCTATGGGTCCAGGGAACACTCTTTGAGAACCACATTATTAGACACAGGACATAAGCCAGAGTTTGGGGGGAATCATGGGGTAAATAAAACAGCTCTCTGGGAAAGGGAAGGCAGAGAAGGTGGTCGGGACACCTGGGCGGTGCCTGCTTCCCTCCTGACAATAAGAATGTGGCCTGATGACACTCAGTTTGTCCCTAAAACAAGACTGTAAGCAGCCCCTTAAGTGAGAGCTCACAGACTGTTAGTATAAATTATTCAGAAAGACATATGCAGACTCTGAACATAAAAGATAGCAACATGGCAAGGACTGAGTGGGATACAGGGCTCAGGGACACAGGGCTGTTCAGTACATGAAAGTCAATCACAGTAACAAAACAGGACAAAACCCATAGGATCATCTCAATAGAGGCAGAAGAAGCACTTGGCAAAACACAACACCCTTTCATGAGAAAAGCCCTGATCTAACCCAGAATAGAAGGGAACTGCCTTGACCAAGCAAATGACAACTACAGGAAAAGCCCAGCTAACATTATATTTAACAGAAGAAGACTGAAAACTCCACCAATGATCGGGAACAAGACAAATGCCAGCTCCCACCATTGCTATTCAGTATTACACTGGAGAATCTAGCCAGGGAATACAGGCAAGAAAGGGAAATAAAATGCATCCAGGCTGGAAAGGAAGAAGTAAAACTACCTGTTTGGAGATGACATGATCTTGCGTATAGAAAATCCTAAGGAATCCTCACCCCAAAATAAACCTAATAAATGATTTCAGCAAAGTTGCAGGATACAAGATTATATACAAAAATCAATTGCATTTCTATATACCTGCAAATAATCTATGAATAAAATGAAGAAAATAATCCAGTTACAATAGTACCAAAAAGAATAAAATACTTTGGAATAAATTTAGCAAAGCAAGTGCAAAACTTGTACCTTGAAAATTACAAAATATCCTGAAAGAAATTAAAGAAGACCTAAATGAACAGAAAGACATCCCATGTTCATGGATTGGAAGACTGAAAATGTTGAAATGATGATACACCCCAAATTGATCTACAGATTCAACACAACCCCTATTAAAATCCCAGCTGGGTTTTTTTGCAGAAATTGAGAAGCCAATTCCAAAATTCACATGGAAATACAAGGAATACAGAATAGCCAAAAAAAAAAAAAAAAAAAAAAAAAACCTTGCAAAAGAGAGCAAAGCACATGGATCCTGATTTCAAACTAACTACAAAGGCACAGTTATCAAGATGATGTGGTGCAGGCCTAAGGATACACATGTATCAGTGGAATAGAACTGAGAGCCCAAATGTAAATCCCTATGTTTCTGATCAACTGACTTTTGACAAGGATGCCAAGACAATTCAATAATTGTCTTTCCAATAAATGGTTCCAGTACCACTGGTAACCCACCAGCAAAACAATGAAGTTGAACCCCTACCTCACACTCTATATAAAAATGAACTCAAAGTGAATCAGACCTAAATGGAAGAGCTAAAACTATAAGACTCTTAAGGGTAAATCTTCATGACTTTGTATTAGTTGATGGTTTCTTAGATATGGCCTCAAACACAGAAATAATAAAAGTGAAAGTACATAAAATGGGTTTCATCTGACTGTTAAAAATTTGCACTCTAAAGGGTATTATCAAGAAAGTGAAAAGACACCCACAGCATGGAAGAAAGTATCTGTAAATCATATAACTGATAAGGGTCTAGTATCCACAATATATAAAGAACACTTATAACTCAACAAGAGAAAAACAATCTGATTTTAAATGGGCAAAGGATTTGAATAGACTTTCTTCAAAGAAGATAAACAATGACCAAAAAGCACATAAACATATGTTCGTCATCATCGGTCATTAGGGAAATGCAAATACAATCCATAATCATATGCCACGTCGTACCCACTGGCGCAGCTATAATCGAACAACAGACAAAGACAAGTGCTGACAAGAATGTGGATTGTCTGAACTCTGGTACAACACTGGTAGGAAGGGAACATGGGGCAGCCTGGCACTCCCAGTCCCGGGAGTGTCCCCACAAAAAACCGTATTTGAATACTTACAGTAGAATTACTTATAACAGTAAAAAGGAGGAAACCACCTGAATGTCCACCAGCTGATGAATGGATGAACCGAATGTGGGACTATCATTCAGCCATAAAATGGAATGACGTTCTGGTTCATGCCGCAGCAGGGCTGAGTCTCAGAATCACGATGCCAAGGCAGACAGCAAATACAAAAGGCCACATACTGTTGGAGTCTATGCATACCAAATCCCAGGGTTTTGAGGAGAGAAAAATGGGGAGTGGCTGCTGGTGGGTATGGGATTTCTTCTTGGGCCGATGAGATGTTCGGGAACTAGGTAGTGGTGGCTACTCAGGGTCATGAACGTACAAACTGTACAGAAAGCACTGAATTGTGCACTTTACAAGGGTGGGTGATATGGTATGTGAATTGTGTCTCAGTTTGTAAAAGAACTTGGCAGGACCTACCTTCCTTGGACTATGTTAATGACAGCACTGTGCTTCCTGAGATCACTGGACTCAAGCTTGCTCCCGTTCCATGTCATAATCTCACTGAGGGATCTTTGGTTAATTAGCCCACACTGAAGTGCGTGTGGTCTATTTCCATCCACTTCTAACCCACCAGGGGACTCTGACATGTCAAAGAACAGGAAGAAAGAAACCTTGCAGAGCACAGAATGAGTCTGTGGCACCCATGGATAAATACCAGGTTGTTACGGAAAAAAACCACAGTGCACGAAAATGAAAAGATGATTATTAAAAAAAAAAAGAAAGAAAGAAAAAGAAAAAAGCAAAAAAGCCCCCCAAAAACAAAAAACAAAAACAAAAAAACCCTAGAAGAGCTGAGCAGAGGAAGGGCAATGGCTAGAGAAGACAGAACCGGGGAGCTACCGATGGGGTTGGAGTGAGGAACATTTCCAGAGCCCAGCAAGGACCAAGAAATAGGAACAGGACAGGCAAGGGGAGACCCAGGTCTGGAACGTCTCTAAGGTAAGTGTGGAAGGGGAAACAGAGAAAGAAACCCCTGAAAAATAATATAAAGAAAACACGCGTGTGCGTGTGCGCCTATGTGCACATCAATATGCAGTCGTATACAACGTAACATATACAACGTGCCATAAAGTAACTTAAACAAGTGCCGTATAGAGACCCGATACATTGTACTCCGTGTTGCGCATTTTGTGTGTACAGAGTGCCTGTCATGTCCCATTACATGCTGCACGTGCGTACCTAGTATACACTGTGTCGTGTTGTACACATCATATGTTGTATGCGTATGTGCACATGTGTATGTGGTATACGTCACACCTCACAGGCCGTCAGGAACTCAGGGAACACGAAACGGCTTCAGGCATCCAGGCAGAGCTAACACGCAGGCAGCTAGCCCACAGCTGAGTCTGTAGCCCAGAGAAGAAGTCGCGGCTGGAGATGGACATGAGGTCATCATGGAGGGCGGTGGCAACCGCCCAGGCTGGTCTCCGGGGCAGCCTTCTCCTGATTCATCCTCGGGGCTTCTGCTGCCCAGAGTCATGCCCGGGCCTCAGTGCCCTCCTGCATGGTGACTGTAGCCAGGACCTCTGCTCCTCCTCGGCTCCAGGAGGCTGTGCCCTCACCGAGCGCAGGAGCGGCCCGTGTTGTGGCGAATAGACAGGCAGCCGATGAGATGAATGCATGTGTTCTGCTCTGTGAATGAGTCACACCCTGAGTCCCCGGGGCTGCAGACACAGTGGTTTCCCCTCCTCACCCTCCCCTGCACCCCCTGCTTCCCCCTGCCCACGGGGAGGAAACAGCATCAGCATCGTGGCTCTGACCCAGTGCACCCCTCCCAGCGAGCCCGTCAGGTGCTTGCCGGAACACACTGGTCCCCAAAGCGTGATGACCCGGTACGGAACGCACTTGGCAAGTCCTGATTCACTTAAGCTCCCCCAACACCAGCACTAGCCCCGCTCTGCCCACAAAGAAAGGGAGGTGCCAAAGGTACCCAGAGTTTGCCTGCCCACAGAGCCAAGTTCATGCCCAGACCACGGAGAGCGCCTGAGGCTCTCCCTCCCCTGTCCGCCCAGCCCAGCGCCCCCAGCCCTGGCTGCTGCTCCTGCCCCTCCCAGCTCGCACAGGCTGAGTCAGGGGGGCGGGGATGGGAAGAGGTTGGCCAGATGGGCCTTGAGTGCAAGGCTGGGCTTGTCTTATAGTGACTGAGCACTGTCCCGGGAAGCAGCTGGAACCTGGGACCCTTCTGGGGCCCTCCAGGCTTCGGGGTGAAGGCAAGGGCAGGCCAAGGGTCCGTCTGCAAACGCACGGCTGTGACAACTGGGGCGTTGCCTCTGGACAGGCCCTGGGGACCAGACTGGAGCCTGCCCTTCCTGGGAACGGGCCAGTAACTCAGGCTGTTTCTTTAAGACCTGACTACTCTGCAGAGGCCCCAAAGCCCACCTCCATCCAGCTGGCAATGAGGATACAAGGGAGAGGGACAGAGCGAGGTGCAGCACCAGCTCCCAGGCCCTCGGGCAAAACACAGCGTCTGTAAGCCTGGGGTGCACCATCTGTAGGAAGAACACCAATCCGTCCCTGGCGCATCCATCTCACAGCACAGCTTTGGCATGGTGAGTGCCCCAAGCCCAGGGTGCAGGGGATGGGCACGAGGGAAGTGGCTCCGGTCAAGACACCAGCACCGAGCCGGCTGCCACCAAGACGGCCGTCCTCTCGGGCTGGGCCGGGACCATCTCACAGAACACCTCCTGAAGGGACGGCCTGGCCCAGCCCATGCATGTGTGAGGAATGAGAGGGCCGGGAAATGAGGAAGAGGTGCTCTCTGGGCCAGGGGAGGGGGGACAGGAAGGACTAGCCTGGGGACAACACGCCCAGAGGCCAGCCCCCTTGACCCCAGGTGGTTCTAGATCTGGCCCTGCTTCCTGAGAGGCCTTCATCCAACCCAGGCTCTGATGACGCAGCCTTCCCACTAAGCGACCTGCTCCACCCACCCTTCGAAGCCTGGCTCTGTAGCTCCGTCCTCGGGAACGTTCCCTGCCCCCTCTCTCCCGGCGCCCAGCGACCCTCCACTCAAGCTTGAACCCTTACATCTTGTCTTGTCCTGCGTCACCGTCACAAGCGGTGGCCCCAGGTGGGCCCCAGGGTTCCGTCTGCCAAACGCTTGTATGCAGTAGGTGTTCAGCAAACTCTCAGGGATGTGAAACGGCCAAATGGGCAGGACGCCTGGGAGGATGGGCTACTCTGCTGATGGACACCTCCATGAAAAGCCTGTGGCCAACCCAGCTGCACACTCTGTCCTCGACCACTTGGCCCGCAGCAGGTGCAGCCCGGCCTGCTCCCCTTCCAGGTCCTTCCCAGAGGCTCTCGACCCGCAGCCCCGGGTTCACCTGTGCTGCCGACCCAGGAGCTCGCCCCCAACCCTGCCCCCAGGAAGGCGTGCCCCCAGGGGAGGTCATCCCACGGACAAAGGAAGCTCGGCCACCGGGCACAGAAAGCCCCGCATGATTGCCCACGTGGCCACAGCATTCGGGGAGGTGCCCGGAGAGACCTGAGCTCTCGCCGCCGTCGCTCGCGCCTCGGCCCCTGCGGCACACACGTGCACACGCCCCGGCCCCAGAAGCAGAGCCTCACCCGGACGCTCGTCCAGCTTCCCCATGGTCTCCATCTGCTCCGCCAGGTCGTTGGAGTTCCACTGGCTCATCCCAATGAGGAGGGCACTCTTCCCTTCGGCCACCTCCTCTGTGGGCAGAAGCAGAGGCGGGCGTGAGCACGTGGGCTGCGTCCAGGTGACCTACCTGCGGAGGCAGACTTCTGCTACTGGAGGGGTCTGCGCTCGTGTACAGCTACGATACTTCCCGGAAGCTTCCGCTGAGGGCAGGCATGGCTGCTGCACCCTATGGGGCCCCCACAGGCTGCAACAAAGTAAGGGACGAGGGGACAGTCATGAGGGAGGCTGAAAGCCCCATCTGTGTCTCCGTTCCCGCCACCAAGAGCAGTATTTCCTGAAAGGAAATGTGCTTGCAAGGAAGAGGAAAGCCATGCCCCTTGCTCAGTTTTTCCTTGGGTAGGTTACTTGGCTTCTCCGAGCCTCAGTTTTCCCATCAGAAAAATGGGTGCAAGTCCCCCCAACACACAGAGCTGCCGTGAGGGTTCAACGAGGCAATGGGGCAAAGCTCTCAGGGCATGGGTTGCTGGTTGATAAAGACAGTACGGTCTTCCCCCACGTGAGAGGTACTGCCACCGGCACTTGGGGTTTGAGGCGGGCAGGACCAGCTCCGCTGTACCTGGGAGGGCAGGAGACATCGGGCTCCGAGCAGGCCTTGATTTGTATCAACCCCTTGGCTCTCACATCACACTTGTGAACCCAGTAATGCCTCCGTCCTCTCTGACACCCCCCTCAACCCCGTCTCTATCCCGGCTCTTCCCCAGAAGGGCTCAGGGATGGCGCCGAAGGAGTCAGTGGGGCCATGTTCCCCAACCACACTGAGCACCGGTCCCCGGGTCCCATGTCAGCTGCACACCCGTCTGGTGCAGGCCCCGTCCCAGAGCAGGGCGCGTCCTCCAGACCGATCCCACAGGCGTCCGCTGGCCCAGCTGTCAAAGGGACGAGCCTTCCTGCCAAGGGCGCCAAGCCCCCTCTCACAGGGTTAGCGGGTCCACAAGGAGAATCCCACGGGTGTGGGTGTGGAGAACACCACAGGGCAGGTGTGGGCCTGGGGAGCAGGGGACAGGACCCACATGGCTGCCAAGACGGAGCACGGAGAGCTGTCCAGGGTCCTGACCGTGCCGGGGCTCCCCGACTCCGCCTCCCGCCGGGACACCTGCTCCTGCCTCCAGAGTTCACCTGGAGGGATTCAACCACGTCACTGGATGCCGGCTCTGCACGGAGATGGTCACACGCACTTCACAGACATCCCCTTACTCTGCCCTCGTGACACATCTAAAAAGGTAACGATCGGTACCATTTCCATTTTATAGACAAGGAAAGCTTAGCACAGAGCAATTCAGGACCTTGCCAGAGGCCACCAGCCAGAACCGGGATTTGAACCCAGGTGCACCATTCCAAGAGCCCTCCAATCCGGACGGCCTGGTCTGGACACCCTGCGTCGGCTGCCCAGCCCCCCAGCCAGGCGCCACACGTACACCCTGACTGCTCCCCACGGGCGGCGTGCTCCCCGCAGTCACACGTCTACACTGGCATGCAGCGCCGTGTTCTGGGCACACCCCAGCCAGATTCCAGTCCACACTCTGCCCCACGTGTCCCCCAGCTGTTCCTGTCCTCATGTCTCTTCCGCGGGGCTCTGGTTCGACAGCCCTTCCCAGCAAGCCGTCCCGAGGACAGGAAAGGATGCCCTGCACCTGCGAAGCTCCAGGGGCCCATGTGTGGTCAGAAGATGTCAGGGGGTACAACCCTTGGGGGAGCAGGACCGCCAAGGGGTTAAAAGCTCGCTCTGGGGTTTGACAGGCTCTCTTCAACCTTGGGTGCACCATCTGCGGGCTCTCGGACCTCGAACGATAATGTGTGTTTACGAACCTCAGTATTTCTCACTATGAAACCACATCGTGGCGTCAGGGGCTGCCCTGAGGTTAGAAGAGGTCAGGAAGGCAAGGTGTCCGTGGGCATGATGACCACAGGGCAGGTGTGGGTCTGGAGAACCGCCCGTGAAGATGACAGCACAGAGCCCCATGGGGTGTGTGTGTTTGAGGTGGTCAGCGCCCCGGGGACCCCCGGGGCTCAGCAGAGGCCCCTCCTCTCCTGGCCCACAGCCCCTCGGTCTCCCTTTCCAACAAGTGCAGTGTCCTCACAGACTCGCGCCACATCCCTGTGCTTGTGGTCAGCCCGCCCCACGCAGGTCCATTCTCACCCGCACCCCTCCAGGCCAGCCCACTCCTCTCAGGCTGTAGCAGTCCCTACCACACTGTCCCCCACCACCAGGGCAGGCCTCGCTCTGGCCACGTGCTCGGCTCCTGCTGCCCGGCTCTCTGGGCTCAGGACCTCCCTGTCCCCACTGGGCTCTTACTGCTCTTTCTTCCCACTGGATCTCTCTCAACACCCCGGTTCAGTCCTGGGGAGCCGCCCGCCCCCCCCACTCTGCTTTCAGGAACCTTCTACAGCTTCTTCCGCACGCTGCCCCCAGCCGCCCCTCGCCCGCACTCTCCCCTCCCTGGGTCTCCCCTCTGCCCACTCTCAGCTCTCAGCCTGGGGGGTTTACTCTGGCAACGGCGGGCTCCTCCCCGAGAGAACACGCACACACATGCGCACACATGCGCGCACACGCACACACGCACACGTGCACTCCTGGAGCCTGTGGCCCGCTCGGTCTTTCTGGGTCCCTTCACTGTGGTACGTGCCTCTCGGCAGGGCCCACGGAGGCCACGAAGTGCTAGCTGGACGCGTGCTCTGGTTACTGATTCTGCATTTCGGCTGGAGGCTGCGCCCCGCGTGCTGACCGTCGCCCCCAGAGACTCCGGGGGAAGTTTTTGCACTGACTTCTCTCCCATGGAGCCCCCGTCCCTGCCCAGCTCAGACCCTGGATGGACTCGGACCCTGATGCGAGCTGGGTCCTCACCTTTCACTCACGGCCTCCGCATCCTCCCACCCCGGGGCCGCAGGATCTCAGAGCAGCGAGACTCCTTGTTCTGCACAGCGAGGCTCCACCTTGAGCCCACGGAGCCAAGGGCGTGTCTCCTTCAATGGTCACTGGCCCAGCACCACCCTTGTTACCCCTGCATAAAACACTGATCTCTCAGGACCGAGGAGAGCCCTGCCCTGGGGCCTCTGGGTTCAGAACTGCACACCTTCCCCGGCACTATGTACTGTGGTCCAGCCTGCCCCCTCCACGGCCATCACGGGGTCCCCGCACAGCCCATCTCGGACACCTCGGGGCAGCTCCGTGGCACCCACTCCTCCTCTCTCAGCTGTAATGAGAGGACAGGGGTCAGGAGTTCCCCTGTGGTTTGATTCTGTGAGGCCCCTTTGCCCCCCGCCCCCGCCACGGCACAGCATCCCACTCAACCCTGAGACAAATGGCCCCACCCCTGCCAAGTGCAACATGATGGGCCCCAGAGACTTGCCTGGGGTCAGACACGGGCCAGTCACCAGCCCAATCTCTGTCCAGGTGGCTTGCACTGTCCACTACCTTTCCTCCCGCCTGAGGCTGTGCACCCACAGGAAGCCCAGACAAAGCTGTGCCATGGCTCCCCGTGGGCTCGTGGCAGCATCGTGCTATGGTTCCCGTGGGCTTGTGGCAGCCTCACACCGTGGTCTTGGTTGTTTTTTCCCTTATTTTATTTTCGGCAGCTGTCAGTGGGGCTCACCTGCTCTCCGCTGTCTTCCCGCCCACCACCACCGACCAGCAGGCTCTGCAGGGCTTGGAGAGTGCCCATGCTCCCCGTGTGCCCTACGCGAGGGCAGCGCCCACTCCCCGATGTGCGGGTACTCAGTAAACACTGAAAGAGGGGACGGGTGGGCAGATTCTAGCCCCTGCTCTGCCCGACTCCTTGAGTGACCTTGAGCGACCCTGAGCAAGCTTCCCAGTCCTCTGGCCTCAGTGTCCCAGCCTGGAGATTGGGGTAGCAGTGTTGAACTCAAAGACCTTGCAGGCCCCCAGCTCTGACATGGGGTTGAGCCATGGCCCCTCCCGGCCCCCCTGGCTTTGCCCTCGCTCTGCACCCCAACCTCCAGACTGGTCTGCAGCCCCCACATCTCCTGTGACTGACAGGAGGGAGGCACCTCTTCTGGGTCGGGAATCTGGACCCCAGCACCCAGCCCACAGTGCCCAGGGAGCTGGCCTTCTGCCCAGGGGGTGTTGGGCGCTCAGCCTGCTCCACTCTCCTGCCCCCAATGCCTCGCACCCCTCACACACAGCCGAGCCCCCCATCCAGAGCCCAATCCTCTCCCCTGCACTACCAGAGCGAGGGGCTCCCGCCCCACCAGGGAAACCCTGTTTGGGCCTACAGGCTGGAGGATGGAAGAAGGTCCAACCTCAGTACTAAGTCAGAGAAAGGGACCTGACCCCCCAACACTGAGCTTTGGGGTTCCAGCCCCGCCACCCCATCTTGATGTGGCCTCAGTTTCCCCCTCTTCCCCATCAGAACACTGAGGAGGAGGACGTAATGTTGCAAGGGCCTGCTCGGCACGAGCACCCCACCAAGGGGCTCCCCGACGGCTGGAGGACGCAGGGCCCTGCTGGGGGAGGGGACGGCGGGAGAACAGGGCCAGGGAGGGGACCCTCGAGTCCTGGCCCCCCACGGCCTGGCCCCGAGGCTGAGAGCTGCCGGTGGGGCCTGACTCAGCTCAGGCAGCGGAGGACGGCTTCATCCTTGACTGCTCGCTTGAGCCCGGGACCCTCCAGAGGCCTTGAGGGGGGACCACACGGAGCACCAGGAGGAGGGGAGGGGGCAGCCCAGAAGTAAGGAGGGCCGCACAGCCTGTGGGTCGGCTCCTGTGGCTGAGGGCTGGGGTGCTAGGCAGTGAGGAGCAGACAACGGGGCTCCCAGGAGCCTAGGGCAGAGGGAGGGGGAGAGGGCGGACCTGTGGCCGGGGGAGGGGAGGCCACAGCGAGAACAGGTGTGGCGGGAGGCACAGCGGGCAGGGCGAAAGGTGGGACCCTCAGAGGGGAAGCAGGTGAGCCTGACCCGTCCACCACACCACACCACAGTGTTCCCACTGCAGGCCATCCCCGTCCTCTAGGAACCCCAGCCCCGGATGAACGGCCAAGTATTTGAAACAGACGTCCTAAGCATCAGAGTAGTGACACTTGTCCTCACACTGAAGGCTAGTTGCTATGGAGACGCAGCCCCGGCAGCCCCTCCAGACAGACACCAGTGGGGACAGCAAACGAGTCCCAAGGGGGCTGTTTCGGGGGCGGCCTCAGGGGCAAGCCTCCCCCTGCCCAGCTGGGCATCCTGGAAGGCACTGGAACCGGGCATTCCCCATTTCTGGAGGCACGGAAGGCACAGGGAAACTGAAGCTGGGAGATGATCAATGACAAGGCTGAGATCACGTCCCGAGTGCCTCAAGTGTCCCGAGTGCCCCAAGTGTCCCGAGTGCCCCGAGTGTCCCAAGTGCCCCAAGTGTCCCATGTGCCCCGAGTGTCCCAAACGCACAGTCTGTCTTTCAAGACCCCATTTTGCCAGGCATTTCAAAGCCAGCCGTCCCAGGAGTGAGCTGACCCCCCACATATGGTGCCCTTCCTGGGTGGCGCCAAGCCAGCTGGTGAGGACCAGGTGCTCCAGGGGCAGGAGGAGGTCTGTGGGGCTTCTCGTCCACCCGCACACGGGCCCTGCAAGCGCGACCACGGGGACACTCGGGAATTCTGGACACACTCCATTGCCCACCTGCCACTTCCTGTGTCTGGTAGGCTCCTTGCCCTCGTCCCTCGTTACCGTGGAGAGGACACCACAGGCCCCCCATCCCATGTCCATCAGGGACCCACATCACCATGGAACGTCTGGTGCGTTTCACTCGCGGCGTCCTTCCCCCTCAGGAGTGTGCCTTCCCCGGGGTCACTGCTGGGCTCGGCCTCCGCACCGAACCACAGGCCCGAGGAGGGCAGTGCCACGCCCCATGGCCTCTGCAGCCCGGCGAGCCCCTCGCACGGCACCCAAAGAGACCCAGAGGCGGAAGGGTGAAGGCAGAGCCCCTGCCGGGAACTCATGGATCGGGTGCCTGTGACGTGTGGGACGTGGTGTCCAAGGAGGGAGAGACACTAACCCCCACAGGGAGCCCCTTCCCGGAGCTTCTAGAACGGTCATCCAGCCAACGATGGGACGATAGCGTCCACTCACCTCTGGCATCAAAGAATTCATCGTCCGAGCTCTCCACGGAGTCGCCGAGCACGTTTCTCAGGTGCCAGGGGCCACCGCCGCCCGGGGGAGGGCCACCTGCCAGAGGGAACACTCCGTTAGCCCGGCCCGAGACCGCGTCCGGCATGCGGCAGGCAGACCTGCGCCCCCAGACCGACGGCCGCCAGCAGCCCCGCCCCTCGCCGAGCCGGCCGGACACACAGCTTGCGTTGGGCCCCCGACCCCCTCCAACGTGCCTCAGTGGGGCAGGCGCGAGTGGGCCCCAAACTGAGACTGGAGTCAGCCGAGGCCACTGCCAAGGTCGCCGGGCACATCACGACTCGCATGGCCGTGCCGCGAGGGCGCGGGGTCTCTCCCGTGAGAAGGGGGCTCTGTTCACGATGGCCTCTCGAAGGCCCCACCACCTGCTCAAAATGGGACACCAAGGTCAGCGGAGCCGGGTACGGAGGCCCCTAAAGTCACGGCCGGTCGTGTCCACGTCTTCCCACAGGCCGCCTGCTTCTGGCCACGCCTGGTGGTGGGAGGGTGACGGGGGCGGGGAGGTGGACGCTCACACCACGCGTGCAGCCTACACAGGCAAGCCCCAGTCGGGAGGGGCCGGGCCTGAGCCCTGCCCTGCTTGGAACCCTGCGGCCCCCGTTTCCACGCCACGGCCTTGGTTTGCCCTGGAAGGTATGGACGGCCACCGGCCACGGGCTCGAAGGATGGGAAGGGAGGCAGGTGCAGCATCTGCCTCATGGAAGGCCCAGAGCTGTGGCCTCTAGGTCCACACGAGGCACGATGGGCACCGGTGGCCCTCCGGGGCAGTGAGGACACACACGGGACGTGGCCTCCTCCTCCGCCCACCCGCGCCGGGCTGCCCTGGAGCCCCTCTCTAAGCTCCCTCCACAAGCACCCGGGCGCTCACGTCCTCCACTCGTCCCCAGACCCGTGAAGAGTGGGGACTGTCCAAACTGAAACCATGAAGGTGTCGGGAGAAACCTGCCCCGTCACTTTCCTGAGGGTCATCGGGGAGCGGTTTAACCATCATGTCTGGCAGCACCGGAACCTGGAAGGTGCCCCGGCGTCCACGTGGGGACAGGACGGAACAGTGCAGTCGTCCCGGTGGAAGGACGCCCACGGGCACGGCCAGGAGGGAGAGAGGCAGGAAGGGCCGGGACGGTGTGTTCCTCTGGGCCAGTTTGGAAAACACGCCTGTGTCTGCACACGGGTTCTGGCGGCGTGTTGGTTAAATGCTCAGGTCTGAGGAGGGATGGCCTGGATCCACGGTTGGGCTGCGGCCCTGAGAAGCTATGGGAGGGCGGGTGAGCCCCTCCACGGCCCCTGTGCCTCAGTTTCCCCAGCTGTAAGGTGAGGACAGCTCACACCTGCCAGGGAGGGTGTCCCCCTCAAGCGACACATCACAGCGCTCGTGAGCCCACAGCGACGTCCGCGACAGAGATTATGGTACAAATTTACGTCCAGCCATGTCACCGTGTCAGGGAGGAGATGCCCAAGACGCCAGCAAACGTTCCTGTGGAGCGGCTCTGACGGGAGGAGGCTGGGGAGACGCGGCTTCTACAGGGCTGAGTGATTCGATTCCCGAGTCAACCTATTCTACCCATTTGAGGAGGGGTGTTTCCTCACACCTTCACATCTTTAAAACCGGACCGCGTGGCCTGAGAGCGCACGTCCCAGCTCCCAGGGGGCGCTGGAGCGACTCGGGCTCCGATGGCACGGACCCGCTCGCACACGGGCCCTTCGGGAAACACTCGAAACTTTTCTTTCAGCAAACGTCCTTACAGGTTTCCTAATCACGCTTCCTCTCCTGCAGCGGAAGGCCCGGTGATCACATGGCACGTCGCACAGGAGACACGCAGAACGCACGGTCACCGACCATGTGACTGGAGAGATCTGGTCACCAGTAGGGACTACGGCGTCTTAGAGTCTAGGGGAGACAGTGAAACCATCCTGCACTCAGGGCTGGTCCTCCCGGGGCACCAGCCCTGGCCAGCAGGTCACACGTCATGTGTCCGGAGAGATCTGCCTTCTTATAGAAGATCCCTGTCTCAGTTTCCTCATCTGCACATTGAGGAACCTGACGGCGAATGTCCGTTTTCGATTCTGACCGGCATCGGAGGAGCCCGTCTGGCACACACGCCAATGAGCAAGGGAGAGGTGCGTGGTGCCCCAGCCCTGGCTACGGGAGCCGGGCGTGGGCACTGCAACAGCCCCAGGGAGCCCACGGCAGCCCTGTCCCCTCCGTGCCCCGCACCCCTGCAGGAAGCTGGCACTGCTCCCTGCTATACGCCCAGATCCCACAGCACAAACTGTTCCTGAAGGGCGAGACCAGCCCCATGGGCCCAGGGACCCTGCCCCTGTCTGTCGCTGTAGCCTCACCCACCACTAACTCCCAAACGCACCCCCAGCCTGAGCACCATGCCGGGAGCCAGGCCAGAAGCATGCTGGGAGGTGCGTTCTGAAGCCCGGAGTCCCAGCTAGGGGCACCCACATTCCCCTCAGGGACTCTCTAAGCTCTCGACGCTTGCCGGTCCCTGTGGACCGCGTGGCAGGCTGGGCAGCCAGTCCCTGCTCACAGACTCTGTCTTTCCTGCGAGGTTGCACCAGTGTTGGGGGGAGGGGGTGCTCCAGCAGCTGTGGCAAGACAGGGAAAAGCAACCAAAGGGATACGGATTTGAAAGGAAAAACCCAAACCGCCTCGATGCTCAGACGGCATCATGTCTACACAGAAACAAAACCTTTACAGAATCGAAAAAACCCACCGGCAACGGCCCTGGAACAGCACGGTCGCCGGGTATGAGACCGACACACGAAGCCAGCCGCACCCCTGCGTTGTCAGGAGGAGCCGGAGTTAGAAACTTAAGAAGCAAAACCATTTATAACCTGCACCAAAAAAACCAAACCCACAAAAAGAAGCGCTTGAGTAGAAACCGAATGTATGCAGAGAGGCCTGCGATCCAGAAAGCACCGTCATTTAAATGTCCTGCCGAATTTACCTTAACTCACACACGTTCCCGGTCAGCAGCACGTACACTAGACTGACACGCAGATGTGCCTCGCTGCGCACACCCACTCTGGTCCACGAGGTGAAGCCTGGACGGCCAGGACGGTCCCACTGTCCCTGCTGTTTGGTCCCTGAGGGTCGGGCGGGGCAGCGGGCTCAGCGGAAGCTTCACGCCAGTCTGTCCGGTGCCTGAGCTTGAAGGGCAGAGGCTCCGGGATCTATAGGCCATGCACCGGCGCCTCCCACATCCTTCCCTTTGGGCCACCATCCCTCTAGGTCACTGCCACGCTGACCACGGGTGTGACGGGCTGGGCTTCGTGGGGGTCCCAGTGGGGGGGAGCCGCTGCAGGGGAGCGGCGGGATGAGGACGTGAGACCGTCCTATAGATGCGTCGGTCCATGAGAAGAAGCCAGACACACCGAGCATGTGTACACGTGTGTCCTGCATACACGCGTGTGGGGTACACAGGCAGAAGGCGTGCACATGACCCGCCCCCCAGCTGAGGGTGTGGGCCGCTGTTTGCTCGAGGCCACAAAGCCCGTCAGTGACCGAGGCGGCGCGGGAAGTGGGACCCATCCAACCTGCCCTCTGGCTCTGCGAGTCAGTGTCTGGGTATCCTCGTGCCCGAGGCCGCCCTTCCTGAGCCTGTCCGAAAGACACGCCCAAGCACATGTGCCCCCACAGAACGCCCTCCCCGTCTCTGTGCCTCACGCACACACCGGCTCGCCGGCAGGCGTGGACACTCAGCAGAAATGTTACCATGTGGCCGTGGAGCGACACCAACCCGGGCTCCCACCACCACTTACAGGCCCGGGACAGAAACTCACGAAGCTCGTGGGGCCTTGCTTCTGTCGCCTGCGAGATGGGCATCGTAGCTCCGACCCTGACCTTGGGAATTCGGCCCAGACTGCCCACTGTAGGGTCCAGTGCCCTGGCCCCCACCAGCGGCAGGACTGAGGTATAGCCAGGGCTCACGGGGGCTTCCCAGCAGCCCCCCCACGGCCACAGACCTGTCCACGTCCTTCAAGGCCCACCTGACATCCTCCAGCAGACTCTCCTCCTGTCCCACCTCCTCCAACACACTTACTTAAAGCTCTAAATCGGGACCCAAGAGAAAGGGGGAAAGCCAGCCTCGCTGTCCAGAGGGATGCTGAGGATCCCTTGCCCCCATGAGGCCCTGACCCCCAGCAGGCTCCGAGCTCTCTCCTGCCGCCCAGTGTAGTCTTGTCACGGGCCTGGGCCTCCCCAGCACGAGCTCCGATCACTGGCCACACCTGTTCACCTTCCCCAAGTGGGCTGGCCCAGGGACACAGCAACGGAGGGACACACGGACAGGAGCCATCAGGAATGCTCGGCCCTGTGCTAAGGAACCCCCAAAGTGGCCCCAACCTGCGGGCAGGAGCCTACCTGAGGGGAGACACCATGCTGAGCTCAGGAGCCCTGCCCAAGGGGGAAGGCAACGCTGACTCTTCTGGAGCCAGGCCATGAGCCAGACCGCACCCTGGGGGAAGGAGTTAAAGCCGAGCCAACCTGGACTGGTCCCTGCCCCTGGGATGCAGCTTCGCTAGAGCCCAGGACAGACGAGGGGCAGCCCAGCCACTGGGCTGAAGACCAGTTCCGCACCCCACAGTGTGGGCAATGTGTCCCACAGGCAGAGGCCCTGCAGGCTGGAGGACCCAGAGGCCTTCCTGGGGAGGGGGCCCAGCTGAGCCTTAGGGGCAGGGTGTACTGGGTGGGCAGGGTGGAAGGGAGGACAGACACAGGTCAGCGCAGTCAGACCACGACTGCAGATGCTGGATGGAGAAGCTTCTCTTCTGGAACGGGAAGTCTGGCTCATCAGAGCACGGAGGGGCCCCGGGCGTCTGCGGTGACGGCCACACAGAGCCGGGGTTGAAGCAGCACCTGCCAGCTGCCTCTGAGGGCTCCAGCGCCTCCGAGCGGCCGGGCAGGGCCGTCCGGCCCTGGGCCAGCCCGAGGCCAGATGTGAAGCCACGGCGGACATGGCGCCTGTGAGCCACGTGCACCTCAGGGCAGCAAGGGCTCTGCTGGGGCTCCCTTAGGAGCACGGCATCACAACTAGTCTCATGACACTCAGAATCCCACCCCGCTGCTCCGGCCTGGGCTCCCACGAGTCCACACGCAGGACCTGGAGTGAGACGCAGGGGTCTGGCCCCGGCCCCAGAGCCTGGCCTTCCACCTCAGGCAAGCACGATGTGGACCACCGTCCTGCTCACCCACCCCCTGGAGACTGGTTCAGATCCCAGGCCTGCCTCTCCGCCATCCGCCGGGCATCTCAGTAACTGCTGCTAACCACGCTGTGCCTCAGTTTCCCGCTCTGGACGTGGGGCTGTAACAGCACTCAGAGCGCTGTGAGGACTGCACGAATGAGCGTCCGTAACAGGCTTAGCACCGCGCCCGCACTCCGCCGGCGTCTGTGCACACAGACCCCATGGGGCTCCCGCCCCGCACCGGCACAGCTCCCCGTCCCCCAGACTCTGAGCATCACGAGGCCAGGACTTCTGGGCTCCTGCTGCACATGGCGTCTGGGAGGCCCTGGACCACGCTCCCTGGGTCCCCACCCTCCCCTCATTCCCACCTGTGCTGGGGGATCAGTGCAGAGCCTTCCCAGCCCCGAGTGGGGTCTGGAGCCTGCCTCCTCTGTGCACCCCTGACGTCCTTCTCCTGGGCCATCAGAGCCTGGGTCCAGGCCTGCCTGCCTGCCCCACTGGGCAGTGGGTTCCCTGGGGCACACCCTTGGTGGGAACCCTCCAGGACTGGGCACCAAGGAAGCTCTCGTTCTGCTGGGCACGGCCCCCTGCGGGAGAGACCTCAGGGGTGGCCCTTCGGGGGAGCATCCCGTGCACCTGTCCTCACCCCCCTCTCTGGGTCACCACGGGTCCAGGAAGCAGGCCTGTCCAGGGCCGACCAGCCCGTGCTCAGCCCTCACGGGTGCCACCAGGGAGGGATGAGAGGCCAGAAGAAGCCGCTGAAGGAGACCGATGCAGGTTGGGGGTTGGTTGCTATGGAAACAAGTCCTAACTCTTCCCAAACTGCTGTATGCGCCACTGATGCGCGTATGGGCTGGGCTGTTTCGGGGACACGCGGGGAGCCCTGGGAGGGCCTGTCTGCTGGGGCTCTCGCACCCGGAGCCCAGGCCCTGGATGACCAGAAGGAGCCCAATCCAGCTCCTGGGGGACCAGGTGGCCCCACGAGTCCGGGCGTGGGCTCCAGGCTGCAGAGTGGCCATGAGACCGTCCACAGCCCACGCCTGGAGCAGTGGCCCAGACGGAGGCACGGTCCCGGCACACAGCAGGCCACGGCCCCCATCCCTGCCGCTTGGTACCCATGGCCATGGCCCTGTGGCAGACCCAGCTGCAAACTGGGCACCAGTGCCAGCTGCCGTCTTCCACCTGACCCTGGCCATACTGGCCCCGGGCACGACAGAGGGGCTTGGCCTCTGCCAACACAGACTCCTGGGCAGTGCCTCCCACAGCTCCCTTCCTGCATGGCCCAGGAGGCCAGTGAGGAAGGGCCGTCGCCCCCACCTGCAACCGGCCTGCCCACTGTCCCAGCCCTGTCCCCAGACACTGGCTGGAGGCAGATCAGGACCCCAGGGTCCCCACAGGACACATGTGGCTCAACCAGTTACTCTGAAACTATCTGCCTTCTGATGGCTCGTGAACATGACACTGCGACGCTCGCTAGTTCCCGTCTTTAGGAGAGAACCCGTGATTAACCGCTTTGGCTACCTATGGCATTTCCATCAGCCCTGCCAGCCTGGCTCCCCAAGGGTCAGAGCTGCTGGGAGCAAACCTCCGAGGGCCCAGCGGTCCGTCCCCCAGACTCCCGCTCCATGAGGAGAAGGCGTTGTTCTCCCGCGAATGGGAGCTCCCACAGAGGGCTCAGCTGCCTACAGGCCGCTCAGGAGGGCGGTGGGGATGGAGGCCCCCCCCAGTCACACCCCCAAGCCCCTGTGGGGAGTGGGGGACAGAGCCCACGGAAGAAGCTGCAGAGACCCTCCCCCCCAGGAGCCGGCCTGCACTGTGGCAAGAGCCCCAGAGGCCACCCTTGGCAGCCGGGGAGCAGCGAGGGCCAAGGTGACCCTGCGTGGGCCTCCTTACTACCTGCCGCTCCGAGGCTGCTCCAGAGAGCACAGGGGACCCCAGGCCACCTCCTGCCCCGCGGGCTCCCCACCTGGTGCTGACTCGGAGCTGGGGCCCCGGAGCTGGGGCTGCGCGAGGCTCTCAGCGCTCCTCCAGGTTCCCGGGAACAGAGCGACAGCAGGGCAGAGACACCCCACACGTCCTGGGCAGTAACGGGAAGGCCGAAAATAGCTCTTTTTACCACCAAGGATGACTCCAGAGTTGCTCAGCCGGGACCAGACTCCCAGGGGAGGGACGTGGGCGAGGACAGGAGAAGGAAGCCTCAGGCCATGGCCAGGCAGAGGCGTCGAGGAGGAGGACAGGGGTCCACAGGCTGTGGAGCGGTCGGGGGATGGTCAGGGGTACGCGAGCAGGGACGGGCGGCCACGGCTGCTCCACACCCCGAGTCCTGCACCCCGCGGGCTGTCCCTGAGCAGGAGCTCTGCGGGAGGTGACCGGCTCAGCTACAGGCCCCTCGGAAGAGGCCGCTCTCAGACACAGCCTGACAGGTTTCCATCTTTGCTTCCAACCCTCGTTGGGCATCCCGGCTATGAGACGGCGACCTCCCTCCCCTCCAGAACAACGGCCATCTGGGAAGGGGGGGCGCCTCCTCGCTGGCCTCCCCCACACCAGTCTGCAAACACGCAGGTGACCCTCTCCAGGGAGCACGGGCTCTGGACTCCCCGGGTCACCCACCCCTGGAGGGTCGGCCCCGGGCTCCGCTGCTCACCGGCCTGGGGACCAGCCGGGCCGAGAAGCCGCGACAGCAGCTTGTGGACCAGAAACCCCGTTTCTGGTGTCTGACGCAGCAGCACCTGCCACCGCCAGCCCCGGCCACACAGGCTGACCCCTCTTCCCGCGGCCTCAAAACCTCCCCTGCCCTGGGGCATGAACGTGTCCCACAGACGGGCCACCCCCAGCCTCAGAGTGAACCTCACAAGCACCTCCCTGGAGAGAGCCTGGAGGTGGGGGGTGGGGGGGGCACAGCAGGGACCCAACTCCAGCCGGAGCTGCTGACAGGCAGGCAGCGCCCCCCACCCACACGCAGACCCCGTGAGGACTAGGGCCCCGCACAGCTGGGCGGGCGGGCCCTGGAGGTGGCATTTACCTCCGGAGTGACTCACGGAGGCTCCATTCCTTTGCAAGGGGGGGGGGAGTGCAACTTAGCATTTTCTTTCTCTTTGAGAAAACAAGGATTTTAAAGCCGGGAGTAGAGAGAATTTGAGGGCGTGTGGGGGGGGGCTGGGATCTCGTGGTTTCCAGGCTCACTGGTGACGTGCTCTAGGCCCCTTCCCACCCCAGGCCCTGGGTGGGGGAGTCGGCCACCCCCTTCCCGGCCTGGCTGCAAATCTGGTGACCCCCAGGGCATGTGGGCTCTCTGTGCTGGGCCCCATCCCCCACAACCCCTCTGGGGTCCCTGGGGGGTCAGGAGAGCAGAGAGGAGACCCCCCTCCCCCACCCAGAGGACAAGGCCATAGGGACGGGCCAAGAAAGAAGAAAGACCAGTGTTAAAGCCACAGCAACTTTAGAGCCAGTCCTGGTTCCCGGGGCTCTTCCACTCCCCTTCCCCAACCCCCCACCCTTGAGGAAACTGAGGCCCAGGAGGGCAGGTCAAGGTTAAGCCCCGACCAGCCCCGGGTCCTACTTCCAGCCCAGCCTCTGATTTCACAGGGTTCTAGAACGAGACACTTCACCCTCCCAGGACTCCGTTTCCTCATCCGCAAAATGGGAGTGACGTGGAGCCTCACCGGAGAGGCGCTGTCCAGTCAGTAGGTGGGAGGCCTGACATCACAACCACGGTGCCTCCAGACCCCCAGCCAGAACCCACCAGAACATCCCACTCCCCATGAGCATTCACACCCCCGTCCTTGAAGACACAGACCTCAGGAGAGGGCCCCGTGCCCTCTGGGCCTCAGTCTCCTGCCCAGCTAATTCACAGGTGGGACTGGAAGCCTCAGGGCATAGGAACGGGTCTGTAAGCCGGCGTCACACCCTCTGGCCAGTGGGACGCAGATCTGGCCCCTGCAAGGGGGGTCTAGCCACGTGCTCATGCTCCGTGTCCCACTGAAAACTCCCAAACAAACGGCCAGGTAGACGGGGCCTCCCACTAAGACAGGGGCTCCGGGGCCCAAGGCCACAGGCCTGAGACGAGACTCAGGGACCCAGCAGCCCGCGCAGCCCAGGCTGAAAGGCAGCAAAGCGTCTCCGGTGGACGCCTACCGGGCCCACCGGCTCTGCCCCTGGCAGTGGCTCAGACAATGGCATCACGCCTCCCCAAAGTGCGGCTGAGTCGGTCCCTCCTCTAGGAGAGGACCAGTCCCCTGCCCAACCCGGCCCAGGCCCCGCAGGCCCCTCCCCTCGGAGCAGGGCCAGCCCCTGGGAGCTAATAAACTGGTTCCTCCAGCCCAAGGCCCTGCCCTGCTGAGAAGAGGTCCCAAACTGCTGGGGCACGGGGAGGGGGGGGGCGAGGGGAGGCGGGCAGGGGCAGGAAGCAGCCCTTCTCCACAGAGCCAGCCCAGGCCTCACCTGCCTCTCCCCCGGGGCAGAGAGTCTGCCAAAACTCCCAACCTGCCATCGGCCCCGTCCTCCATGCTGCTCTCCGTCCTGAGCTCTTTCCAGTCCCCCAACACCCCTCCCCAACCCCTCCACACCCCCCTCCTCCTCCGTCCAGCCCCTCCCCAACCCCAGGCCTGCCCCTCGCCATCTTCCTGTCCAAATTCACCAGCCTCTAAGGCGTAACGCCTACAACCTCTAGCCTTCACTGTCTCGGGCCTCCTCTGTTCTGTTCCGCCACCCACAGGTAGTCCTGGCGTGCAGACGACCGTCCCCGCAGAGAGGCCTGTGATGCAGAGGACCGTCCCCGCAGGGAGGCCTGGCCCCTCCTTGTCCACCAGACCTAGAGCTCCCTCAGGTCCTCCCCTCCCAAGACTGGATGCAGGGCACCACAACAGCTCTGGCCTGGGTGACTGAAGTCTCCCCAGAGACCCGGACCCGGTAACAACCTGTTTGGGACCAACACTCTAACTTATCCAATCCCTTCTGGAAACTCCCAACATGTTTTCCTGCACCTGGGATCTCCCGGCAAAGTGAAAGTCTTTTTACTGCTTCCCATCAGCGCCTGTCGGACATAGCTGACATAGCCATGGCTGGCTGCTCAGGCTGGACACTGCACAAGCCCAGGAACACCATTCACTAGCCCACGATATGATAATCCCAGAGTCATGCACTATGGTGACTCTGGGGCCCAAACCCCTGTCTCTTCCCTCACTAGGCGGCCCCTTGGCCAGTTTTCAGAGGGAACGTCTCACAGGTCACAGAACACACCCTGACTCACAGGCCAGCCTCCCACAGCTTTCCCCCACAACCTTCAGCCTCTCTTGGTTCCAGCGTCACCTCCCAGGGTGGCCTGATCATTTCTGACCATCGGTCTGCCCATCCACCGCGGACGGTCGTGAGCATCCACACCTCTCTGTGTTACGACCCCCCTTGCACCCCAGTTTCTCTAGCTGTAGCGAGAGGGCTGTGGGCCCCCGTCTGTGAGGCCGTCTCTGTTCTAAAGCTGGCCAATCTATTCTGTTCCGGCTTTGCTGGTGTGGCTCCCGTGCACGTGCCACCGAGAGCCGTTTTCAGGTCAGTAGGCTTAGAGCCTGAAGAGCAGAAGGGACATTTGCAAAATGCAAAGCAGCCCAGAAGGACTGAGCAAAGCAGGCATCGACCCCTCTTACGGGGTCAGTCCCAGCGGCTCCTGGGAGGGGCAGCTGAGTACAGGAGTGAGGGGCCTGGGTGCTGGGACCCACCGAGGAGGGCGTCCCAGCTCCCCGCAGGGAAGGGCCGGGCACAGAACAGACGCTGAGAAGACAAGATGTTAGAGCAGTGCGAGGTCCAGCCGCTCCGGCCCAGGCAGTGCCTCACCTGCCGCTGTCAGCCTGGGACCCAAAGGACCACGGGCCACCGCACAGGGGCCGAACGGCACCCCAGGCTGTGGGGGCCGCTGACGGGGCCATGATGGAGACAGTCCCTCACTTCCTCCTTCAGAGGAGGCTCTGCCCGGACCCTCTGTTTCTGATGCCTTAGGAGGGGGAGAGAAGCATTTCCCCCTCTGGGATCACTGTGCACGGTGCCTGGAACACAGTTCAGGCGTGCGGCTGGCTGCTGTCGTCATGGCCGTGCCCCAGCAGGTGATCTGTGCAGGGCTGTGCACGCAAACGCACACACGCACACACGGAGCGGGGATGGTGGGCGGGACACACACCCTGCCTTGCCCTGTGGGAGCAGTGGGGGTGGGGAGGGACCCCAGCTCCAGGAGGAGGGAGGGAGACAGCGTTTTTCAGCCTGCCCCGCGTTATCTCCTGGTGCCTCCTGCAGCACCTCCATGAGGAATGGGTGTTTAGCTGTGCTGCACACTTGCTGGGTCTCGCTTGGCCCGCCCCACCCCTGCAGGGCTCCTTGGGGGCCATAAGTCACAAGCCCAGCATGTGCAGGCGGTGGTGGGGGGTAGATCCAGCCCCGGCCCAAGGTCCAGAGCACCACTCGTGGGGTGGCACTGGATCTGCACAGAGCCCAGGGCGCTCACACTGAGTGTGCACACGGGAGAATCCACACTTGTTCTGGCCCGGTCACGGCCTGCAGGGAGGGTGGGGTCGTACCAGACCAATGCCGCGTCCCGAGATGGCACAGCACCTGCCGACGTCACAGGCTTGGTGTGAGTTCTCGGAACATTTACACGCACCAGCCTCCCCAGCCCAGCCTGCTGAGACCAGGCTGGCGGTCGCCCACACCGTGGGGCCGGCCTCGGGGACTCTCCCCACCGCGGGGCCCAGAGTGTGGTGCAACTCCTGCTCCCCAGCGCCCAGCTCAGGGCCTGGCACACAGCGGATGTTGGTGAATAAAAGTCCGTCAGAATGAATGAATGAACGAATGAACTAATGACTAACGCCCACTCCCTCACACCACGGGTCTGCTCCTCCCGCACCTGGGGAAGGGCAGAGCCCAGGGGACCCCAGAAGAGGCTCCACCTTCAGACCCCCGCACCTGACGCTCTGCCTCCGGGGTCGGGTGGGGGGAAGGGGTGGGACGGTCCCTGGCGGTGCGGCCCGAGCACCCCTCCTTCCCAAGAAGGAATCTGGGTCTCCCAACTGAGCTGGGGGCGGGGGCATCAGCGCGTCCTGTTTAGAGCAAGGGGCAGGACAGGGGGGCGCGTCCTGGCTGGCGCTGGGGGCGTGGGATGGAGCGGCGGCCACCGGACAGCCCCTGAGGTCCCCGCGCCCTGGGCTGCCCGTGCGGGTGGCAGTGGAGGCCTGGGGGGCGGCCTGACCCCGACCTGGGCGCCGCAGACCCGCCCCCACCCGCGCCGGCGCCGTTCCTCCAGGTGCCGGGGGGCGCAGGAAGGACGCGGGGCGCACGGCCCTCCCGGAACCTCCGCCCACCTGCGCGGGGGCTCACCTGGGCCCGCGGCCCCTCCTCGCGCCGCGCGGGTCCCTCCCCCCGGCCGCCGGCCCTGCCCTCCCGGCGCCCGCCCTCACCTGCGTGGCCCGCCTGGGCCATATCCCGGGCGGCGGGCTCCGGCTGCGCCGCGCGCGCTCCTCGCCGCTCCCCTGCCCGGCCCCGGCCGCCGAGCCGCCTCCGGCCCCGAGCGGACTCCGCGCGC